>NC_045555.1:23841265-24200015 GCF_009769535.1 Thamnophis elegans | reverse complement strand
TAATCAAAGCTTTACTATAACGTGTGGAAGGGATGTAATTAAATTAGTACATGTTACAAACCTCCATTGAAATTTCTTCAGTAAATTAGAAAAATTGCATAATTACGGTATCTCTGGGCAATTGATAAAAATGGTGCAGCATCAAAAATTAATTCCACTTTTTTACTTTGTTAGTGTTAGGGTACTATAGCAAAATGCTGGAAATATATTTCTTTAGGATAATTAACTAACTAATTAACAAATAATCTTGAGTAATCCTTTGAAATGGATGAGTAATCCTTTGAAATGGATGAAATTAAATGCATTTCCAAACGGTGCACTTTTAATGCCTGCTCCCTGTGTTTTTATTGTTTTATTTTCAATGTTTTGTTCAGTGGTGGGATTCAAATTTTTTACTACTGGTTCTGTGGGCATGTCTTGTTGGGTGTGATGTGGCTTAGTGGGTGTGGCAGGGGAAGGATATTGTAAAATCGCCATTCCCTCCAGATCAACTGGGACTCGGGAGGCAGAGAATAGATGGGGGCATTGCTAGTCAGAGGTGGTATTTACCAGTTCTCCAGAACTACTCAAAGTTTCCGCTGTTGGTTCTCCAGAACTGGTCAGAACCTGCTAAATACCACTCTGTTTTTTGTTGATGCACTATGTTAAACCCACATTAATAATAATAATAATTATACCTTTTTAATGGACTGTTTCTCTTTGCTGTTTGATTCACCTGCTGTGAAACTAAATTTCAGTTTAAAACTCTCAAAATTCTTAACTGAATACTCTTTGGAAATTCTTTAAAACCTTTTTTGGGGCATGAAGGTTAAGAGAGCTCATACAATAGTCTATTTCAGGGGTGTCAAACTCAAGGCCCAGGGGCCGGATCTGGCCTGCAGGGAGCTTAAATTTGGCCCATGGGGCCGCCCTGAAAACAGCAAAGGAGCAGCCCGCAGTGCCTCTGGCAGTGAAAATGGAGCTCTTGAACTCCATTTTCACTGGCGGAGGGTTGAAGGAGGCCATCGCAGCCAAAAATGGAGTTCAGGAGCCTGTTTTCACTGGCAGAGCATTCAGACCCCCACAGGTGCCCCTGACACCAGTGATATCAAGCTGGCCATGCCTGTCCTGGCCACACCCCCCTGAACCCCTGAGGTCAACACAACCTTGATGTGGCCCTCAATGAAATCAAGTTTGACACCCCTGGTCTATTGTGTGCACAAAATGGAAAGGCACTTCGATTCCTCCCATGGACGAAAGGTAGCAGAAGTTGACGGAGTTGGCTAAAATGGCGAAATTGTCAATTTGATTAAAGAAAAGAACGTAAGTACTTTTGTTTCCACATGGGAACTGCTTCTGAAGTTTGTGCTTGAAGTGGAAAAGAGTGAAACTTCGATTTTGGGTTTTACAGATTAGACAGACAACCTGATCCTTATCGAAATGGCTATTATACTAGTATGAAAAACAAAAAGTTATCATTTGGTGTTAATGCCTTATTTTACTGCAACAGAGAGAGTCGGAAGTCAAATGCTTCTTTTACTTTTTTCCCCTAACCTTCCTCACTTCTCTTCCCTCTCTTCACCCCTCTATTTCCCTATTTACTTTTGTATTTTGTGTCTTGTTTTATCTTACCGTGTTTCCCCCAAAATAAGACATGGTCTTATTTTCTTTGACCCCTGAAATAAGTGCTTGCCCTTATTTTTGGGGAGGTCTTATTATTTTTGAGGTCCAAGAGGCCTCTTAACCTCGGCCTGTGGTTCAGCTGATCCAGAGAGGGCCAGAAGTTCTGTCTCTGTTTTAGCAAACTCCTGCCAGCCCTAGTGTTGCTGGACCTTTGTGACCGCCACTAAGAGTAGGGGCGCGGTAGCCAGGGTTTGCGGGAGCGGCCTACATGAGGCCATTCCACATGAATGGCAGGTGCATGTGGGGTGCATGGAGCATGTCTCCCCCCAGGAAATGGGGTTGACTGGTTGTGCATGTGCTTAATATTTTAGGGGAGGGCTTATTTTGGGAGGAGGGTTTATTTTAGCGCATGTGCTCAAAAGCCCGATTGGGCTTATTATCTGGGGAGGTCTTATTTTCCAGGAAACAGGGTATAACTCAATAAAAATGTTAAATTAAGAACTGGCCAGCTTTCCTTCTGATCAGATTATAATTGTTATTAATACTTACGTAAAATGAAGTAGGCTATGGATAATCCAAACACACAGTAAATAATTCCGTTTAATATTCTATGGAAGCCGCACTCAGCTGCGAACAACATCAAGGAGAGCCCTGGGAAATTGGAACAGATGTTTCAGAAAGGTATTTCAACTAGCTTTGATCAACTCCATTAACATATTCCTGGCTTTTCTTTTCTTTTTCTTTTTAGTGAAGAAAGAAATGTTGGGGTGACTTGAAGGGCAGCTTACTTTTTAAAAAAATCATTTTTATGCAACGCTTATAGGAACACGCTGGGGCCAATCGTAACACAAATGTTGGAGAAATTATAAACTGAATTATTAGCTTGGGAAAAATCTCTTATCTCTGAAATAGAATTTTTCCCCAATCCTGCCATAACCCGTCCTATCAAATATCCAGTGAGGTTTGATAACCATCATGTTTCCTGTAGAAATGTTGAATGTGTTTGTCAAATAGATCACTCAGATTGATTTTTGTTACGAGTCTCTGAAGTGGTTTCACTTATCATAAAACAGATGAGGGAGCCTTAGCCTTTTTATGGCTGGAGGCTACATATAACATTGAAAGAGAGAGCTGGTAGCTGAAGTAACTAAGATTCTGGGATAGCTTTTGAACTTTAAAATACATTAAGCCTGTTCTATCATTTATTTATCCATGAAAAAGAAAGATATATGTCCCACTTATTAGCAACTATGGCCAAAGTGACTTTTAAAAAGAGGGGAAAAGGTACAAACCATCCATTCTTATTATAGATGCAATCTTTCATTTTCTGGCATATATTCATAGACTTGTTTAATGCTTTAGTCCAGAATATATCTAAAGATGGCTCTTGAACTGAGCTATCCTGATGATTAATTAATATGTTGCTCATACATTAAGAGGCAGTTTAGTGTAATGGTTGAAGGCAGCAGGCTAGAAATTGGGAGACTGGGTAATTCTAGTCCTATATAAGAATGGTTGCACGGAACTGGGAATGTGTAGTCTCATACAGAGAAAATTTAGGGGAGTAACATGATAGCAGTCTTCCAATATTTAAGGCAGTGATGGATTCAAATTTGTTTACACTTGTTCTATGGCATGGCTTGGTGGGCATGGTGTGGATTGTGTGGGTGTGGATTGGTGAGTGTGGCAGGGGAAGGGATACTGCAAAATCAATGTTCCCGCCCCACTCTTTGGCAAGGTTACTGCAGAAAATCCTCATTCCCTCCATACCCCACCAACCTGCTTTCCATTTTCCTGTGCAGGGTAACAAAGAGCACCCACGAATCACTGGGACTTTGGAGACAGGAATCGATGGGGGTGGGGCCAGCCAGAGGTGGTATTTTGCTGGTTCTCCGAACTACTCAAAATTTTCGCTGTTGAGGACTCGGAAAGTCCTCGACTTACGACCTAGCGGCTAGCAACCAGCCAGCCACGCCCTAATTGGCTAAGGCGTGGCTTGGCTGAGCGTGGGCCGCTAGGAGCGTGCTCATTGGCTTTTCCTGCTTGACAGCTCTGTATAAATAGCTGTCAAGCAGGGAAGGTGCTGAATCGCCTGTAAATAGTTACCTGAATAAAGTGTTCCTGTTCTGGCACTTCTGGCTCCAGTCCTCGTCCTTCCACCAATCCACTAAATTCGCTACTGGTTCTCTAGAACCAGCTACTGGTTCTCTAGAACCTGCTGAATACCACCTCTGTTTAAGAGGTGTTCACAAAGAAGAGAGGTTATTCTCCAAAGCACCTGAGACAGGACAAGAAGTAAGGGATGGAACTTATCAGAGAGAGGATCCAATCAAGAATTAGGGAGAAAATTCAGACAGTGAGAACAATAAACCAGTCCAAACGACTTGCCTCCAGAAGTTGTGGGTGCTCACACACTGGAGGCTTTTAAAAGGAGGTTGAACAGCCATTTGTCAGAAATGGAATAGGGTCTCCTCCTTGAGCAGGGAGTTGGATTATAAAACCTCCTAAGTCCCTTCCAACTCTGTTGTTCTTGGGCCAGTCACTTTCTCTCAGCAATGGGAAGGAGGCAGGGGATGGGGTGGGCTCAGTGGGTGGGATTCAAATAATTTAACAACCGGTTCTCTGCCATAATGACCTCTGGGTAGGTGCGGCTCAGTGGTCATGTGACTGGGTGGGCATGGCCAACTCAAGGTCACTTGGTCGATGGGTGCTTCGCCTTAACTGTTACAATGTAATAAGGGTTAACCGGAGATGGCAGTTTCTGTAAGCAGGTCAATAAAGATTAGGCTAGAAACACCAGAATAGTTTCCTTCCTGCCTTCCTTACAGGGTTAGCCCTGTAAAAGTGGAAAAAAACAAAATGAGATTTCTTCCAACAATCGGTTCTCTAAACTACTTAGAAAGTTACCAACCGGTTCTCCCAAATAGGTGCAAACTGGCTGAATCCCACCACTGGGTGGGCTGCTACATGTTTGCCCAGGTTCAGGGAGAACCCATAGTTAATTATAGCCAGTTTCAGAGAACCTCCAAATCCCCACCCTTGTTTGGCCCCACCCACCCACCCTGACCCCTCCCAGAAGTCCTCCTTGTGGCCTGTTTTGGATGCTAGGTAAGTGCAGGGCCCATATGGAGGCTCGGGGAGGGAGAAAAACAGGCCTCCTGGAAGTTTCGGAAGGCGGGAAATGGGCCCTGTTTCCAGCCTCTGGAGGGGCTCCGGACCCGGGGAAGGAAATTTGCACCCTCCCAGAGGCTCAAAGAAAGCCTCCAGAGCCTGGAGAAGGTGAAAACACTGCCCCCCCCACCGCTGGTAGTGCAGGAGGCTGACTAGGCCACGTCCACCCAGCAGAGAACCCATTGCTGAATTTTTTGAAGCCCATCATTTGAAGGAGGCAATGGCAAACTACCTCTGAAAAACTTGCCCCAGAAACCTCAGGGGCTTCTCCAGGCAGTCTCCAAGATCAAACATAATTGAATGGAATTTTTTAAAAAAAATCTGTGCATAGGTCCCCCCCCCCCCCCCAAAAAAAAAAACAGGAACATAAGTGGAACATATTTTTAAGGCATATATTTTCTCCTCTGGCATTCTAGTCAGCTCCATGGATCCTGGAGAAATATTTTGGGCGATGAGATACCTGCAGCTTGTCTTCAGAACTAGTTTCTGTTCTCTTGCTCTGTTCATCTCCATCTCAGCACCCTTGGGCAGTGGGGAATGGGAACCATCTTTTCAAGTTTATTTTATTTTATTTTAATGAATACCGTATTTTTCAGAGTATAAGATGCACCAAGAATTTGAAGAGGCAAATTAAAAAAAAAGTTTTTGCACTCTGCAGACCTCTCCAAAATGGGCCTGTTTTTCGCAAAAGTGGGGCTGTTTTTTGTCCAAAAAGGGCATGCATACCCTTTAGGAGGCTTATAGAGTGCTCCTGGAGGCTGGGGTGGGGGTGGGGGGCAAAAATGAGCAAAAAATGGCCCATTTTCACCCATTTTTGCCCTCCCCAGCCCCCAGGAACACTCTGGAAGCCTCCTAAATGCAATGCACGGCCATTTTTGCAAAGGGGCGGACTTTCAGGAGGCCAAAAATGCTGTATTCAGTTTATAAGACACACCCAGATTTTCAGTGTTTTTTTAGGGGAAAAGGCGTGTCTTATACTCCAAAAAATACGGTATATCAAATCAATATGTGAACAGTGTGGCACCTGGATGTCATACATTCTAATACAAATAAAACTAATCATAATTATTACATTCATTCAACTTATGTATTTCTAATAATAATACACATTTATAATAGGTTGCAATCTATCATTGTTCAATTATTCCATGTTTTCTCGTCATTTTATTATATAAAAGTATATGCACCAGTATTCCCCCTTCTCTTATTTCCATCAGTTATTCTAGCTTTTAATCATGTCACCCTTTATTAAAAGACCTTAGTCTTTCTATCTTATCTACTTCTAATCATGTCATCTATCAAGAGAGAGAGAGAGAGAGAGAGAGAGAGAGAGTAGAGAGAGAGAGAAAGAGAGAGGGAGGGATAAGCAAAAGCAAATCAGAACAACAAAAGAGATCATCTATCCATTGTCTCTTGCCTGCTTCAATACTTTAATTGCTATGCTTTTTGTTGCCCAAGATGGAACGGGAACCATCTTGAAGGGAGACTTTTGGTTCAGGAACCGCTACAGACACCTGTCCGATTATGAGTTTGAGCACTGAAGCTGATTAGAATTTGACACTCCTACTACTTTGCTGCATGAAGAGGGAATGAGTGGACGCTTCTCAATAGCAGTGACCTAATCTACAGGCTAACCTCCTAAGATCCCAGGTGTCTTCTATAAATCATCGCCATGCAGCCTCGCAGCAGACAAGGAGGTAGAGGGTAACGTAATAAAGCAAAACTAATAATCAAATTAGCACAAAGGACATCATACCAGAGACTGGGGGGTTGAGGGTCAGCTGGCAATGCAAAATAATATGGCGGGAAAGGGATGGAATCCCAGCCTGCTTCTTCTCCTGGTCCTACATGAACCTGAAGTGTGACGGAAGAAAGGTGGCTACAGAATCATAGATTCACAGGGCTGGAAGGGACTTTAGAGGTCTTCTAGTCCAACTCTCTCTCCAACGCAGGAGGACTTATACCACTCTGGATAAATGGCTGTCCAATTCTTTTTCTTGAAGCCTTCCCACAACTTCTGGAGGCCAGCTGTTACATTGATTAATCATTTTACCAGTGAGGAAACTTCTTTTTATTTCCAGATTTGATTTCCCTCCAAGGAGCTCCATCCATGGCTTCTTATCCTGCCCTCAGGTGCTTTGGAGGATAAGTTAATTCATCTTGTTCCTTAGATTTAGCTGGCATTGTTCCAATGTATGGGATGGGAGTTTACTTTTACCCACCAAAAGAAGCATTCTAGAAACATTCTAAGGTAAAGATTCCCCTTGCACATATGTGCTAGTTATTCCTGACTCTAGGGGGCGGTGCTCATCTCCTTTTCAAAGCCGAAGAGCCAGCACTGTCTGAAGATGTCTCCGTGGTCATGTAGCTGCATGACTAAACACTGAAGGCGCACGGAGCACTATTACCTTCCCACCAAAGGTGGTCCCTATTTTCTACTTGCTTTTTACATGCTTTTGAACTACTAGGTTGGCAGAATCTGGGGCAAGTCACAGGAGCTCACTCCATTACACAGCATTAGGGATTCGAACTGCTGAACTGCCGACCATTCTGATCGATAAGCTCAGCGTCTTAGCCACTGAGCCACCGTGTCCCAATCATAAACATTCTAGGTAGATGCATTCCTTGGTAGAAGCATTTTGGACAACTTTTTGCCATAGGGGAGAAACCCATGCCCACCCTTCCCCCCCCTAGCATTCAGACCCAACCCTTTTGCTTCTGGGTCCAGAAGATAGTGGTACTCACTTGGAAATAGTAAGGAGAAGTCACTCCAGAAGAAGGACAGGACAGCTTCAAAGGAAGCGTGAAGGGAATTGCATAGATGGAGGAGAGGAAGACTATCTTGTTGTGCAACAGCGAGAGACACAAGAGGAGGGTGGGGCGTACAGTCTGTCCCAAAGGAAAGAGTCAGGCAGAGCATCAAACAAGTTGTTCCATCCCCTTCCACCTCTTTTGTTTCCTCCCAAGGGAACCTGTGGGGTTACTCGGGAAGACCTCAACAGGTCCACCATATGACGACTGTCCCCAGCAACTGGTGCATTGGAAGTCTTGCAATGCAAATTGGTGGATTCTGCAGCCTTCTGGAATTCGAGGAACAACTGCCTCTAAATTATAAAGTGCTGGCTTGAAAGACTATATGTAATTTAGCGGTAAATTCCATGAATCAAGCAGCCAAATATCAACTCTTGGCCTTCTGCTATCTGGACCAGGAACATGAATAGGAACCATAGCCAGAAACCATCCCACTTACCAGATCCTTCTAACTGTGCCCATTCAGCCATTCTCAGTTACTTTTTACAGTGTCTATAAGAGGTATCTTGGAGACTTAGTGGACAACCAGTTAAATATGAGCTAGCAGCATGCAGCGGCAGCCAAAAAATCCAATGCAATCCTAAATTGCATTAACAGAGGGACACAATCAAGATCAAGTGAGGTCCTAATACCACTCCATGAAGCCCTAGTAAGACCACACCTAGAGTACTGCATCCAGTTTTGGTTCCCACACTATAAAAAAGATGTTGAGAAAGAGTGCAGAGAAGAGCAACCAGGATGTTTAGGGGACTGGAGACTAAAATATATGAAGAACGGTTACAGGAACTGGGCATGGCTAGTCTAGTGAGAGAAAGACGAGGGGAGACATGATAGCAGTGTCCCAATATTAGAGGGGCTGTCACAGAGAGGAGGGGATCTAGCTGTTTTCCAAAGCACCTGAAGGCCAGACAAGGAATAACAGATGGAAACTGACCAAGGAGAGATTCAACCTGGAAATAAGAAGGACCTTCTGACAGTGAGAACAATCAACGCATGGAATAGAAGTTGCCTTCAGAGGTTGTGGGAGCTTCATCACTTGAGACATTCAAGAAGAGATTGGACTTCCATTTGTCAGAAATGGTGTAGGGTCTCCTGCTTCAAGGGGGGCAGGGGGTTGGACTAGATGACCTATAACCGGGATGGTGAACCTATGGCACGCATGCCACAAGTGGCATGTGGAGCCATTTGTCAGGGCACGTGAGGCATTGCCCTGTCATTTTCATCCTCCGGAGCCTTCAGGGAAGCCTCTGGAAGGCCCCTGAAGGCTCCAGAGGGCTTAAACCAGCCCTACGAGCAAACTGGAAGTCTGTTCCCGAACTTCTGGTTTGCCCATAGGGCCATTTTTTCTGCTCTCCGGAGGCTTCAGGGAAGCTCCTGAAGCCTCCAGAGGGCCTCTGAGAGGGCAGGGGAGGCTGTTTTCACCCTCCCCAGGCTCCTATAAAGTCTTTGGAGCCTTGGAGGGCAAAAAAAGCATACAAAAAATGGAGGGGAGTGCCTGTCATGCACACGTGCAAGTGGGGGGGGGGGGTGTTTCGTGCATTGCAGCACACATGCACATGACCCACCTGCGCTTCCCCCACTCATGGCATGCGAGCCAAAAAAGGTTCACCAACACTGACCTATAAAGTCCCTTCCAACTCTGTTAATCTGTAAGAACTGTAGTCCCAGTACCACCACTCCTTCAGCTCTTTATTCTTAAAATTATCAAAACTTATGGCCTTTCTCCTTAATATGGAGATTGCACAATATGAATAAATGTTCTTGTCATTTGTTAGCTTATATACCATGCTAAGCCAGCCCTAGAAGTCTGCCTGTGTAAGACAAAGATGGAGGGTTCTTCTCTCAGCTTCCCTTGTCCTTCAAAGCATATTGAAGATGACTCACAATCACCTTCAAGCCTGATCATCTGAATTGGAAGAACAAGAAACAAGAGAACCTTGTTTAAGCAATGGAGTCATTTAACCCTTGGCCCATCGTGACCTGCCAAAGATCCCAGAGTAACAAAAGTCCCTTCATTCTGTACTCCATGCAAGTAGAGGGAAATAGTGTAAACTGCTTGCATAGGCAGCTCTCCCATGTGTAGACTGATTTCATATTCTACACATTTGTCTGGTTGTGTATAAAATCCAGGCAATCCCAATAAGGTGGGGGGAGATTAAAAACACCCTCATGCCACCTTTCTCCTTAAAAAACCTGCCTACGTAGCCTCTCCCCCCAGGCTCTTCCCAGGTAGCCAGCAAATGGTCAGCATGCTCCACTGGTTTTTCAGAGAAAACACTCATGTACCACTAGTCTCAAATACATCACTGCTGAGCCCGGAAAATATCGACCCAGCTGTCAAACGCAGACAATGTCATAAGAAAGTTCAGGAACTGATTCTGGCAAGGTACGAAGACCTCCTATGGATGGCCCTAACATGATATTCCCCTCTCCTGTTCCTGTAAAGGTTGTGATCCCACAACGTTAATGATGGGAACACTTCTGCCTGGACTGCCAGAGCTATCAGACTAGTTTAGAGAAGGAAAGACATTCAACTTTTTTCCCTAGATGGACTTGGAGATACAAAATTATCATTCCGTTCCTGGCACTGTATAAGGTGATCCATCCTTAAATATGTATCCTCTTGATCTTCCTCCATACTTAGGTGGCACTTTTCAGACATTCTGCCTGGATCCTCTCCCCCACCTACTCAGAGGGACCTACAGTATATCAGCCCCATCACTAAGGACAGCATGAAATGGGTTGCTACTAGTTTGCACCGGTTCAGGCAAACTGGTAGTAGTATTTTGGCCTTGGTCGCAGAACCGGCAGTGATCCAGGCTGGCCACACCCCTGAACTAGTTCCTTGGTTAGAGAATGCCGGCATGTTTTGGGGTAATTTTTTCATGTTCTACGCATGCGCAGAACAATTTACAGTCAAATGTGCACGCACGCACAGCGTGCGTCTGGCGCACGCAAAGCGAACCAGCAACAACCCACCCCTGGTGAGAAGGAACCGAGCCAGCTCTTTCGGCGTGCCCCTAATAAGCAGAAAAACACAGCATGCAATTGCAGTTGTCGTTCAGCTGTTGGGGAAAAGATACCGCTCTACCCCATTCGTGCACCCACCTTAGGCAAATATCAGTTTGTCAACAAGCTCGAAAGTACTTGCCTTTGAGGGTCCAGCTTCTCCGGCTGCTTGGGACCGTTTTAGATCATGACATTCTTCTGCTGCTTCCTTCTGGGTTGCCAGTTACACAACAGCTTCCTTGCCCTGTTAGCTGCCTGTGGTTGAGTCAATGGCTATTTTAATGGCAATTATAACCATGGTGTGTGTGTGTCCCGTCCCACCCTGATAACAAACTTCCAAATATTTCAGGGCGAGAGGCAGCTGGGTCCGGCTTGGAAAGGAGCCCATCATCTGAAATAGTCTCAGCTCTGAATGACCTTCCAGAGAGCTTTGGGTTTCACGTTCCCACGTGAGGGTGTGGAAGGGACCGTTCCAGGAACTGAGAGTTCTCCCAGCAGGGAGAATGCAAAACAGGAGTCTGTCATGCGTTCCCTGCTGAACAAAGGCGAGAGTGTTTGAAAAGAAGGTGGTTTTGTCTCGCTGCAAGACTTTGGATTCCTTTGTCTGCCACATGTTAGCCTAAGCCTGTAATCATATTTATTAATCAAATTTACATTGAGCAGCCACCCATCTGCCACCTCCCCATGGGGCTCTGGGCTGTATGGCACACAACAATCCAATTTACAAATGGGCAAAGCCTTAGTAAGCCTTAGTAAGACCACATGTAGAATACTGCATCCAATTTTGGTCACCACACTATAAAAAAGATGTTGAGACTCTAGAAAAGTTGCAGAGAAGAGCAACCAAGATGATTAGGGGACGGGAAGATAAAAACATAGAATGAATGGTTGCAGGAGCTGGACATGGCTAGTCTAGTGAAGAGAAGGACCAAGGGAGACATGATAGCAATAGCAATAGCACTTAGACTTATATACCACTTAATAGTGCTTTTACAACCTCTTTAAGTGGTTTACAGAGTCCGCCTATTGCCCCCAACAATCTGGGTCTTCATTTTACTCACCTCGGAAGGATGGAAGGCTGAGTCAACCTTGAGTTTGGTGGGATTTGAACTGCTGAACTGCAGCTAGCAGTCAGCTCAAATAGCCTGCAGTACTGCACTCTAACACTGCCACCTTAGCTCTTATTAGCAGTGTTGTAGCAGTCTTCCAATATTTGAGGGGCTGCCACAGAGAGGAGGTGGTCAAGCTGTTTTCCAAAGCACCTTTGAAGGCCAGACAAGGAACAATGGATGGAAACTGACAAGGAGAGATTCAACCTAGAAATAAGGAGGAACTTTCTGATAGTGAGAACAATCAACCCATGGAACAGAAGTTGCCTTCAGAAGTTGTGGGAGCTTCATCACTTGAGACTTTCAAGAAGAGACTGGTCTGCCATTTGTCAGAAAGGTTGTAGGGTCTCCTGCTTGGGCAGGAGAGTTGGACTAGATGATCTACAAAGCCCTTTCTGACTCTGTTAATCCGTTAATTGTAGAAGTCCAATGCAGGTGATTGATTAGGGTCTCAAGCTGAAAATAGTATGGGTTGAAATATTAATTTCCACAGGAATAGCCATAACTTGCAGCAATTCCCTGTAATAAGCTCCTTCACAAAGTCTGGGTTGGTCCAGTCCATAAAAATGTTGGAAGAAATGTCCATCTGGGTTCAGTTCCAAGTGGGGAGAAAGACACTGGAAACATGGTGGCTGATTAGAAAGATGGTTTTAACGTTGGGCAGGATCACATGGTTTGAGGTCCTGGGCAAAAAGGAAAGCGATGCCGACAGTGCCTTGGTTTTATGCCCTCTCTGGGCTTTTGAATTTGAGCTTGCATTCTATTTGGTTTTCAGACTCCCATGGGGCAATGCAGGGGCAACTTTGTAGGCTGTCTGTGTCCCAGGCTTGGTTGAGCCTTGCTGGGTAATGATGTAATAAAGGGGCTTTGGGCAATTCCTCCTATGGCTCTGCCTGAAGGAGGTAGATCTTTCTTATGTAGATGTCAGGCCTGCAGCCACCTTTTCTTTTGGATCTTTGGCCTGCCACACTTTTTTTATTCTACTATGCATTTTCTATTGTGGGAAAATGGGAGGGGGGAATTGTATGGAGTTAGATGCTTTGTAACCATAACTAAATTCTTTGTAGAAAGCCAAAGTCATCCTTTGTCTTTGCACCTCTGCACCTGACTGGAATTGGATGGGTGGAACTGCCAGCATGGCAGTGAAAGATTGGACCATGTGATGGACTTGTGGGTATGGGGGGAAGATATTGAACTTTCAACTGGATGGGGAAAACCGGGAAGCTTTCAGATTCAGGTTTTCCCAGATGTGCCAACATGGCTCTCTTAATGAATTGGAACTTTGAGCAATACTTTGCCTCAGACTCTGATTTAATTTTGGATGCTATTTGAAACCCTGACAGTAGAATAGACTGGCCCAGGCCTTAATGGCCTATTGATAAAGGTGGGGGGGGGGGAATGAGTTTCTGCCTCCCTTTTAGGGGAAATATTCTGTCCTTTTAATATTTCATAAAATATTTCAATTTTGTAGGAGACGAGTGGGTGCTAACTTCCCACAAGAACAACATGGACATGTAAGGATAACATTAAATATGCATCAAATTGCAGGGATAATTTGAGAAGTTCAGAACTATTTATTAGGGAAGTGTCCCAAATAACAGCTGGGTTGGGCAGGGTAGAGACAGAGATAATATCTCCCTCGAGTGGGACTCTTGGTGATTCTGCTATGGAGTTTTCTTGACCACCATTGACAAATATTTGGCCCTGCCATTTTCTGAGATGTTTTTCAGTTCCCTACCAGAGGTGGGTTCCTACCTATTCGGACTGGTTCAGACAAATAGGTAGTAACTTGGCCGGACACATGACCGTACCAGTTCTATCCTGGGCACCACCATCTTTATTTTGTGTTCTGCACATGCGCAGAACAATCTTCATTGAAAACATGTAATTTCCCCCCATTTTTAATAGTGTGCACATGCCAGTCCCAGAGAGGTCCCTGAGATTGGCCATTTTCCGCAAAAACAGAGGCGTTTTTGCCTTCCTCCAGCCTCCAGAAGCACTCTGCAGGCTTCAGCAGGGCTGGGAGAAGGGAAAAATGCCTCAGTTTTTGCAAAAAAAGGCCCGTTTCCTGCCAATTTGTCACAAAAACTGGGATGTTTTTGCCTTCCCCCAGCCCTGCTGAAGCCTGCAGAGTGTTTCTGGGGGCCAGGGAGGACAAAAACTTTTTTTCTTACTGGGTAGTTTGCGGGTGCTCCCTTAGCTCTGGCGAGGCTGGGGGGCCCCCACCCCACCCGTCAAAACTTTTCGCCATGGTTTTGGTGGGCATGGCTTCGTGAGGGGGTCATGTGACTGAGTGTGCGTGAATGACGTCAAGTTGGCCACACCCACTCTGTCACATGCCCCCCCCCCCATCTAGCCATGCCCACTGAGTCGGTAATAACAATTTTTGAAACCCACCTCTGTTCCTCACGTTGTGTCTGTCACAGCCTTGGAAGTTTCTGGGATTCTCCATCAAAGCATCAATCAGGCCTGTTCCTACTTCACTTTTTGCGGGGTTTTGGGCTGCGAGTGAGACCTCGCCGAAACATTGCCAAGACAATCTCAATCTTACATGGGAAAAGACCTGAATACAACAAGACCAGCATATATTATGTATGTATTTATGTGTATATTTATTTATTTGCTACAGTCTATTTCGTATTTCTATCTTTTAACCATTTTCCGGTTTTGTGGCTGTTTTTTAATTTGTTGATCTTTCTTCCATTCTTTTTTGCTTTCCTACTTCCCCCCCTTTCCTCTAGCAACCCTACTTCATTTTTTTGTAAGCAGCATTCTTGATGAAAATGAAAGAGGGGATGAAAAAGAAGAGATGAGTTACTAACACCTCCAATGCCAATTTGTTGGGTGGAACTCAAGAAGACCAGTAAGTTTATGCACTGCATTCCACTTAATTGCAGGCACATTTCAGGATATATACTTAGTACTGTTCAGGGGGGAAAAACCTCACAGGAATTAATTGCCCAGTTTTTATAAACACCTTTTTAAAAAAAAAAAATAATCCAATTTTTACTTAATATTTCAAGCAAAGATACAGACATAGTTTCATAAACTGGATTTATACTTCCATCTGCTGGTGAAGGGAATCATTACACCTCCTCTCTTTTGCCAACAAAAAATATTCCTTGGTAGATTTTTTTAAAAATAATTTTGTTTACAATTGATAAATCAAGTACATTTTCTCAAAATAATACATAAGCAGAGGCCGATGTCAGTACACTTTTAAATCCATCTTATTTGTTGTTAGAATGAAATTCACACCAAATTCTCAGCTGAAGTTATGGGTTAAGATTTTTTTTCTTACTTTTTTCTGTCTATTGCTGTTTTATTCTCTACAGGTCCATGTTTGCCTATATTGTCACTTCTATGGGAACATTTAAATTTTCAAGACACGCTGATACATTTTATTTGCATTATCTGTTAACCAAAATAAATTTATTTCTCTAAAAGTAACAAATTATGTTACATTACGTGTATGTGTAAGTTTCATCCACAAATAGTTGCCTATAGTTATTCGTGTTAGAGCTTAAGTTTGTTTTATTTGTTCTTTTGAATGGATTTTTATTGGTCAACCAATATGACCAATAAACCAATGGCTGAAATAAAGTTTCTTTCTGTCTAAACAGTTGAATATAGAGTTTTGGATTTTCATTTTCTTTTATTGTATAATTTTTTATAAAGTAGGTTAGGTTTTAGATAGATAGATAGATAGATAGATAGATAGATAGATAGATAGATAGATAGATAGATAGATAGATAGATAGATAGATAGATATAGATAGATAGATAGTAATAGATAGATAGATAGATAGATAGATAGATAGATAGATAGATAGATGGATGGATGGATGGATGGATGGATGGATGGATGGATGGATGGATGGATGGATGGATGGATGATAGGTAGGTAGGTAGGTAGGTAGGCAGGCAGATGATAGATAGATAGATAGATAGATAGATAGATAGATAGATAGATAGGTAGGTAGGTAGGTAGGTAGGTAGGTAGGTAGGTAGGTAGGTAGGTAGGTACGTGGGTGGGTGGGTGGATGGATGGATGGATGGATGGATGGATGGATGGATGGATGGATGGATGGATGGATGGATAGATAGATAGATAGATAGATAGATAGATAGATAGATAGATAGATGATAGATAGATACTGTGTTTCCCCGAAATTACGACATGTCCTGATAATAAGGCCATGCCACATTTTTCTGGTGGGCAAAAATATAAGCCCTCCCCCGCAAATAAGCCCACAGAACAACAACCCCCTACCTCCGGCCAGGCAGTATTTCTTTTAGACTCAGAGTGGAAATGTCTAATTAAAACAGCGTTGGAAAACAAGTAACACATGAACAAATACAGGACAGAATTGGCTGGTTTTTTTTTCCTATTTCTTTTTTTGTATGTACCATACAAAATTGATACAATTGATACAATTAGTAATAAATGACCAGGATGGAAATGAGCTAGACCCTCTGGGGTTTTTATGAGGACGGGTCAAAAAGATCAAGATAGCATCCATAGCCATATAATCGAGGTGCCACTCTCTTTTTTACATGCATTACAGAGACAACACATGCAATCTGTGGGCCTTCAATCACAGAGCTGTAGCTGTCGTCTTTCCAGCCCCCTGTTTCTGTGTGGGCACCATCCACAGGGCTGGGCCGAACCAGCAGTGGAACCAGGCCAAACCGGCCTGGGTGCAGAACCAGTAGCGACCCAGGCCTGCTGTGACCCCGAATTGTTCCCTCGCTGCCGCTTGGTTGCTGCCATTTTGGATTTTAGTTACTGCGCACGCGCAGTTCACTGTAAATTGTTCTGCGCATGCATGCAGAACAATTTACATGGAAGAGCACATGTGCACACAGTGTGCATCTGGCACGCACACACATTCTGCTTGTGCAGAAGCGTCCTGGCAAGTGGGCGGGGCCTCCTGTTGCCGCTACCACTGATTTGGCTGAATCAGGCCGAACCGGGAGCAATCCACCACTGCTGCTGGGGGCAAGGAGCTGCTCTTTATCTTTAAAAACATGTTTCTCCTTTTCTCATCCATGACAATATAATATTCTGCCTTTTTAATATTTCCTAGGATATTTCATTCTTCCAAGAAAGGGGTGGGTGCTAACTTTCTACATTAGCCATCCCTTCAGTATCCTGTTAATTCTAAGTTTTATATTTAATATTATTCCCATTTTTCACTCTGCTCAATGAGTTTTATGTCATAAAAGGAAGCATTTCTTTCCTCCCAGTCTCAGGAAAAAGGTTTTGCTGAGTGAATCATTCCAAATGAAAGCATCAATGCTGCAGAATTCCTGTATTTGCAGAGTTATTCAGTCCACTTTAGCCATAGTGTTAGCTGTCTTCTTTTCATTGTTTAATTTAATGTCGAAAGCTCGGAGCTGGCTGAGGAATCCAGTGTTTGGACAGATACCTCTGTGAGAGTCCACTGATTTCAAGGCTTCCACAAGTGTCAAGTTTTCGTGGATCATCAAGTACGCCAACACTAAAGTGGCTGAACGGCTTAGTCCCATAGCACAGTGGACAAAGACCTTGCCTGGGAAGACATAACAAAAGCAACTTTGAATGCACATAGTTCATGTACCACTCATAGTCCACCAGGGGTGTCCACAAGGAATGGTCAAAAGAGTCAAGATGAAGGTTGTGATGGTGCCGCTTGCTTTATTTTTATGCGCTGTGACACACATGCAGAGTTTCGACTGAACTATCACAAGCATCATCTTGATTTTTTTCACCCAATCCTTCAGACACTCCTTTTTGATCTCTCTAAACTGTTTTATGTGGTGAACAATCTTAGGCTGCATTTACGCAAAATTGAGGTTACATTATTATTGAAATTTGAGCTTTGGTTCTTCATAGTTGTGCTGTCCCACTCACCCGCGTGCACACACCTTACTTGGTTTAGTGAGTTTATTAATATTCCCCAACAATTCCCTCCACCAAAAACCCAGAACTGTCCCAATGAAGTCCAGCCACCAGCAGACCAATGCTGGTCCATAGAGCAATGGCCAAGCAGTCCACAAGGTACTTGAAAGTTTCTCAATCAAAATAAACTCCTCAGGCAAACTAAAATCCACAATGCAACAGGGTTCACGAGGCAAGAAAAGTCCAAAGTTCACACGGCACAATCCAAGCCAATAACAACAACAACAACAACAACAACAATTGCATGAAGGCAAAAATTCAACATGTTACCACCAACAGCAAATGTCGCCTCTGTAATGAGAAAGACGAGACAGTCAGCCACTTGATCAGTGGGTGCAGCAAAATTTCACAAACTGACTACCTACAACGCCATGACCGTGTTGCTAAGACCATTCACTGGAAATTGTGCCAAAAGTTTGGGTTTGAGTACAGCAAAAACCACTGGGAAAATCAGGTTAAGAAGGTTATAGAGAATGAGAAAGTCAAGATCTTGTGGGACTTCAGAATCCAGACTGACAGGCACTTGGCCCACAACACACCTGACATAACAATAGTTGAAAAGAAAAAAGTATGGTTCATTGACATTGCAATACCTGGAGATGCACAAATTGAAGATAAACAGTAAGAAAAAATCACAAAGTACTGGGACTTGCAAATTGAAGTTGCGCTACTATGGAAAAAGAAATCATATGTTGTCCCGATTGTAATTGGAGCCCTTGGAGCGACACCCAAAGGGCTACCTCTCTATTTGGAAATTTTAAATTTATCAGACATGAACATTCTGATTCTACAAAAAACCACCCAACTTGGAACAGCTTATATCCTCCGATGTTACCTTAACGGTTCCTAGGTCCTTGGTTAGGACTCGAGCAGTTGAGCTACCAACCAGCCCCAAAGGCTGTGAATCTCACCAAAGATTAACCACATCATCATCATCATCATGACGATGGTGGTGGTAGTGGTGGTGGTGGTGATGATGATGATGATAATGTTTTGGGTGAAAAATATATATTCTGAATGAATGCAATCCAGGGAAAACATTATTCTGCTGTGGGACATGAAAGAATGGATGGGAATGAGATGAGGGAAAACAGAAAAAAGTGATTGGTTTATTTAGAAGTCCAAAATTAAATAGACTAATGATTTGTTTAGAAAATGTCTGTTTTGAAGACATGAGTCTATATGCATACACATGTCTAGGAATAGATAGGAAGATGATTGATTTTATTTAGTGATGAAATGTAAAAATTTTGCCACCGGTTCTCTGGGAGTGGATTGGTGGGTGTGGCTTGGTGAGGGGGGCTCATGTGACTGGATGAGCGTGGCCAACTTTTTAAAACTTTTAAGGCATTTTTAACTACCTATTCACCCAAACTGATAGTAAAAAATGCTTTAAGAAGTGGGGGGGAAAGTTCAGTTGTGCTGTGTAATCGTGGGAACCATTTTTTTCACTTTTTAAAGCATTTCAGTTTTTTATTATCAGTTCGGGCGAATAAGTAGTAAAAAAATTCTTTAAAAAGTGGATAAAAACGTTCCCATGATCGCAGGGCATAGCTGATTGTCATGGAACCTCTTTTTTCACTTTTAAAAGCATTTTTTTCCTGCCAGTTTGGGCAATTAGGCAGGAAAGAAATGCTTTAAAAAGTGAGGGGGGGAGCTTCCGACAATCGCACAGCTCACAGCTGATCCACGCGATCATCAGAAACTTTCCCCCCACTTTTTAAAACATTTTTTTCCTGCGGGTTTGGGTGAATAGGCAAGAAAGAAATGCTTTAAAAAGCAGGGGGAAAGTTTCCGGCAATCCCGCGACTTACAGCTGAGCCAAAGAGCCCGAAAGGCTGTGAATCTCACCAAATATTAACCAAATAATAATAATAATAATAATGCAAAAAGCCGCACTGCTTGGATCTGCACGCATATTACGAAAATACGTTACAACGTCCTAGGCCCCTGGGTGGGGCCCGACTAGTAACCAATGCCAAATCCGGCGAAACAACTGGCCGCTGTGATACAATTGTATAATAATAATAATAATAATAATAATAATAATAATAATAACAACAACAACAACAACAACAACACCTCTTCTACCAATCCCTTGATGAAAATTGAATCCAAACTAATATTCACCCATGCAAAGAAAAAACTTGGAACTTTTGGAAAGAACTGTGGGAAAACCCAGTGGAACACAACAAAACTGCCTCCTGGATCAAAGATATTCAACAACAAACAACACAAAACAAACAACACAAAACAAGATGGAAAATATTGTAATAAAAACTGACTTGGTGGCAAAACAAGCAAAGAAGGTCAAGAACTGGAGTGCATTTGGCCTGGATGAACAGCATGGATACTGGCTAAGACACCTGACAAGCCTCCATCATTGCATGGCCACTCAATCAAATGCTTCAAAATGCAACAAGCGAAGAATGGTTAACAGCTGGCCGAACATATTGATAATGAAAGATCCAGAAAAAGGCACAGAACCAAACAACTATAGCCCAATTACTTGTCTGCCAACAACGTTCAAACTTTTACAAGGATACTTGCAAATTCAGTATTCAATCATCTGATGGAAAACAGTTTGTATCCAGTAGAACAAAAAGGAAATTATAAAAAATCAAGAGGAACAAAAGATCAGCTGCTCATAGACAAAATGGTACTAAAAAATGCAAAACAAAGAAAAAAAAATGTAAATATGGCGTGGATTGATTACAAGAAGGCATTTGACTCATTATCCCACAGCTGGATTAACACCTGTCTGGAAAACTTTGGAATCAGCAAAAATATCTGTACATTTTTGAAAGCAAATATGCAAAAATGGAAAACAGTTCTAACAACAAATGAGGAGAACATTGGTGAAGTCAACATCAGATGAGGAATCTTCCAAGGGGATTCACTTTTACCACTACTGTTCAACATTTGTAATTTGTACTTGTAATTATCATCCTTTGCTAATGCTTTCACTATATTTCCATTTCCCAGTTCTATTCCTTCTGTTTTTTCCATTTTTCCTTGCTGCATGGGTAATATAGCACATTTTTCAAGTCCAAAGTTCATTTTGATGTCACTGCTGAACAGTTGAACTGTGTTGAGTATTGATTTAAGTTCAGTGGGGCTTTTCGGATACATTTTAAAGTCATGGTTTATCTTGCCATGTTGGCTTGAGATTTGGTATCCCAGTTGTGTGTTTCGTAGGATTATTGTCAGTGGAATTAATGCAATATTGCATTAATTAATTAATTAATTAATTAATTAATTAATTAATTAAAACATCTGGCTCCCCAAGTGCCTGTCAGTCTGAATTCTGAAGTCCCATAAGATCTTGACTTTCTCATTCTCTAAAACCTTCTCAACCTGATGGTCGCAGTGGTTTTTGCTGTACTCAAATGCAAACTTTTGGCACAATTTCCAGTGAATTATCTTAGCAACGTGGTCATGGCGTTGTAGGTAGTCAGTTTGTGAAATTTTGCTGCACCCACTGATCAAGTGGTCGACTGTCTCGTGTTTCTCATTACAGAGGCAACATTTGCTGTTGGTAGTAACATGTTGAATTTTTGCCTTCATGCAGTTTGTGGCTAAGGCTTGTCCTTGAGCTGCCAAAATAAAGCCTTCTGGGTTTTTTTTTTCAGTGCTCCTGATCTTAACCAGTTCCAAGTTAGTTTTTGGTCAACTTTGCCTTCAATACTTTTCAAGTATTGGCTATGCATAGCTTTGTTTTTCCAATTTTCAGCTCGCTTCTCAATTACTTCTTTCTTATATTCAGCTATAAGAAAGAAGTAATTGAGAAGCGAGCTGAAAATTGGAAAAACAAAGCTATGCATATTGTTGTTGTTGTTGTTGTTGTTGTTGTTGTTGTTGAACAGTCTGGGCTCTTGGGAAGATTTGGAATATTATTTTGAACCAATTCTGCATTGCTCCCAAGAGTTAGCATGGTTGTCTCTACGAAGTTCTCAGAACCTGAACTCAACTTTAGATCAGGTTGCTTTTCCAAGTTTCCAAGACACCCTCTTTTTTTAACTTACTTGGTGTAGAAAAATCCCCACTCTAAGCATGAAGAATTAAACAAATCTCCTTTCACGTTATAACCTTTGGTAATTATGGGCCAGAAGCAGTGGTGGGATTCAACCGATGTAACAGCTGGTTTGCTGAGCATAGTCCATTTGAAAACATCTCTAAAACTTACCTTCTACTGCAGCCCTGGTGAGTAAAACAGCTGAGGCATGGCAATCCGCTCTGCCACGCCTATCAGCTGGGCTTCAAACAAAGGAAATATAGGACAGACTAGCACAAAGGTGGGTGGGCAGGCCAATTGATTGCTGGAACTACTGGTTTGCATGAACCATTCCAAACTGACTGAATCCTATCCCTGTCCAGAGAAGCTTTCCTGAACCATAATAAGCAATAGCTTCCAGCTTCCATAACCAGCACTGAAAGCACAACCTTTTTTGGGGTGCCATTCTTCATTTTAAAAAGTCTCCTCTTACCTCCTACAGTATTTAAGGCCTTGTGTATGAAATCGGCAGCCTCGTGGAAGAAGACACTTATGTCAAACGAATTGTCATCGAAAGCTTGCACTCCGTAGTACTGAATCGGCAGGTCTCGGTAATAACGTGCTCCAGTGTTGATGTTGTAGGGCCCGTCGGCTGCATTAAGGATATGAGTGATGCCAATGCCCTGAAGAATGGATTTACTTCTTGCTGCCCATCTATCAAAAGACAATCAAGGCTTGTCAAAAGACAATCAAAAAAGAGGAAAACTGGAGAGCCATCTTCGCCCCATTACATCGGCCCACCCCGCCTGGTCAAGCAGAGAAGGTATGCTACAAAAGCCATCAATTAAAGAACTTTGACTGGCAGGATTCAAGAAGAGACCCTTCTCTATTAATTGCTTCCATCCTTTGGAACAGCTTCCCTCCCCTCCTCCCCAGGGGGTGTGGTGCCCCCCACATTCTCCTGGCCTTTTGCAAACACCTGAAGACCTGGCTCTGCCAACTCATTTGGGCCCCACAGAAAAGCATGCTGCCACAGATTTAGTTATTCTGAATGTTAAATGTTACTTTACCTCGTACTCAGAGATTCATACAGTTTTTTATGTCTTAGCGCTGCACTGGCACAGTGGTTAGAATGCAGTACTGCAGGGTACTTCTGCTGACTGCTGGCTGTCTGCCTGAAATTTGGCAGTTTGAATCTCACCAGGCTCAAGGCTGACTCAGCCTTCCATCTTTCTGTAGTTGGTAAAATGAGGGCCCAGATTGTTGGGGGCAAGTAAACTGCTTAGAGAGAGCTGTAAAGTGCTGTGAAGCAGTATATAAGTCTACATGCTATTGCTATTATTTGGACACCAGAATCACTTTGTGAGAGATGTGGCTTTTAAGTGTAATATATAAATATAAAATAAATAAATCACTTCTTGGATACTGTTGAATATCATGCCAAAGCCCACAGGGGCTCCTATCAAATGAATTTCAGCTACCTGTAACCTGTGTAGTGGCCTGCCAGTGGCCAGTGAAGCTGGAAGCAGAGTCAGACAGTGAAGAGATCAGGGAGGAGTATGGGCCAGTACTGGAGGCTGGGGAAGGCTCAGACGAGGGCTCTGCGTCAGAAGCAGAGAGGGGGCCAAGGCCATCTGGCAGTTCTCAGCTGTCTTCAGAGCTAGACAGCAGTGAGGCAGAGGAACAACTGGAACCTGTTCCCAGCATGTGCATACACAGAGCTGCCAGAAGAGAAGAACAGCTAAGAAATCAGGGTCGACTTGCGAATAAAGCCACAGGTGGACAGCAGTGGTGGGTTGCACTTACCTTCACTACCAGTTTGCTGATTAGGCGTGTGAGGGTTCCGTTTGTGCGCACACCTGACTCACGCTGTGTGTGCATGTGCAATCCACCACCCCCTGCAACAACCAGCTGATTGTTGGAGCTCACACAGGCACCGCATGCTGTCTGTGTGCACAATTTGTCATGAAAACAGGTATAGAGCACAGGCCGGCAGGCAGGCCAAAAGAGCCACCGTATCAGTTTGCTTTCAGCTGCTCCGTCCCACTACCGGTTCAACTGAACCGGGCCGAACTGACAGTAACCCACCTCTGGTGGAAGGTGATTGGCCCCTCCATTAGGAAATAAAAGAGGAGCGAAAGGGGAGTGGGATTTTGCAGGAAACAATTCATTGTTCGTTTGTTAGTTTGTTTCAGGAGTGTGAAGATCTGTCCTTGAATCTCAGAGACTCTGTGCCAAGTCTTTCCTTGCACAACGCTGCGTTTGGAAAATATTTACATGGCAGCTTTCCAAGCTAGATAAGGTCTGTGGTCATAACTTCACCTTTGAAAGGCTGTTTGCCAGGCCTTTGCTGAATGTGAATGAGAGGAATTCGCATTCATTTAATAAAAGGGGTTTCTCCGGAACCAGGAATCTGCTTTGTGCTTTTTGGGGAAGTCTGGGTCAGAACAACCCACTCAGTCCAGGAGTAACAGATCCATCACTGCCCACTTTGTTGCCTCCTTCCTGGTTAGCTATTGAAGCGAAAAAGAAACAAGCATAATTTGTTTTTCTTCCTCTCAATGCTGGGACAAGGGCCTCCAGGAATTCTCCTAGCTTGTTCAGGGGCTGTGATGTTTGTAAGCCCTGGGCAACTCGCTTGATCAAAGTGAAAAATGTTCAGCTTTGATCAGGAAATATGGGTTGATTGACAGTGTTCCCTCACTAGCCCCTGGGCCTGGAATTCTCCTCCATCACTGGTTTACAGACCAGATGTTCTAGAATCATCGCTAGCGTTTCGATTGGAATGGTTTGACAGAGTCATGATGGCTCTGATTTTTAATTATCCTCCAGTGAACGTCTGTCTAATGATTCTTCGGTGTGGATGATGAAAACAATTAGCAGGGTATACAGAATCCAGGAGACTGGTAATGTGTTTTCAGACTAACGAACATAATTAAATGGAGAAGCTTTCAGGAGCTCACAAGGACTTACCTCTATGCATTTATTAAAATGTGCTAGTGAGAAAACGTACTACCAGGCTTCCTCTGATCTTTGGCCACCAAATATTTAGCACGCTTTCCTATGATATGTGGTTCTTTACACTCCACCCATTCTAGGTCTGTGCAGTTTCATTGCACACAGATGGCGACTCAGCCATTCATTTATTTAACATGGAATTGAAGACTTCCAAGATTTTGCTGGAATTTGGGGATCCTGAGGGCAACTAACCACATCCTTTAAAAAAAAACTTATATCTGCATTATATCTTAGATTAGTATATTTCAACCTTGGACACCCAGAATTTTGGGAGTTGAAATCCATACAGGTCCAAGTGGCCAAGGTAATTTTAAAAAGGTGAAAAATAACATGCTGATTATGATGACATCATCCATTCAACCATGTCCAACTCTTGGCAATTCTCCACATTTTTATATAACAGATTAAAAGAGATGGAACGGACTTGATAGGTCATCTAGTCCAATACCCCCTCCCCCTCCTTCTCAAGCAGTAGACCGTACACCATTTCTGAAAGATGGCAGTCCAGACTCTTCTTGAAAATCTCAAGTGCTGAAACCCCCACAAGTTCTGAAGGCAATTTCTGTTCCATGGGTTGATTGTTCTCACTGTCAGAAAAGTTATTCTTATTTCAAGGTTGAACCTCTCCTTGATCAATTTCCATCCATTATTCCTTGTCTGCTCTTCAGGTGCTTTGGAAAATAGGTTGACCCCCCCCCCCCTCCTCTCTGTGCAGCCCCTCAAATATTGGAAGACTGCTATCATGTCTCCCCTGGTCCTTCTCTTCACTAGACTAGCCATGCCCAGTTCCTGCAACCGTTCATCATATGTTTTAGTCTCCAGTCCCCTAATCATCCTGGTTGCTCTTCTGTGCACTTTTTCTAGAGTCTCAACATCTTTTTTATAATGTGGTGACCAAAACTGGATGCAGTACTCTAGGTGTGGTCTTATTAGGGTTTTATAGAGTGATATTAATACCTCATTTGATTTTGATTGTATTCCTCTGTTTGTTATTCCAATTTAGGATTGCATTGGCTTTTTTGGCTGCTATCACACACTGATGGCTCATGTTTAGCTGGTTGTCCACTAAGACTCCAAGATCCCTCTCACAGTAACTGCTATTTAGCCTGGTTTCACCCAGTTTATATGTGTACTTTTGGTTTTTCTTACCTAAGTGTAGGACTTTACTTTTCTCTATATTGAATTTCATTTTGTTAGATAGGGCCCAGTGTTCAAGTCTGTCAAGATCCAACTGGATCTTGAGCCTATCTTCTAGGGTGTTAGTTATTGTTGTCAGCTTAGTATCATCTCCAAATTTGGCAAGTTCTCCTGCTATTCCCTCATCTAAGTCATTTATGAAGATATTGAAGATTAGTGACCCTAAGATGGAACCTTGTGGAACTCATTGCTTACTTCTCTCCATGTAGACTTAGACCCATTAAGGACTACTGGTTGAGTACGGTTTGTCAGCCAGTTGTGAATCCATCTGGTGGTGAAGGTATCTATTCCACTTTTTTCTAGCTTATGAAGAAGTAGGTTGAGGTCTACTTTGTCAAATGCCTTGCTGAAGTCTAAGTATATTATGTCCATTTCACTGGTCTACTAATTTAGTCTGATCTTGCACTGCTTCTCTGTGATGTTCTATGCGCTGCCTGGTGTCAGCTTTGATGATGAATAAGATGGCCAAGACTTATTAAAATCACCCTCCTTTGACTATTTCACAGAAAGTTTCAATAATCCCTAGCTATCAGAAACACGAAATGAGTGGAGTTCCTTGGTCTTTTAATTAACCAAGTTGGTCACATTGGGGTAGTTTATAAACGTTGCTAAATAAATACAGTCCCAAAAATAAGACCCATCTGGAAAATAAACCCTAGCATGATTTTTCAGGATGCTCGTAATATAAGCCCAAAATAAGCCCCAGTTAAAATCATTAGCCAGACGGATGCATTTAATACCATATTTTTCCCAAAATAAATACCTAACCTGAAAATAAGCCCTAATGCATCTTTTGGAGCAAAGATTAATATAAGCCCCAGTCTTATTTTCAGGGAAACACTGGACAAGTGAATAAATAAATCAAAATTGAGTGGGCAAAGCTGCTGACTCCCGTTCATTTTATTGGGCTCTCTACAATGGGTCGTTCCAAGACCTCCAAAAATAGGTCTCCTCCCTTCTCAGGACTCTAAGTGGTAAGAATGGGTTGACTTCCCATCTCCTTCTCAGGAAGATAAATACATTATGGCAGAAATCTTCAGAGGGGTATCTAAGGTTATGGTCCCAAAAGGTCAAGATGTGATGCAGAGAAAAACCAGCTTGATTGCGTTATCCCCACCACCATCTTGGCTTTTTATAATTGTGCCTTGTGGACTCTCCTATTAGAGGGGAAAATGTACCAATGAGTCAGGGGTGAAATCCAGCAGGTTCTGACAGGTTCTGGAGAACTGGTAGCGGAAATTTTGAGTAGTTCGGAGAATCGGCAAATACCACCTCTGGCTGGCCCCGCCCCATCTATTCTCTGCCTCCTGAGTCCCAGCTGATCAGGAGAGAATAGAGATTTTATAGTATCCTTCCCCTGCCACGCTTACCAAGCCACGCTCACAGAACCAGTAGTAAAAAAATTGGAATTTCACCACTGCAATGAGCCCTATTTTCCTTACCTCTGTTGAATCTCTGGAGGTGAGGGGACACTTTTGAAAAAGAGAGTTATCATAGATAATGCTTCTAAGCAACCATCCTACTTACGCATCTCCAAGGTAGAGGTTTGGCCACACTTGGTCCACATGATTGTCAGATCCTCCTTTGGCCCATACCATTCTCTGCAATTCGGACAGTGCTGGGGTCTCATAAAGGTTTTTCCTCTCTGGACTGGGATTGTGGGAAGAACGGGTGCTCAGATTGGTCATGGCTGCTCTATACTTCTGTTCACACGGTGATTCCCCGCTGACCTTTCTGGAAACAAAAGAGTTTGGTTTTCCATTAATAATTATATTTTGCATTGTTGGAAGGAATATCCTTCTGGGTTCAGTTCCAAGTGGGAAGAAAGACACCGGAACATGGAGACTGCTTGGAAAGATGGTTTTATTGATGAACAGGACCACTTGGGTTTGAAGTCCTGGGCAAAAAGGCAGATGGGTGAGAAATAGAGATAGATTTGTACCCTCTGTTCGGCTTTGAATTTGAGCTTGTATTCTGATTGGTTGTCAGACTCCCATGGGGCCATGCAGGAATAACTTTGTAGGTTGTCTTTGAGTTCTAGGCTTGGTTGATTCTGGCTGGGTGATGATGTAATGAAAGGGATTTGGGCAATTCCTACTATCGCTCTGCCTAAAGGAGATAGATCTTTGTTATGTAGAATAGACTGGCTCAGGCCTTAATGGCCCATTGACAAAGATGGGGGGGATGAGTTTCTGCCTCCCTTTTACGAGAAACATTCTGTCCTTTTAATATTTCCTAAAATATCTTATTTTCCTTAGGAGGGGGTTGTGTGCTAACTTCCTACAGCATATAACTAGTGTTCTAAATTGCTCCTTTCTCTTTCTATTGCTATTTGATATATAGAAATAAGTATGAATGTGTGTGCGCACATACAGACACATTCATACACACCCACAGCTGGTTCAGGCGAAGTGATATCTCCAAAGATCAGCTGGCCACGCCCACCCACCCCTGCTCTATCCTGTCCTTTATTTCCTGCTTTCCAGCTCATCTCAATTGCACAACACAGCTGATCCCGCCCTAATGTTTTACTTACCATTGCTGACTTGAAGCGTAACCAGCTGAGCTTCTAAATGTTCCATTTTCAGCACTGCATGCATACACAAAACACACATACATGCAAAGCGCTTGCTCACCAAACCAGTTGTTAAACTGGCATCCCATTATTGCACACATACATATTGCTTTTTAAACCAGGGTCACCTTGTGATGAGATGGGACACAAATAAATTTAACAAACAAATAAACACAGGTGCACAACATTGCTTACGTCTTTCTTGCTGAAAAGCATGATGTAGCCCCCCCTTTGGAGCACATTGCAATAATCAAGAGAGGATGTAACTGAGGCAGGGGTGATCGTTCTCAAATGCAACCACCTCAGGAAGCAATGCAGCTGGTGCATCAGTGTGACTGTGTGAAATTCTTTGTCCCTGCAACCTCTGCATGACCCAGCGATACAGGGAATCCAGGTGAGGTTGAAGGAGCATATCCACGTTGCAGGCCTGCTCTCCGTTCCCCAGATCCGGTTTCCTCTCAGACTGTGCTAGTTGGCTAAGAGTTCAGTTTGCTTGCCTTCACTCAACCTGTTACTGATTTCAGGCAATGTTCAGGGATGCTTCCTTGGCCCTGAGTGGTACATAAGGAGGAATAGCTGACATGGTGCTGATAAAACTGCTTCCCAGGCAGTAGTGGGATTCAAAAAATGTTACCACCGGAAGGATACTGTAAAATCTCCATTCTCACCCCACTCCAGGGGAAGGATACTGCAAAACTATTCAAAATTCCCACTACCAGTTCTCCAGAACTGGTCAGAACCTGCTGAATACCACTTCTGTTCCTAGGACATTTTTAGCTTAACAAGCATCACATTGATCTCTTAGAACTCAGTGATGTCTTCTTTTCCCCCCTTCTTTTTATAGAAAATTGGAAAAATCACAGTATCGAACATCTTCACAGTGAAGATGGGCATATATGTCTGGATGGCTTCAGTCTATCCGAGATAACTCTCTGCAGTGGCAAAACAGCTAGTTTTGCCTGAGGCCATTATCCCTGCTTTAAATAAATCTGTGTGTTCTGAAAGAAGAGAAGACATCCATATTTTTATCCCCAGTCTATTATTTATTTATTTATTTATTTATTTATTTATTTATTTATTTATTAAATTTTGTCTGCCGCCCACTCTCAAATGAGACGCAGGGCGGCTTACAATAAAAGGGAGGGGGGATAGGACTTCCAGGGTGGGATTTTGCCGTTAGCGGCGGCTTAATTGAGCTGCCCCCAGATTTCTGGTTCGTTATCTCCTTAAACACCTGCTTAAACACTTTAACACCTCATTCTTCAGGCAAGAAGATTGAAGAGAGAGATCCAGCTGGTAAGAGCTTTCTTTGAAGTTTGCAGCTTTTTTTTTTTTTTGCTGCAAACAGAAGGGGGGGGACAGCCAAAGCTGAGTCATATCTCCGGCCAGAAACCTCAGCTGTTTTTACAGCGCAAGGCAAGGAAAACCCTCTTAGGACAATTTTTGAGATATTTATATGAAACTAATACAAGCAGAGTCCGTACCTGAGAACTTTATTTGCTTTTTCTAGAAAAAATCCTAGCTTCAATTTTATAAAAGCTTCCTTTGTGCAACTGCTCCCAAGATGGCGATTCTGTAGCTTCCGCATTTGCAATAATGGTACCTTCCTAATTCCTTGGCAAAGAATCAAAGGAATAGCCTCTCACTAATTAGTTAGCTCCACTTCTCTGAAGATTCTTTCTTATCAACCTCTAAAAGTTTTCAAAGACTCTTGCTAATATAGAGACATTCCAAACAGAGGTGTATTTGTTGAACTGTTTTTGGTGTAATGCCAGTCTTTTGAAACCTTCCGCAAACTCTCTGCAAAAAGGGAGGAACTTTTCCTTTTTTGTTTTGTAAGCTGCACAGCGGGCCAGCAAAGTTTGATTAATTGCTTGAAGCAAAGACATAATGGCATCAAAATTAAATCCTGTGAAATTACCTCCTAGGGCTACGTCCCCCATACCTGGCACAAAGCTGCAGCCCCCACCTTCTATGCCCCCTAGTGGAGATTTACTAACGAAAGAATTCTTTCTGGAAACGTTTAGAGAATTTAGAGAACAGAATTTAGAAACCTTCAGAGAATTCAGAGATGAAATAAGGAATGAGATGAAAGTCTTATATGATAAGTTTGATGCTAGGATCGCCAAAATGAATGATGATATGACGGGACTTGTAAATGTACTGACAGAATATGTTTCTGGAATGGAAGATAACTTAGAGGTTCTTAATGAAGCCAATACTAACTTGACATCTAAAACTGAAGTGGTGGAACAAAAAGTTGAAAATGCTGAAAAACAAATTATTATGATACAGTACAAACAGATGGAGCTTGCATTAAGAGTCAGGGGGCTGCGTGAAGATAAACAGGAGAACTTAAAGCAGATGTTTTCAGAGGCTTTTGACTGTCTGGTGGGAAGACCGGGATCCAATTTTGACTGGCAGATCGACAAAATTTATCGCGTTAATTCTTGGGCGGCCAAACAGAAGCAACTCCCCCGAGATGTGGTAATATACTTTGTTACAAGAGAGTTCAGAAACATGATACTACAAGAGTCCTATAATACCAGGCTTCAAATTGGCGGACAGGATTTGATTGTCTTGAAAGAAATACCACCTCAAATGCTAAGAGCCAGGAGAGATTATGCCTTTCTGGTGGAAGAGCTCAGAAAGCGTCAGATACAGTATAGATGGGACGTCCCATTTGGTATTATAATTACATTTGACAAGCAAAGATATCGTCTCAATTCTGTATGGAAAGCTCGAGATTTCTATCACAACATCCTGAAGGTGGGACACCCTGAATCATCTGGATATGGAGAAAGACCAAGAGAAGGACAAGATAAACAGCAAACCACACAACTACCAGACAAAATGTACCATCTCCTCCCCCCGGAAGGGCAAGGGGCCAGGGAACAAAGACCCAACCGTATGACTACCAGACAAATGGAAAAACAAGCTACAACGCAACAATCTCAACAATCACCGGCCATTGACCAAGGAGTCACAGCAATAAGCTCAGAAGCCATGGGAGGAGCCAGGCCAAAGGTTAGACAGGCCATGCAGGAGGCTCTAAAAAAGCTTCAGGCAACTAAGAATGACAACTAAGATTTTGACATGGAATGTTAACGGACTGAACTCTCCACAGAAGAGAAAGAAAATATTTCATTATCTTAAACAGTTCAAGAATGATATAATTTGTCTGCAAGAAACTCATATCAAATCTACTGATCAAAAATATTTGTTTAATCCCAAATTTGGTCAACATTTTGTGACCTCTGCTACGGAAAAGAAAAACGGCATAGTTGTATACTTAAGAAAAGACATTAAAGCTGAACTAATTGAAGCAGATCCCTTTGGAAGATATATTGCACTAGACTTAATCTTAGAAGGGAAAAAGACACTACTTTTGGGAATATATGCTCCTAATCAACAGCAAGACGGATTTTACAGAACTCTTCATGCTAAATTAGTACAGTGGGACTTTAAGTCTTGTATACTATTGGGTGACTGGAATGGCGTGATTGACACTAAAAGAGATAAGAAGACATCTCGCCCAAATACTAAAATCCGAGCTAAGTTACCCAAATCTTTTTTTGACATGATGGACGATTTCGAACTGCGAGATGTTTGGCGAGAAAGGAATGCAGAGGAATGTGACTTCACCTTTTTTTCTGATAGACATCAATCTCTTTCAAGGATTGATTTTATACTAATTACTAATGATTTGCTTTCTAGGGTGAAGAAGACAAAGATTGTGGCGAGAGTTCTTTCGGATCATAATCCAGTTTGGATGGAATTGGGAAGGGTAGTGCAGGCAAGAAGGTCTTGGAGGTTGAATGAAAATTTATTTAGATATGAAAAGTACATTAATGATTGTAAAAAATTGTTATCCGAATACTTTGTTCTCAACATGAATAAGGGTACATCTATGGAATTGTATGGGATGCAAGCAAAGCGTATATGAGAGGAGTACTGATGAATATAAACAAAATACACAGACACAAACAAGGGCAAAAACGAAAAGAATTGGAAGAGGAAATTAAAGGGAAAGAGTTGGAATTAACACTGAATCCAGGCGATATAAAGGCTAAGGAAGCAATCTCCATATTAAAATCCCAATTTGATATGCTGATCTCCGACCAGGTAGCCACTAGTTTACTATATGCAAAACATAACACTTTCTGTAACGCAAAAAAACCAGGCAGGTGGTTGGCTTATCAGATTAAGAAAAAAAGAAAAACTCGAAATGTATCCAAATTGTGTTATAGAGGGAAGGAGGTGTTTCAACAGGAGGAGATCCAAAAGGCATTTCGGGAATTTTTTACAGAACTGTACAAAGGGGATAAAATTAGGGGTTTAGACATAGATAAATACTTAGATAAAGAGAAAATTCCACTAGTCAGAGAAGAGTACAGGCAAAAGTTGAACCAACCAATAACCTCTGGGGAAATTCTGCAGGTAATCAAACAACTAAAGTTAGGGAAAGCACCAGGCACAGATGGCCTAACAGCGGTTTATTATAAAAACTTACAGTTAGAAATGGTAGAACCTCTTAGAGAATTATTTAACAAAATTCAATCGGAAGGTAAAGTGCCCCCATCATGGAAAACAGCGTTTATATCGTTGATACCCAAAGAAGATCAAGATATTACCCAGCCAAAAAATTATAGACCTATTTCACTACTTAATGTAGATTATAAAATTTTTACTAAAATACTAGCAAATAGGTTAATGGTGGTTATTCAACAATTGATACATACTGACCAAACAGGTTTTATACAGGGGAGACAGATGAAGAGCAATGTTAGATTAATCATTAATGCTTTAGAATATTTGGGAAAGAACAATCAAATCCCTGCTGCGTTCATATTTTTGGATGCTGAGAAGGCCTTTGATCGAGTTAATTGGCAATTCCTTTTGAAGATATTGCAAAAAATGCAGATAGGAGATAGCTTTTTACGGTCAATTAATGCAATATATCAACAGCAAACAGCCCAAATCATAGTCAATGGAAGTTTAACAGACTCCTTTCAAATCGAAAAAGGTACAAGACAGGGCTGTCCTTTGTCCCCACTATTGTTCATTATAACTTTGGAAGTATTATTGAATAAAATACAGGACTTGGATGGTTTAAAAGGGATCAAGATTAGACAGCAAGAATATAGAGTCCGTGCCTTTGCGGATGATTTGGTCATAATATTGGAACAACCGCAGGATTCCAGTACGGTCTTAATGAATACGATTAATCAATATGGTCAAGTCTCTGGCTTTAAAATAAATCTAGGAAAAACTAAAATATTAGCCATAAATATGAATACTAAACAAAAGGAAAAATTAGGAGTGATGCTAGGATGTGAGGTAGTTAAAAAAGTCAAATATCTTGGAGTTAATATTTTAACTTCAAATGGGAAATTATATAAGCATAATTATGAACCACTTTGGCATAGTATACAGACGGAGATGAAAAAATGGGAGAAATTGCACTTATCTTTGCTGGGTAGGATAGCGGCAGTGAAAATGAACATTTTACCAAAATTTTTATTTCTTTTTCAAATGTTACCAATACTTAAAAGAGATGCGAATCTTTTAGAATGGCAGAAGGGTATCAACAAATTTGTATGGGCAGGAAAGAAGCCGAGGGTAAAGATGAAAATAATGCAAGATGTACGTGAAAGAGGAGGATTGAAACTACCTAACTTAAAATTATATTATGATGCAGTGGCATTATCTGCAATTAGTGATTGGACCCATCTAACCAATGATAGAATATTGAATATTGAGGGACATGATTTGGTATATGGTTGGGATGCTTACTTGTTATTTAACAAAAAATTGGATAAGAATTTTAAAAATCATATTTTAAGGAATGCTTTATTGCAGGTCTGGAAAAAATATCAACACAAATTAAATGATAAGTTGCCCATGTGGGCAATTCCTAGACATGCAGTTGAAAACATGAATACAGAACAAAAACACGATAGAATCACTTACAGACAACTTCTCACTTCAGAAAGGGGGGTGTTACAATTAAAATCTTTAGAGGTACTAAAAGAGGAGAAGGTAGTTCAAACATGGTTCCAGTATGGCCAATTACAGGCTAGGTGGAAAATAGATCAAAAAACTGGTTTTGTCAAAGTTGAGGATAATCTGTTTAAACAAATAAGAGATCAAAGCTTAATGCATATAAAGAGGATATATAATGTACTAATACAGATGGATTCGGAAACGGAATTGATTAAAGACTGTATGATAAAATGGGCTCAGAATATTGAGGAACCAAGAATGCTGGACATGTGGGAAAGAATATGGGTAAGAAATGTGAAATTTACACAAGCACAAAATTTGAGAGAAAATTTTTATAAGATGTTTTATAGATGGCATTTAGATCCCAAAAAGCTCGCTTCTATGTATCCGAATGTACAGCCTAAATGTTGGAGATGTGGTTCTCTTGATGCTACATATTTTCATATATGGTGGACATGTCGAAAGGTTAAGGCATTTTGGATAAAAATGTGGTGGATCATGCAAAATATCTTCAAAAGAAGGATAAAATTCACCCCTCAGTTATTTCTACTAGGTATATGTACTGACTTTACAGCGGTAGAGACTAATTTGGTTCTGTACTTAATAACGGCAGCAAGACTGTTGGTGGCGCAATACTGGAAGAAGGAAGACGTGCCTACAACTCAAGAATGGACTTTGAAAGTTATAAACTTAGCCGAGATGGCAAAAATTTCAGCATATCTTAAAGACCACTCAAACGAGAGATATAAACGAGACTGGAAAAAATGGATTGACTATATACAAAACAAATATGGGACTAAGAAACTCCAGATAGCCTATGCTTAAGATTAGCAATAAGTTAAACTGTGTAAAGTTGGGGTAACAGTAAGAAGCTGAGTCCAACGTAGAGATTTTATCGACTTTTTTTTTTCTTTAATCTCCATTGTTTTAAGATATTTAAACTGTGTTTGTTAAAAAACTATACCGTGTACGGGCTCTGGGAAGTCGGGGGGAGGGAAGGGAGGTGGGGTTTTAGGGGGAGGGGGGGAGGGGGAAATATAATATGTGTTAGATCCTAAAGCACATGATTGCACTCGTATACTGTGGCTCTTTAATGTTAGTGTAAAAATAGGACAAGCTGAATATATTGATAGACAATAGAAATACACCGAAGGGAGGAGTAGAGCGAAAGAAGAAAGGGGGGTAGAGAGGGTGGGAGAGAGGATTGGAGGCAGGAGGAGAAGGAAGGGAGGGAATGTATTGGGAGAGAGGAGTGATAGAGGGGGAGGGGAAGTAGGAAGTAGAGGGGAATGTTGGAAGGACGAACGAAAGTTGGAGGGGGGTGAAAGAGGGTGTATGGTGGGTCAAGGTGGTATATTGGGTTTGTATTTTGGGGGGTATTGTCTATAAAAGGGAGGGTTGTGTTTATTATTCAATGTTATATGCCCCGGTTATGCACAGTATACATGTGATTGTATGGAATGAAATGGAAATAAACATTAAAAAAAAAATAAAGAAAAAAAAGGGAGGGGGGATATATAAAAAATAAACAACAGTTTAAAATTACACAACAGTCACAAACCTGAAGTGGGGCTGGACAACTCAACAGCCCCAGGCTTGCCGGAACAGCCAGGTCTTAGTCGCTTTGCGGAAGGCCGGAAGGGTAGTGAGGTAGTGAGTCTCTGGATTTGATTCATGCAGCTGAATTTTCTCCCTGCATGAAGTCCTTCAAGCTCACCAAAAACCAGGCTTTGGGGAGCTGTTTTTAATTGCCTGGGAGGAAAACATTGGGACGTGTAAACTTCCTTTCAGCCATACCTGGGTGCCCCAGCAGATATCCAAGTTCCTAGATAGCTCCAAAGATTTCTTTTTAGCCATGAGCCATGAGATCTCGAATTTTGACCACAATTGAGCTCTGAACATATCTGTTGCTAAGCAACATTTATGTTATGTGAGTCACTAAACAAATGGTTGTGTTGAGAGCTACCTGTATTTTAGTAGAACAAAGACCTGGGGAAGCTACATAACAAGAGTTCATTCTTCTTACACTTATTATTAGGGGAGACATGGTAGCATATTTCCAATATTTGAGGGGCTGCCACAGAGAGGAAGGAGTCAAGCTATTTTCCAAGGCACTCAAAGGCCAGACAAGGAACAATGGGTGGAAACTGAACAAGAAGAGATTCAACCTACAAGTAAGGAGAAATTTCCTGACAGGAAGAACAATCCACCCATGGAACAGAAGTTGCCTTCGGAAGTTGTGGGAGCTTCATCACTTGAGGCTTTCAAGAAGAGACTGGACTACTAGCTGTCAGAAATGGTGTAGGCCAGAGTAATATTTAGCACATTCTGACCAGTTCTGGAGAATCAGTGGTGGAAATTTTAAGTAGTTCGGAGAACCGGTAAATACCAACTCTGACTGGCCGCGCCCCCATCTATTCTCTGCCTCCCGAGTCCCAGCTGATTGGGAGGGAATGGGGATTTTACAGTATCCGTTCCCCTGCCACACCTACAAAGTCACACCCAGCAAGCCATGCCACGGCCACCAAGCCACACCCACAGAACCAATAGTAAAAAAATTTGAATCCCACCACTGGTATAGGCTGTATGGTCTCCTCCTTGGGCAGGGGGTTGGACTAGATGACCTACAAGATCCCTTCCAACTCTGTTAATCTGTTAATTAAATCTGTTAATTATAAACAGAACGACTGGTACCTGTTTGCAGTTGGTTCTTTTTCTTGTTATCTTCTGCAAAATTCTTGCAGGCTCTTGCCTCTTTCATCCAGAAGTAATAAAGCCTATTGCATAATCCTTCTGGCTGGTTTCTTTTTTTAGTCGCTGATAGCCAACCCTCTGCTGGTGTTGGATAAACACTGTTTCTACATAGTGTGTTTATAGATTAGGTTTCTGATACTTTTGGCATACGCCTGGCATTCAGCCTGCTTCTTGGGCCCTGCATCCTGTAATCAGAGTAGAAACATGAGAAAACCACTTTACAAATGACTGCAGAAGTAGCTCAGGATTCTTAAAAAATATAACCTGGGAAAGGACTGACAATTGAGAGAGGATTGCAGATTTATACTTTCAGTGGGATTGGCTAACCTTAGAATATATTTTCCTTGTGATAGTAAAAGGGCTATTCTAAAACTTGTATTCCATTCTGGGGCTGCATAAAATTTAAATCCAGCTCTTGCGAAAATTATTTATATTTGGCTACTATTAAAAATGCAGACTGCGGTGGTGGGATTCAAAACTTTTTACCACTGGTTCTGTGGGCATGGTGTGGCTTGGTGGGCATGGCTTTGTGGGCATGGCAGGGGAAGGATACTGCAAAATCCCCATTCCATCCCCACCCCACTCCAGGCCACAGATACTGTAAAATCCCCATTTAGGTTTAGGTTTAGGTTTATTAGATTTATATTTCCAACCCACTCCAGGGCAAGGATACTGCAAAATCCCCGTTCCCTCCCCACCCCACTAACATGCTTTCCAGCTCCGTTCTCCTGTGCAGGGCAACAGAAGAAGACCCAGCTGAACAGCTGGGACTCAGGAGACGTGAATTGATGGGGGGCGGGAATTAAGTTTCTGAATGAGGAACAGCATTTTCTGAATATATCAAAAAATCTTGATTGACGTCTCCATTATGCTGCCATCAGGTACATACAACAATCCCCTCTTTAGGTCAATAAAATCCCTCTTCAGGTTTTATTGCAAATGGAGCTGCTAAGATGTCAGATAAGCATTGCTGGCTTAGAGCCATTGGTTCATCTAGGAGCCAAGAAGACTTCTGGTTAGCTGTCAGTTTTTTAGGAGAGCAACAAAATGCTGAGGGACCCAGGAACATCCTAACTCTAATAGACGGAGCAACCTATTAGAACATAGAATAACAGAGTTATTCAGAGTTGGAGGGGATCTTGGAGGTCTTATAGTCCACCGCCGAGACAATCCGATTTCTTAATGCAAAACTTTATTGAGTACATCATTTTGGCACACATGAGGGTAAAACCAGATCTAGCTATTTCCCACGCAAACCCACATAATAAAAGTATGGATTCTCCCTGCCCCCATTAGAACAGGTCACGTTGTCAATTGAGTCTCATTGTATTGTTATGAGAAAAAGGCTTTGGCTTTGGCAAACACCTGCTGGAGTGTCCTTGGCTCTCACAGCTGTCTTCTTGATGTCTGGAGTCTACATTCAATTACCCCCTTTCCCCCTGCCCCCCCAGTTCATTGGCAAGCTGAGAAGCAACAATGGCTGCAACTGCAAAAGCACACTTTGAAACTTGATACAAGCATTGTAGGCTGCCCACTTTGAACACTAGGTGTTGCTCTGGAACAACACACAAAATCTGAAGACATAATACTTGCCTCTGCTCCAAGTTATTTTCCAAATTAGTTGGAAAATAGTTGACTTATTTTCCAAAGCACCAGAATGCAAGACAAGAAGCAGTGCATGGAAAATAACCAAGGAGGCAAGCAACCTAGAAGTAAGGATAAATTTACTAACAGTGAGAACAATTAACTGGTGGAATGGCTTGCCTTCAGAAGTTGTGCGTGCTTCATAACTGGAGGCTTTTAGGAAGAGACTTAGACAGCCATTTGTCTGTAATTGTGTAGGGTCTCCTGCCTAAGTAGTGGGTTGGACTAGGAGACCTCCAAGGTCCCTCCCAATTCTAATGATGTTCTATGTTCTGTTCTATAATCCTGACCTTAGTTAAGTCTCTAGCTGTAATGCCTCTGGTTGCCATATGTAAATAAGATAGGGTGACCTGTAAACATTCACATTATGGAACAGGAGAATCAGAGGTGGTATTCTGCTGATTCATACCAGTTCACCTGAACCGGTAGTGGAAATTGTGGGTGGCCATGCCCACCCACCCCGGCTCTATGGCATCCCATTTAGGCCCTTTTTTTAGCCACAGCGCATGCACAAAAGGCTGTGCGTATGGACAGACATGGCGTGTGCGAGTGAAGCTAGTACGTGCGTGCGCTCACATTTGTGAACCAGTAGGGAAGGTACGTGAATATCACCCCTGGGGAGAATGGCCAGATAAGATGCTTAACCTGTGACAGGAAAGCTTTTAACATGTTTGCTTTGGTTCCCATTTACAAGTTTAACTGAAACATGTTTGAAATATGACCGGATCTGATTTAGGAAAACCCAGATAATTACTAGATTGTGGCGAAAGATTAGCATCTCATGATGATCTGGATTTTTGCAGCCCCTGAATAATATTACTATGATAATTATCCATTGATTGATTACCAAGCTATCTGAACACATAGACCAGGGGTGTCAAACTCGATTTCATTGAGGGCCACATCAGGGTTGTGTTTGACCTTGGGGTGTGTGTGGGTGGGGGGGGGCATGGCCAGGTTGACATCACTCATGTTGAGGGTACCTGTGGTGGCCTGAGTGCTCTGCCAGAGAAACAGGCACCCGAGCTCTGTTTTCAGCTGCCATGGCCTCCTGCAGCCCTCTGCCAATGAAAACAGCAATCAGTCCTTCGCTGTTTCCAGGGTGGCCCCGTGGGCCAGATTTAAGCATCCTGTGGACTGGATCTAGCCCCTGGGCTTTGAGTTTGACACCCCTGACATAGACTGAATAGAACGAAGGGTAAGTTTATTTCTTGCATTCCCGGTGTGTCAATCCAAATACCACCTCTAAACACTCTCTGTGGGTGCTCTTAGAATTGGCACATTTTATTTCTCCTTGGAGAGTATTTTTATATTTCCTGCTGCTTGCTCAAGCCCTAATACCCTGCCAGAATGTGAAGGCACCACGGCAAATATTATCTAAGTTACTCCCATCTCTGTGGCTTTTGACCCGCTGGTTCCAGGACCTTTGTTTCCCGTTGTTGCGCTCTGTGTCAAATGCTGCCTACTGAATCATCCCCACCCAAATTTTCTGTGTTTCAAGTGAGTCAGACTTTGAACCGCATGGAAAATATGTTTGCTTCTGAGGTCATTGCAGAGCTGGTGCCACATGGGTGTGGCAGGCGGAGAACATGGCAGCAGAAAAAGTACAGAAACCATGTAGCCCACGCCTATAACAGGCAAGGGAAAAACTTAGTAATAGCTAATCTTCAAAATGGCTTGAAGGTTTGCTTACTATTTTATTTGACGGGCAATTTAGATGCAATCAGTTTTAATCAAGGAGAAAATTGCCCCCAATTTGAGCAGACTGGCAGGAAAATCAATGCATTAATCAATGCATGGATTACAGTTCTTATAACAGATCAGCTAAGGTACTTTCTGATGGACAGCTGCAATTTTTTACCCATTAAAATAAGTGTTCAAATAATGGGGAAACTTTTGTTAAAGTTCATAGAAGAGGGTCTCCTCTTTAAACTTCTATCACCACCTCCCAACTCTGGAATGGTGTGGAAAAAGAGAGATTGAGCAGAATCAGACCATGGTTAATCTATGGAAGAAGAGAGGGAGATGAGTTTCCCATTCCCATTACTGCTAGTTTTTAAATCCGTATACACAAAGGGTGTCAAACTTGATTTCATTGAGGGCCGCTTCAGGGTTGTGTTTGATCTTTTGCGGGGGAAGCGGGGGAATGGCCAGGGTGGACATGGCTAGCTTGATGTCACTCATGTAGGGGGACTGTTCGTAGCCCTCCTGAGTTCCGTTTTCGCTGGCACAGCAGAGGTGGGTTGCTGTCAGTTCGACCCGGATCGGCTGAACCAGTAGTAGCGGCAGCAGGAGGCTCCACTCACCAGCCTGGATGCTTCTGTGCATGCACAGAAGCATCACACCTGCATGAGAGCATGCTCAAACCAGTAGTAAAGAAATTGGCAACAACCCCTCCCCCGTGGCAGAGGGTTGCAGGAGGCCATCACAGCTGAAAATGGAACTCGGGAAGGCCATGAGCAGTCCTCCCAAGCTCCATTTTTGCTGGCAGAGGCACTGCGGGCCAGGCCTTCACTGTTTCCATGGTAGCCCCTCAGGCCAGATCTAAGCACCTTAAGGGTCTGATCCATCCCCTGGGCCTTGAATTTGACACCCCTGATGTACACTATATTTTACAACTTACCTGTTAACTCTGAGATGTTCTTATCTCACCTCTCTGAGCTAAAGACTTTTAGGACAATGTGGGGCACCTGAGGAGTGACCACAAGCCTAAGGTGACCAGATTTTCAGATTGGAAAAGAGGGACGCCCTTGACCGGGGGGGGGGGGGGGGGGGGGGGGGGGCTTGATTAAAAAAATTTTTTTTGTCAAAAGGACACCCCAGGACACTGAAACCAGCATAAATACGAATCTGTTGCCAAACAAAATTTTGATCACGTGACCATGAGGATGTTGCAACGGTCGCTAAGTGTGAAAAATGGTCATCAGTCACTTTTTTCAATGCCATTGTAACTTTGGTCACTAAATGTTTTCCCCCTCCTCGAGACTCCTCACTTCTTCCTTCATTCCTCTTGCTTATCTACCTTCACCTTATCTGTCTTCTGCTCTTTCCCTCTCTTCCTTCCTTTCTCCTTCCATCCTCTCTTCTTTCCTCACTCACTCCCTTCCTCCTTTTTTCTCTTCCTTCCTCCTTCCATTCTTTCAGCTTCATTTCTTTTGCCTATCTACCTTCTCTGTCTTTCTGCTCTTTCCATTTCTTCGCTTCTGTTCCTTCCTCCTTCCCTCCTTTCCTATTTCTTCCTTCTTCCTTCCTTCTGCCTATCTACCTTCACCTTCTCTGTCTTTCTGCTCTTTCCCTGTCTTCCCCTTTCCTCCCTCCCTCCCTTCTTTCCTTTCTAGAATCTAGTTCCATCTTTTCTTCTTTCCTCTCTCCCTCTTTTTCTTTTTTCCTTCCTTCCTCCTTCCTCTTGCCTATCAACTTTTTTATTTTTTTTTGTTACATAGACGACACATACCCACAAAAATAAAAACAAAACAAAAAGAAAAAAACCCATCATCACATATAGCATGTCATTTGGTTACAAGTGTTTTAACATTTATCATTCTTATACATTTATTATTTCATTTAATAGGTTATAATATACAGTTTGGGTTGCTTTGTTTACCATCCCTTCCTCCTGTTATAACACCACCTTATTTTCCCTTTCTTTTCTCCCTTCCTCCCTTCTCTACTTTCTTCCTTCCTGCTCTCCTTTCCCTTCCTTCTTCCCTTACCTGTCTCCTACTCCTGCTCTTCCTCTTCCCCTTTCTACCCTCTCTCCCCCTCTTTCTCTCCTTTCCATCCTCCTCTCCTTACCTCTTTCTTCTTTCCATCTTCCTTTCATTCTCTCCTCCTTTCTCCCTTTCTCCCAACTCCCTTTCTGGGAGTTGAAGTCCACAGACTTTCAAGTCTCCAAGGTGGAGAAAGACTGATCTATCTAATTAATATAATTATTTCTCCCTCTCTTTTTCACTCTCTCTCCAGCGCACACACACAAATGCATAGGGCAGCCCACCTCACACACAGGTAACTCCGGGCGGCTTACGGGAAGAGGACAGCCGACCACTCAACCACGCGGGGGGGGGGCAGGATTTCGCCAAGAAAAGTTAACTTTTGCGAAAGGGGCCGGCAGCCTCTCAGCTCTTCCCAGCCGGGGAGACCTCCCCCCACTTCCACTCCTGCGACCCTCCTCCCGCCTCCTCGGAGCTTCAAGCAAGCTAACTGGGAAGGCCGGGGGCGTGGCGGAAGCCCGGCTGTCGTTTCTCTTGCTGAGGGCGGGAGGGGAGGAGGAGGAGGAGAAAGTTAAAGTGGCGGCCCGATCCCTTCAGCAGCCGGGGCGGGAAACGTGCGTTTTGACAGGGCTTCCACAGCGCTGTGCAAGCCCTGCCAAAGTGTCCATTTCCCGGGCGGGCTGAGGTTTCTCTTGCTGAGCGCGGGAGGAGGAGGAGGAGAAAGTTAAAGTGGCGGCCCGATCCCTTCAGCAGCCGAGGGGGGAAACGTGCGTTTTGACAGGGCTTGCACAGCGCTGTGCAAGCCCTGCCAAAGTGTCCGTTTCCCGGGCGGGCTGAGGTTTCTCTTGCTGAGTGCGGGAGGAGGAGGAGGAGAAAGTTAAAGTGGCGGCCCGATCCCTTCAGCAGCCGAGGCGGGAAACGTGCGTTTTGACAGGGCTTCCACAGCGCTGTGCAAGCCCTGCCAAAGTGTCCATTTCCCGGGCGGGCTGAGGTTTCTCTTGCTGAGCGCGGGAGGAGGAGGAGGAGAAAGTTAAAGTGGCGGCCCGATCCCTTCAGCAGCCGAGGGGGGAAACGTGCGTTTTGACAGGGCTTGCACAGCGCTGTGCAAGCCCTGCCAAAGTGTCCGTTTCCCGGGCGGGCTGAGGTTTCTCTTGCTGAGGGCGGGAGGAGGAGGAGGAGAAAGTTAAAGTGGCGGCCCGATCCCTTCAGCAGCCGAGGCGGGAAACGTGCGTTTTGACAGGGCTTCCACAGCGCTGTGCAAGCCCTGCCAAAGTGTCCGTTTCCCGGGCGGGCTGCCGTTTCTCTTGCTGAGGGCGGGAGGAGGAGGAGGAGAAAGTTAAAGTGGCGGCCCGATCCCTTCAGCAGCCGGGGCGGGAAACGTGCGTTTTGACAGGGCTTCCACAGCGCTGTGCAAGCCCTGCCAAAGTGTCCGTTTCCCGGGCGGGCTGAGGTTTCTCTTGCTGAGGACGGGAGGAGGAGGAGGAGAAAGTTAAAGTGGCGGCCCGATTCCTTCAGCAGCCAAGGCTAATTCTCTGCACGAACGAGAGCGTGGGGGCAGCGGCAGCTGCCCACACAGAACTTCCACGCGCTTCAGGGGCTTCAGCCGGGCGGCGGGAGCCCCGGAAGCGAGAGGAAGTTCTCTGCGGGCGGCTGCCACTGCCCCCACCCTCTCCTCCTGCTGCGGCGAGCGGAAAATTCTCTGATTAGAATTAGATTAGATTACATTACTCACCAACAAGCGCAGCTGCAACCCCAAAAGACGAAAGGAAAATGGAGACTCGCGCAGGCGTCCTCAGGCTAAGGAGTCCAGCCAATCAGTGAGCTGGTTGGGATGGAAAATTTTCCATCCCAGCCAGCTCACTGATTGGCTGGAGTCCTGGCCAATTAAATCAGTGACCGGCAGGCTGGGCTGGCTTAAATTTGTAGGTAGCAGATAGAACAGAACGATGAGCCAGCCCAGCAAGCTAGCAGCTGATGGGCGGGAGCTGCGAGCGCCAAAAAAAGCATGCTTTTTAAAAAAGCGTGCGGGACTCGGGAAAATGCATTAAAAAGCGGGGGTGTCCCGCCAAAAGCGGGACGTCTGGTCACCTTGTGACAAGCCTCATGCTATGACCTTGCTCCAAGACCAAAGGCAAATTTAGGAAGGCCTCATCCAGTGATGGGATTCCAAATCTTTTCCTACTGGTTCTATGAGCGAAGCTAATGCATGCTTTGTGCATGCACACAGCACTCAAAGACCACCCTTGGTGTCAGCCCTGGTGAGCTCAGCTATTTTTCAGCCACTGTGACATCCACTGATCTAGCTGGAACTTAACATGTTACTTCTTTAGCAGGAGGATAATTTCCAGCAAATTCTGTCAGCAGACATTGGATATCTTGGGTTATCAGAGACTTTTGTCCCCCATCCTTTGCCCTTGGACTACTTAAGTTAGCCTCAGGGTTGTCTGTTTTTCATGATTTCTGCTCCCATGAATTAAATGCAGGCCGACATGTGGAATTTGTGCATTCCTGCCAAAATGGTCTGCTGTGGAAGAGGGGCAGCCAGCAAAGGACACTCAATGTTTTAGTTGGTGCTTAGTAGGGAAAAAAGCAACTGGATGGCTGGGTTATGGCAGCGGATTCTGTTGGATCCTACAGGAAACCCAATTCTTCAGAAACAGTGTATGGGGATTTTTTAAATGGCAAAACAATATACTTACTGGGTCTCCTCCTCCTCCTCCTCCTCCTCCTCCTCCTCCTCCTCTTCCTCCTCCATCTCCTTCTTCCTCTCCTCCTTCTCCTTTCTGTCTCCTCCTCTCTTTCTCCTCCTCCTTCTCTTTCTCCTTCTGGTTTTTAAGTACTGTCGTAACTTTGAACCATCCCTCAACAAGCAGTCGCTCAGTGAGGACTACCTATAATGAGAGGCTTAGACAGTTTAAAACACATGGATCAGCTCTTCCTTCCTGGTGCTGCGACCAGGAGCCGAGGTGGCACAGTGGTTAGGGTGCAGTACTGCAGGCCACTTCAGCTGACTGTTATCTGCAGTTCAGCGGTTCTAATCTCACCGGCTCAAGGTTGACTCAGCCTTTCATCCTTCCGAGGTGCGTGAAATGAGGACCCAGACTGTGGGGGCGATATGCTGACTCTGTAAACCGCTTAGAGAGGGCTGAAAGCTCTATGAAGCGGTATATAAGTCTAACTGCTATTGCTATTGCTATTGCTACCCTTCTGGAACAATGATCCCTTCAGTGTGTGTGTGTGTGTGTGTGTGTGTGTGTGTGTACGTGCAATTTAAATCAAACCTGGTACACATATGACTTACTCTCTGGAGAAAAATATTATGGGGTTAAGAAGACACCCCTAACACCCATTGGGGTGTGTGTTCTGTTAAGATACAGCCTGTTGTGCCTTAAAATGGCTTCTACTGTACTGCCATAAAATGGATTCTACCATACAGTGCAGTGGAGTTGCCATGGTAAAGGGGAAAAATCCAACATTAGAAATTAGGTTTGGTCTACACATTTTCTGCCTATAAATAAATATCCGGGCAATCAGCTAGTTTACAATAAGACTGTGTGTGTGTGTGTGTGTCTGTGTGTGTTTGTATGCATGCTTGGAGTGATGCTGGGCCTCTGCCCATTTTGGGCTGTGAGATCACCAATTGCTGGTACAAATGACCCAATGGTTTTATTATCAGGTGAAAATATTACGAATCCACAGGTCTATGGAGATTCTCGGTCATCCAGCTCATGGTTGTCCCAAAGGTGCTTTTTTCAAAAGGCAACTGGAAACTTGAAAACATTTTGCTTGGAAACATTTTGCTTCTCATCTAAGGAGCTTCTTCAGTTCTCAACTGTTCAGAATTGAAGAAGCTTCTTGGACGAGAAGCGAAATGTCTTCAAGGGGGGGGGGAACTATCCAAGAAAGTCCAGTTGCCTTTTGAAAATAAAGCCCCATTGAGATAGGAATCCAGATGATTGCAGTTCTTGGTGCTGGCAAAACCCAAGAATACTGTGTCTTAAGGGGAGGGTAAAAAAATGTTGTTGAGATCATTCCTTTGTAGGAAGTTCCTCTCCTAGAAAAATGAAATACTTTAGGAAATATTTTTTATGAAACAAAGTTTTTTTATTACATGTTTTAACTTCTTTTATAAGCAAGGTGTTGTCCAAGTTTCCCCCTTTTACATCTTCTGTTATGCATAATTCTACACCATATTTTCATTTCACATTTCAATCATCTTATTTTCTTTCCATATTCTCCAGCTTGATTTTAATTACTTCTGAACATATAAACAATATCCTTATTGCCTATCCAAGTTAATCAGATTTAACATCTCATTTTCATCTTATTCTTTTTTACCCTCAATAACATATATCCTCAGTATGGGCAATTACAGGCCAGATGGAAAAAAGATCAAGAAATTGGTTTTATGCAAAATGAGGATAATTTACTAAAACAAATTAGGGATCAAAGTCAAATGCATATAAAAAGATTATATAATGTATTAATAGAAATGGATTCGGAAACAGAATTAGTCAAAGACTGTATGATAAAATGGGCACAAAATTTTGAAGAACCAATAATGTTGGATACATGGGAAAAGATATGGGTAAGAAATGTAAAATTCACACAAGCCCAGAATTTGAGAGAAAACTTTTATAAGAAGTTTTATAGATGGCATTTAGATCCTAAAAAACTGGCCTATATGTATCCGAATTTACAACCTATAAATGCTGGAGATGTGATTGTCTCGATGCAACATATTACCATATATGGTGGACTTGTAAAAAGGTAAAAGCATTTTGGATAAAAATATGGTGGATTATGCAAAATGTTCTTTAAAAAAGGATAAAGTTTACCCCTCAGTTATTCTTGTTAGGTATAACAACTGATTGTACTGTTATAGAGAATAACTTGATTTTGTATTTAATAACGGCAGCAAGACTGTTGGTGGCACAATACTGGAAAAAGGAAGATTTGCCTACTATTCAAGAATGGACATTAAAAGTAACAAACCTAGCAGAGATGGCTAAAATATCAGCATATCTCAAGGATCACTCAAATGAGAGATATAAACTGGAGTGGAGAAGATGGATTGACTATATTGAAAATAAATATGGGACTAAGAAATTCCAGATAGTTTATGACTGAAGAAACAAGGAATGATATAATCTGTTTAGAGTTAGCCTAGCAAAGAGGAGTTAAAGCTCAAATGAAAGATGATACTAACTTTCTTTAAGTTTATTTTAGAACATCTTTGTTAAAGATTTATACCCTGTATTTGTTCTGGGAAGTCGGGGGGTGGTGGGGGGAGAAGGTTGGGGGGGTTCGGGTGGGGAGGGCAGAGGGGAGGAGGTAAATATTTGCAAAAGTTTTTTTTTCTAAAAATTTTCAATAAAAAAAATAACATATATCCTCAAATTCAATTTTATATAAGAAATGTTTCATTTAGTTAATTATGCACAATTAATAGTATTAATCTATTTCCCTCACATCATATTAGCTGTATACCATTGGCTATGTATACCAAATTTCATTCTATTCTACTAGTAAATCCTTTTCCTTTTTTCCTCCTTTCAACCATTTTCTCTTAGTCTCTCAGGAATTTCACTTCTCTTACGTTCCCTTCTCTGCACTCATTCGCCTAATTTTTGCTTGTTCTTGTTCTTGTAATCTCTCTATTTTTTTGTTCCATTCTTTCTTCTCTTTTTTAATTCTTTTAAATTTCTCCAATTTCCCTCCCCCATCTTTCCCCATTCTTTATTACACCTGTAGGAAGGCACCTGTAGGAAGTGAGCCCCACTCCTCTCCTAGAAAATGAGATATTTTAGGAAATATTAAAAATGCAGAATATTTCCCCTAAAAGGGAGGCAGAAACTCATCCCCCCACCCCCGTTTGCCAATGGGCCATTAAGGCCTGAGCCAGTCTATTCTACATAACAAAGATCTACCTCCTTCGGGCACAGCCATAATAGGAATCCCAAAGCCCCTTTGTTATATCATCACCCAACAAGGCTCCACCAAGCTTGGGACTCAAAAGACAACCTACAAAGTTACCCTTGTATGGCCCCATGGGAGTCTGACAACCAATCAGAATATAAATTCAAATTCAAAAGCTCAGAGAGGGCATAAAACCCAGGTACTCTCAGCATCTCTTCCCTTTTCCCTCCAGGACCTCAAACCATGTGGTCCTGCCTATCATCAATAAACCTTCTTTCCAAGCAACTTCCATGAATCCAGTGTCTTTTTCCCCACTTGGAACTGAACCCAGAAGGAAATTTCTTCCAACACCTGCTCATCTGAATACCTTTCCCCCAAAAGGAGATGCCTACAGTTTGACAGGTTGAAGCAGGCACAAATCAAATTTTTTTTTGGCTAAGAATCAAGGATCTGGTCACACCTTTTCCAACTAGCAAATGTAATCAGAAGGCATGAGCTGCAGCTCGCTGGATCAGTCAAGCTGCTGTAAGAAGTTCACACCCACACCTCACCTAGAATAATGAAATATTCTAGGAAATGTTAAAAAGGCAGAATATTATATTTCCCTGTATGAGAAATGGAGAAACATGTTTATTTTAGGCAGGAAGCAGACATACCAGTGGTAGAATTCCAAATATTTTACTACCCATTCTGTGGGTGTGGCTTCATGTGTGTTGGTCGCTTCATGGGTGTGGCTTGTGGGCGTGGCAGGGGAAGGATACTGCAAAATCTCCATTCCCTCCCCACTCCAGGGGAAGGATATTGCAAAATCTCCATTCCCACCCCACTCCAGCGGAAGGATACTGCAAAATCCCTATTTCCTCCTGATCAACTGGGACTCAGGAGGCAGAGAATAGATGGGGGCGGGGCCAGTCAGAGGTGGTATTTACCGTTTCTCCAAACTACTCAAAAGTTCCGCTAAAGCTTCTCCAAAACTGCTGAATACCACCCCTAAGACTCACTCTTAATAATCCCCCACCCTCCTCAATAGCCCACAGCAGATGTCAGCGCTTAAGAGATAAAGAGATAGCTAGGTCTATTCATAAGCAAATGCCCTCACCCAAGATCCAACAAAGGTAGGATTAGCCCTTCACCCATCTAGCAACAGAACTCGCCACATGACACCTGGGGAGATTACATTACCCAGCAAGATTCAACCAAGCTTGGGATTCAAAACACTACAAAGTTACCGCTGCATGGCCCCATGGGAATCTGACAACCAATCAGAATACATTTCTTAATACAGGAACAGGAAGCTCCAAGGCGGGGGCTAAAAGAGGGTATAAATCTCTCTCTCTCTACCAGCACAACATGTTTACTTATTTTTGGCAAGTGGGAATGGCTGGCTTTTAACCTATTAGGTTTTCAAACTTGTGTGTTCACCTCTTCTGATTGACAACAGGGACCTCTCCAGGAAGGAAAAGTGGAAAACAAACCTTTCCAGACAAGAATCTATTGTGTATGTCCAAAGAAAGAAGACTGAAGCGGCAAATAGCACAAACAAATTGTTTTCATTCTCTTTTTCTTTCTCTCTCTGGGAGGATTCAAAAAAAAAAACAACAACGGTTGAAGAGTATAAATAAATGAAGTACTCCACATCTGAAGATTCCACAAGTGGGATCAAATGTTTGTCTTTCTTATTAATCTTGCTAGCTTTATATGCAGCTTCCCTAAAAAGAAAATCCAGGAAGACTTAATTCCCAATGTCACGTGTTCTAGATTACAAAGGGATCTTGGAATCTACATTTCAAGAGATACTTACTTTTTATTAGTAAGTAGTACAGACTTTGGAGGTCTTGTTCCATAAAAATGACTGTCCAATCTTTTTTTGATATATATATATATATATATATATATATATATATATATATATATATATATATATATATATATATATATATATATATATTATTTTATTTATATATATTCATATAAATATTTTGAAAATAGTGTATTGTCCAGGTATTTCATTTTACTGAAAAACAACATATATACTACTACTACTACTACTACTACTACTACTACTACTACTAGCAATAATTATAGTTATATTAGCTTATTTATAATCATATTAGTTGATAACCAGGTGTTGCCCAGGTATTTATTTATAGGGGGAAATGTCGGGACCAACATAATTTCTAATGTTGGATTTTCCCCCTTACCAGAGGTAGCCCCCTTGTGGAGGACTGTGAACCCATTACCATGGCAACTCCACTGTGCAGTACAGTAGAAGCCAGTACAGCAGTATGGCACAACAGGCTGTATCTTAACAGAACACACAGCCCCCCAAAGGGTGTGAGGGGTGTCTTACCCCCACAGTATTTTTCTCTAAAGATTAAATCATCTGTGTACCAAGTTTGGTTGAAATTGCTCAATGCTTTCCAGAGTTATGCTGGAATACACACACACACACACACACACACAAGATTAATTATACTAGCATGTTTATAATCATAAATAACATTCATCTTTTACATATACATAATAATCTTTCTTCTTCTATCTTCTTCATCTCTGCACAGTCCAATATTTTCTGAATTATGTTTTCGTCTGGTGGGGTGTTTCATTTTTCCAATATTGTGCAAATACAATACTCACTGCTGTCAATACATGAAGCATTGTATATAGTCCCTTTATCATAATTTTCTGGTATTATACCTATAAAATACCTATTTTTGTTAAATGACTGTCCAATCTTCAAGACCTCCAGTGATGGAGCACCCACAATTCCTGTAGGCAAGTTGTTCCATTCAGAGGTGGTATTCAGCCGGTTTAGACTGGTTCAGGTGAACTGGTAGCAGAAATTTTGAGTAGTTCAGAGAACCGGCAAATACCACTCTTGGTTAGCCGCATCCTCCCACCTCCGTTGTTCCCTGTTCCCTAGTCCCTTGTTTTTTAGCTCAGCAGATCCGCGCAGTAGAGCGGATTGCCGCGCCTCAGCTGAGCTAAAAAACAGCTCAGCTCTCACCAGCACTAACACTGAGGGTGGTCTTTGAGTGCTGCAGGCTCTCATAGAACCGGTAGGAAAAGATTTGGAACCCCACCAATTGATTAATTGTTGTCACCTTCTCCTTAGTTCCAAGCTGGATCTCCCACTGATGAACTTCCACCTATCGCTTCTTCTCCTGCCCTCAGGTGCTTTGGAGAATAAGTTGACCTCAAGTTGACTCGTAGAGCAAAGCAATTGAGAAGGCATTGATCTTCCTCCTCTCCTGAATGGATGCTCTTCAGAGATACCTGAGGAGCTGTGCAGATAGACAGGTGGGTCAGAGAAAAGCATTGTCCAGTCTTTATTTTTATTTATTTTATTTTTATTTGTTTGTCAAACATGTACAAGATTGCAGGTATAGGTAAAAACATAAACATAAACAAAGGAAGTAAGTTCAGATAAATGGGGACAGTAAGACAGGGACGGTAGGCATGCTGGTGCGCTTATGCACGCCTCCTTTACGGACCTCTTAGGAATGGGGTGAGGTCCACGGTAGGCAGTTTGAGATTGAAGCTGTGAGGATTTGAGGTTGTAACAACAGAGTCAGGTAAAGCATTCCAGGCATTGACCACTCTGTTGCTGAAGTTGTATTTTCTGCGGTCGAGTTCGGAGCGCTTTGCCTTGATTTTGTATCAATTATTTGCCTGTGTATTATTGAGGTTAAAGCTGAAGAAGTCATTGACAGGTAAGACGTTGTAGCAGACAATTTTGTGTACTATGCTTAGGTCTGACCACAGGCGTTGCAGTTCCAGATTGTCCAAGCCAGAATTTCAAGCCTGGTGGCATAGGGAATTCTACTGTGAGTAGGGAAGTGGAGTACTCTTCTCGTGAAATACCTCTGGACCCGCTCGATCGTGTTAATGTCCGATACACAGTCTTCTTGGGCTCTTCAATTTCTTGAAATAGAAGCTTTGTAAATTCTGCTCGTGGGGAAAAAATGAAATGGTGATAAGATTGTAAGGATCTTTTTTTTAAAAAAATCTGATCCAAAGTCCTCATTTCTTCCTTTTCTTCACATCATAAAAGTTGACACAGGGTTTTCTTGCAACGCAGTTCTAGGTCCAGATCTTGAAGCTGTTTTAGAAATCCTCGGTTTGGGGAAACTGCTCGATGCTGCAGAAGCCTTTCAAGAGCATCAGCCAGAGACAAGTTCTGGTAAATTATCAAATAAGCTAGAACCAGGGCTGGGGATCTGCTTTTGCCTAGAATGCAATGAACCAAGATTTTTCCTGCACAGGGGGAGAAGGACGAGAGAAGACAATATTAAAAAGAGGTATTTTGGTTTTGCTTTAAAATAGCCTTTCCTTGTTATAAAATATAGATATACTAGCTGGATACCCGTGCTTCACGATGAAACTATGTGATCAGGCAATGCAGGAGAAAACCGGTTCACTCCAGTTCAATGTTGGCTCAGTGGTGGTCGGTATTGAAACACATAAGGGAATATGGCTCCCGCCACCTTGAGTCCAGAAGCAGTTTCATAGGTGGAAGGCACAGACATTTTGGTAAGGTACCAATGTTTAGTCCTGTAAGGAGCCCCAAACTGCTCCTGAGTGAAGCAGTGGGGCATCTGCCAGTTTGAATTGAGGTAACGGAATGTGAGGCCAATGGCAGTTGGAACAGAGTTCTTTTCAGGTGGGGAGGCGGAGTAGAACTCCTTAGCATCAGAGCATGTTAATTACTGTAAAAGAAATGCTAATGATCTGATGGTCATTTTGAAAAATCCTTTCTTAGCGAGCACCTAGAAGCCAAGAGGAACATACATGCCAAATTTCAAATTTGTAGGCTTCTAGAGATTTCATGATGAGGGGGTGGTATTTAGCTGAGAGAGAGAGAGAGAGAGAGAGAGGGAGGGAGGGAGGGAGGGAGGGAGAGATAGATAGATATTCCATGATATAAAAGATGTTGAGGCTCTAGAAAAAGTGCAAAGAAGAGCAACAAAAATGATTAGGGGACTGGAGGCTGAAACATACGATGAACAGTTGCAGGAACCGGGTATGCCTTCTTTAATGAAAAGTAGGACTAGGGTGACATGATAGCACTCTTCCAATATTTGAGGGGTTTCCCTAGATAAGAACTCAACCTATTCTCTAAAGCACCAGAAAGCAAGACAAAAAACAAGGATGGAAACTAATCAAGGAGAGAAGCAACCTAGAAATAAGGAGAAATTTCCAGACAGTGAAGAAAATTAATAACAGGAATGGCTTGCCTTCAGAAGTTGTGGGTGCTTCATCAATGGAGGCTTTTAAGAAAACACTGGACAGCACTTGATTGAAATGGTATAAGGCAGCAATGGGGAACCTTTTTTGGCTTGCGGGCCATAAGGGGGAGAGCGCATGGGGGTTGTGCGCGGGCGTGCTGCACCCATAATGCAATGTGCAATCCCCCAGTGTGCATGCGCGCATGAGAGGCACGCCCCCCATTTTTACATGCTTTTTCCGCCCTCCCCAGGCTCTACTTCCATTTTGCTCGTAGGGTCGGTTTAAGCCCTCCGGAGGCTTCAGGGACCTTCAGGAGGCTTCCCTGAAGCCTCCATAGGACTAAAAAGGGCTGTTTTTTGCACTCCGGAGGCTTCAGGGAAGCTCCTGAAGCCTCTGGAGGACCTTCGAGGGGGGCAGGGAGGCTCTTTTCGCCCTCCCCAGGCTCCTATAAAGCCTCTGGAGCCTGGGGAATGTGAAAAATGGCTTTAAAAAGGATGAACTCAGCAATGCCTCGCATGCCCTGACAAACGGCTCTGCATGCCATAGGTTCGCCATCCCGAGTATAAGATCTCCTGCTTGAGCAGGGGGTTCAACTGGAAGACCTCCAAGGTCTCCTCTATTATTTTGTTAGGTTATGTTGTGTTAGACTTCATTGGATATCAACATTTGCATCTGACAAAGCTAATAACACCATCTCTAAAACCATTTTTTTGTTTTGTTTTGATGCAGAATCTCAGTCTGCTAATGAAGAATTTTAGTGCTGAGATGGAACTTTATGTGGACAATAGGTTTCTGCACTTACAGAGACGTGGTACAATTTATTATTGCTTCAAATTCTGGGTATGGCCTAAGATTTCTACATGAAATAATGACTTCAGTCTTAGCTGTTTCTGGAAAGCACCATTTCTCAACCTTGCTTGGTTCACAGCTTCCCACAGTCACATTATCACCACTCGTGATCTTCACTTCCAGCTTCCAATAAGTCAAGTCAATGAGGAAACCAGCCACCACCTGATGTTGTGCTTAAGGACTGCACGATTCCTTAACAACCACAACCTGAACTGTCATTGTACACTGAAGATTGCATTTAATTTCGTTGCACAAGGTGCAATGACAATAAAATAAACTAAACTAAGCTAAACTAAGCTAAACTAAGCTAAACTAAGCTAAACTAAGCTAAACTAAGCTAAACTAAGCTAAACTAAGCTAAAGCTAAACTAAGATAAACTAAGATAAACTAAGATAAACTAAGATAAACTAAGATAAACTAAGATAAACTAAGATAAACTAAGATAAACTAGGCTAGCTGGGGAATTCTGGGAGTTCAAGTCCACACTTCACATCACACCTGACTAGATTGCTAAGACACTGAGCTTGTTGATCAGAAAGATCAGCAGTTCGGCAGTTCGAAACCCTAGTACAGTTCTCCTGCGTGAGCAGGGGGTTGGACTAGATGACCTCCAAGGTGCCTTCCAAATCTTTTACTGTTAATATAAGCTGCCAACCTTGAGAATCATTGCTGTAAAGACTGAGACTCACCTTTTGGGGCTCTGAGTGCTTGGTGGATGTATTTTGAGGCCGGATGAAAATAGACACTTAGGTCAAAATCGACGGAGTCTTCTGCTGCTATGCCATAGTAAGAGATTTCTGATCCATAAAAGGTCTGGTTTCCTTTGCTCCCCCAAGCACCGTGTGCTGCGTTCATTATATGGGTGATGCCATGTTGACTCAGCTCCTCCTTGTTGTGTGCTGTGACCCTGCACAAACATAGGTGTGCAAATTGGGAAGATAACGTGAGAGAGGATTAGGGTGTGAAATGTGCCAAGTCATCTCCCATTATTCAAGTTGCTTTTCTATTTATAATTTTTCTTGGGATATCGAATGTTCACTTCAAACATCAACAGGGGCCAAAATCTTGCCTTCATACTGCTGTATGGTTCAACCTGGGCTACTTTCATGGCAGAGACATCTCTGAATGTATCTCAGCTTTCCCAGTGAAGATAGTACATTGCAAGCTCTGTCATTGTGGAAAGCATTGAGGACTATATGGTGATGAAATATCTCTGAAACCATGACCCAATAGGTCACTAGTTGTCCAGTCAGCAATAAAATCAGGGGTGAAATGCTACCAGTTCACACTGGTTCGCACAAACCAATAGGGATGATTGCCATTGGTTGTGCGAACTGGTAGTAAAAAAAAGCTTCCGAGGATCATGCGGCTCAGCTGTGAGTCGCGGGATTGTCAGAAGCTTTTCCTCCGCTTTTTAAAGCATTTCTTTCTTGCCTATTCACCCGAACCGGCAGGAAAAAAATGTTTTAAAAAGCAGGGGGAAAGTTTCTGATGATCGCGTGGATCAGCTGTGAGCTGTGCGATTGTCGGAAGCTCCCCCCCTCACTTTTTAAAGCATTTCTTTCCTGCCTAATTGCCCAAACTGGCAGGAAAAAAATGCTTTAAAAAGTGAAAAAAGAGGTTCTATGACAATCAGCTGTGCCTTGCAATCGTGGGAACTTTTTTATCCACTTTTTAAAGAATTTTTTTACTACCTATTCGCCCGAACTGATAGTAAAAAAAGTAAAGTGCTTTAAAAAGGGTGGGGGAATGGTTCCCACGATTGCACAGCACAATTGAACTTCCCCCCCCCCCCACTTCTTAAAGCGTTTTTTACTATCGGTTTGGGTGAATAGGTAGTAAAAAATGCCTTAAAAGTTTTAAAAAGTTGGCCACGCCCATCCAGTCACATGAGCCCCCCTCACCAAGCCACACCCACCAATCCACTCCCAGAGAACCAGTAGCAATTTTTTTCCATTTCACCACGGAATAAAATTAATCATCTTCCTATCTATTCCTAGACATGTATATGCATATACACTAGACGTCTTCAAAACAGATATTTTCTAAACAAATCATTAGTCTATTTGATTTTGGACCTCTAAATAAACCAATCACTTTTTTCTGTTTTCTCTCATCTCATTCCCATCCATTCTTTCATGTCCCACAGCAGAATAATGTTTTCCCTGGATTGCATTCATTCAGAATATTTTTTTTCACCCAAAACATTATCATCATTACCACTACCACCACTACCACCACCACCACCACCACCATCATTATTATTATTATGTGGTTAATCTTTGGTGAGATTCACAGCCTTTGGGGCTGGTTGGTAGATCAACAGCTGGAGTCCTAACCAGCAACCTAGGAACTGTTAAGGTAACGTTGAAGGATATAAGCTGTTCCAAGTAGGGTGGTTTTTTGTAGAATCACAATGTTCAAGTCTGATAAATTTAGTTTCCAAATAGCGAGGTAGCCCTTTAGGTATTGCTCCAAGGGCTCCAATTACAATCGGGACAACACACGATTTCTTTTTCCACTGTCACTCAACTTCAATTTGCACTTTGTGATTTTTTTCTTCTTCAATTCATGCATCTCCAGGTATTGCAATGTCAATGAACCATACTTTTTTCTTATTTCTTCTTCCTCTTCTTCTTCTTCTTCTTCCTCCGGCGTTCTCATGGACGCGTGCAGTGTGCGCATGCTTCTTAGTGCCTCCACAACGCTCCGTGATGCTCCAGCTGCTTCACGGAGCGTTGCGCAGGCGCTGTATGCACCATGCACCTGTGTGGAAGCGCAGAAGTCTTTAAACACTGGTAAGGAGCTAGGGTGGGTGGGTGAGCCCTCTGGAGCACCGTACTGGAACGGTATCCGGTGCTCCGGATTGCTCCGGTATGCACATTGTGGGGCGTATTGCCTGCAACCCACCACAGCCTCCAACACAAGACAATTCACAGTGAAGACAATATTAACAAACACCCAATCCTATTGCACCAGTGTGAACATGTTATACGTTGCGCCGGCTCTGAAAGTCCATCGTACTATGTAGTTATGATGTTCTTTCGCATTCAGGAGTCTAACAGCCCAAGGATAGAAACTGTTCTTCAGCCTATTTATGCAGCTGGCTATGCTTCTATATCTCCTTCCCAATGGTAGGAGGGTAAAGAAGTGCTGTCCAGGGTGTAAGTCATCCCTGAGGATTTCCCTCACTCTTCTAAGGCAGCGAGCCCTAGCGATCTCATCTAGTGGTGTCAGGGGGCAGCCCACAATGTTTTGTGCTGTGCTCACTACCATCACCGTTCCTTCTATTAGTTACCCGAAGTGAAATGCAAGTGTCACCAGCCATTAAATCCCTTTTTTCGTATGTATCCACAATATTAGTGATGGCTCCATTCATATTTTCTGACAGCCGTTTGGTAATTAAGAGTACAGCTTCTCTTTCCTGCATTCGTGAACCCTTCGTGGAGATCTATTCCCTTTTTTGAGTTTTCCAAGGAAACAAGATACACATTTTTCTTTTGTCATTCTTAATATTTTTTACAATTTAATCTTCTCACATTTCGGGTTGCAATCGTCCACACTTCCAGATGGACTCAGTTATTGAGTCCTGTAATGGGAAGGAGGAAGAACCTTGAGGAGCAGACGGAAGAGGTACAACAAGACAAGGTCACATAAAAAGAAACGTGAGTCCAAAGCAGAAATTCAATTTGAGAACACATCTCAGACAAGTATAACATACAGAACATGCAACAGAAGGTATAAATTCAATAGTCCTATGACATATTTTAGAGACAGTTGCAGCTGATGGAACGTTATTGTCTCTGCTGATTTCCTGTCTATCTATTAGTAAAAGATAAAGGTTCCCCTTGCACATATGAGCTAGTCATTCCCGACTCTAGGGGATGATGCTAATCTCCATTTCAAAGCCAAAGAGCCAGCACTATCCAAAGAAGTCTCCGTGGTCATGTGGTCAGCATGACAAAATGCCAAAGGTGCAGGGAACGCTATTAAGGTGGTCCCTATTTTTCTACTTGCATTTTTACGTGCTTTCGAACTGCTAGGTTGGCAGAAGCTGGGACAAGTAACAGGAGCTCGCTCCATTACACGGCACTAGGGATTTGAACAGCCAAACTGCCAATCTTTCTGATCAACAAGCTCAGCGTCTTAGCCACGTGTCTATTAGTACTAGTAATCTAAACAGACAGATTTATTTTATTTTATTTTTATTGAAAGCTAATTCCAACTTCCCAACCTTCTGAAAGAGAGCTAAGCAATGGTGTGTATTTATCCTTCAACAACAGGTTTTCTTCAGGTTTTCCTCACTTTATATTTTTTGCATTGCCAAAACAGTTTCCTCTGTAAATACTATTTAGCCCATTTAATCAATACTTACCTTCAAAATAATACTTACATGTTACCTATATAAATTTTGGGCCACACTTCGTCTAGCCCATTTGACTCCAATCTACAGTTGTCTATGAGACATTCCAGTTCTTTCACGGAGGGTTTGTTGGAACTGATGGTGTCCATTTGCAAAGGGTGACGGTTGACCTCAGAAGCAAGTAAGTTTGCTATCAAGTTATTGTTGCAGTTTGTTCATATCCTAGCACTGCAGGACCTTGCTGTGTTGTGTGCCAGTTACTTTTTGACATCTGACAGTGTGAAGCAGGTGCACATCTTAAAATGTATCTATTATCTCCCTGCCCACATTCTGTATTTCTTGTTTTCTTTTTCCTGCACAAGGCTCTTTCCCCCCACTCTTTTTATTAAGTTTCCCATTAGTCCGCATCAGTTCCCTGTGAACACAAACATACAAAATACAACAATCTGCAAACATTGCGAATTTTACCAGGCAAAAAGCGATTATCTGCAACTGAGCTAAAAGAATAATTAGGTTTGCATTGCACCAATTGACAGAACACCTGCAAGACACGCGTCTCCTTTTAAAAATTATCTTTATTTGTTCGTATTTTTTCTTAGTTGAAGATCCAAATTTCTTAATTGTTTCAGGAAACCTCGATTAGGGAAGATCCACCGATGTTCTTTTACTGTCTGTATCGCTTTAACCAACGAGAAATGATGGTAGATCATAAGGTAGGCCAGCACCAAAGAGGAGGACCTGCTTATCCCAAAGGCACAGTGGACGAAGATTTTGCCTGGAAATAAAAGCAATAAATTATATTAACAGAATTGGGACCTTGTAGGTCATCTAGTCCAACCCCACACCCAAGCAAGGGACCCTACACCATTTCTGACAAATGGCAGTCCAATTGCTTCTTGAAAGTCTCAAGTGATGAAGCTCCCACAACTTCCGAAGGCAACTTGTATTCCATTAGTTGATTGTTCTCACTGTCATAAAATTTTACTCCTTATTTCTAGGTTGAATCTCTCCTTGGTCAGTTTTCATCTGTTATTCCTTGTCTGGCCTTCAGGTGCTTTGGAGAATAGCTTGACCCCCTTCCTCTCTGTGTCAGCAAGTATTGGAAGGCTGCTATCGTGTCTCCCCTGTTCCTTTTCTTCTCTAGACCAGCCATGCCCAGTTCCTGTAACCGTTCTTCATATGTTTTAGCCTCCAGTCCCCTCATCATCCTGGTTGTTCTTCTTTGAACTCAGGGTTGGGTTCCAGAAATTTCGACTGATGCAAAATACAGTGGTGCAAGCAGTTATCTGTGTTTCTGGTAGAGCAGCCATAAAGTTCTTAAGCCCAATTCAAGATGTTAGTATTCACCTTTAAAGCCTTACAATGCACAGGATCAGTTATTTGAGGGACTTCCCTCCTTCATCTGCCCACTTCACCAGATCTAACAGAATTTCTTGTAGGTTCCATTGCCTACAGAGCTACATATTAATGGTCCCTAAGGGGGCCCTTTTCTTCAATGGCACCTATATTGTGGAGCCTTCCACCCTCCCTGAGATAATGTTGGCCTCATCACTCATCAGGAGACAGGTGAATTCATGAGGTGGCTCCCTTATTATTAACATCTCTCAGTTATTATTTCTCTCCTTTCTCTGCTTTTATAATTTAACAGAATCACAGAGTTGGAAGTCACCTTGTAGGTCAGCGATGGCGAACCGTTTTTGGCTCGCATGCCATAAGTGGGGGGAGCGCGGGGGGGGGGGGGCGTGTGCAGGCATGCCACATCCATAATGCAATGCACAACCCCCCCCCCCAGTGTGCATGCACGCACTACAGGCGCTCCCCTCCATTTTTTGCATGCTTTTTTCGCCCTCCCAGGCTCCAGAGGCTTTATAGGAGCCTGGGGAGGTGAAAACAGCCCCCTGCCCCCCCGGATGCCCTCCGTAGGCTTCAGGCACCCTCAGGAGGCTTCCCTGAAGCCTTTGGAGCAGTCAAAACGACCCTCTGAGCAAACCAGAAGTCCATTCCTAAACTTCCGGTTTGCCTGTAGGGCTGGTTTTTTAGGCTCTGGAGGCTTCAGGGAAGCTCATGAAGCCTCTGGAGGGCCTCCTGGGGGCGGGGGGGGGGTTTCACCCTCCCCAGGCTCCTATATAGCCTCTGGAGCCTGGGGACAGCGAAAAATAGCTTTAAAAAAGGGTGAACTCAGTTGGCCAACGTGCGCAGTAGCCTTTCCCTGCTATGTCCACCAAGCCACGTCCACAGAACCAGTAGTAAAAAAAAATTGAATCCCATCACTGATTTGAACTGCTTGAATTGTCTGATTTCTCCAGTGCTTGACCAAAACAGGGAAAATTCATAAAAACTCAACCTGATGTTCTTTCTCCCTTAACTTCAGATATTCATATATGTATGTATGTGTGTATGTATGTATATAAAATCATGAACAAATGTGCAAGGGAATCCCAGTCACAGGTTAATAACGGCTGCCATGATTTCCATACCTCCAGGTGTAGTCAAAGCTTTGTGTATAAACTCCGCAGAAGAGTAAAAATATAGGCTTATATCAAAACTGGGAAGATCGTGAGCTGGTACGCCACAGTATTCAATCGTTGTACCATAAAAATCATGTGACTCTTGACAATATAGAGTGCCGTGGGCTGCATTTAAAATGTGGTTAATCCCCATTTTCCATAAGTCAAATCTGCTATGCGCTGCTACACTGGAGAAAAGACACAGAGATAGATATTGTCAGGAAAAAGTACAGGTGATCTTCCACTTACGACAGTTCACTTAGTGACCGTTCTAAGTTACCATGGCAATGAAACAAATGACTTATGACCATTTTCCATAGTTATGACCTTTGCAGCATCCCCATATTCACGTGATCAGAATTTAGATGCTTGGCAACTGTTTCATACTTATGACTATTGCTGTGTCCCAAGGTCATGGGATCCCCTTTTGTGATTCACAACTGAGGCAAGAAAGATCATAAAATGGGACAAAACTCACTTAACAAATGTCTCAACTACAGAAATTTTTGGGCTCAATTGTGGTTGCTATTTATTTAGGTCTTGTACCACCTATATTTAGGTCTTTCTCCTCCTCTAAAATTTAAATCAATTCATCTTTCACAAGGGAAATGTCTCACAGGGAGTAAAAGCCGATTTCATATCATAGAAAGGTCAAATCTTGGTCAAAAATCAAGGTGGCAGGATGAGGGTGCAAGTGAGGCTTTGCTTGACTCAAAGGAGACTTATTGTGTATATTGGAAGAAGTTAGTGTCGTTTAGCAATTACTAATCTAACTTAAGAGGGACACGGTGGCTCAGTGGTTAAAATGCTGAGCTTGTCGATTGAAAGTTCAGCAGTTTGGTGGTTCGAATCCCTAGTGCCGTGCAATGTTCCCTAATTTTTTTTCAGTGTGAGCGGAAAAGTATAGTGTTTGAGCGGCACATTTTCATGCCTGAGCACCTGAATTTTTTTCACAGATGTCACCTAAGACAACAACGAAATCAGTGTTATTTGAAACTCAAAGTTATGTTTATTCAAGGTACCCGCTTAATTAAAAGTGTTATATAATATCAGTATCACTTAACAACGGTCCTGCTTAGCAACCAAAATGTTGGCTCAGAAACTCTGGCATTGAAGCACGCAAGTCTTAAAGCTGTCAAGTTACAAGACCTTTGCACCCCTAAACCTTTAGGGAAAAAACCCCAGGAGTGTTCAAACCTGACAGCTTTAAGCCTTGCTGACTTCAACTCCCAGAATTCCTCCTCCAGTCATGTTGCAGCAACGTCATCTGCGTGGATCTGCTCCATCTTCGGTTTTTTTCACAGGAGGCAGGGCTGCTGCTGAAGATGCCAACGAGCCCCCACCGCCACTAGAATATGCATTTGTTTAGCATGACATAGAATAGTCTTTCAACCAGAAGTATGGAATAAAAGAGAGACTGATAAATATTAAAAAAATAAAACCAAAAAGCAGCTATTTATTTGAGTTCTAGATAAACATTTAGTTCAGATTTAATAGTGTTTCAGAGATGTGGCTGTCAGCTATTTGTGTATGTATGTTATTATTATGGAAGGTTAGATGAGATTTCACCAACATTATTCACCCCTGATTAATGCATTCATTCTAATAATTGAGTCTGACTCTGAATTACAAATCTATGTCTGAAGAATCTGGGTTAAGTTTTGGATTGGAAATTTGGGGAACATGAAAGTTTATGCATAATTTTTGTAATTTTTTCATTGGGTCTTAATAATGATTTTATTCATTTGGGATTTTTTTCATAGGCTTAACACAGCTCTAATTTTGTCATTAGGAGCAATGTAACATTGGCCACTAATGTATTGTATACAGGTTGCCTTAGAAGGTAATACCTTTTGTATAGTAGGAACTTAAGATAGGCAGACTTCATACAGATAAACAATTGAGAAATATTGTTCTTTTTAAAAAGCAGTGTTAATTGCTGCACCTTTCTCATATTAAGTATGTTAGCTCAAGTTCATGTTAGGAAAAACTTTCAGTCTTAAAGGTTTGGTGAGGAGAAATCCAAAAATTCTTTTAAAGAATTTAAATTAAATTTGAGGCTACCTCTGCTTTCGCTCTCCCTCCCTCAGTTGTGCAGCAGCGGCAGCGGCAGCTCTCAGCCTATGGCGGCAGCGTCACGCAGGCTGTGGAAGGAGGAGGAGGAGGAGGAGAAGGGAACCAAAGAGAGGCTTTTACCGGGTCTGCGCCCCACAGCCAGGACCGTCCTTGCGCCTCAAGCCGCGTTTCTTCCTGCAAAGCCCTTCGGGCAACCCGAGAGTTCCGCTTGACGCCAGAAGGGCTTTGCAGGAAGAAACGCGGCTTGAGGCGCAAGGACGGTCCTGGCTGTGGGGCGCAGACTCGGCAAAAGCCTCTCTTTGGTTCCCTCCTCCTCCCCCTCCTTCCACAGCCTGCATGACGCTGCCGCCCAGGCTGAGAGCTGCCGCTGAAACAAGTTTGTGGAGGTCCTTTGCGGGCGGCCAGTTCTAGCCGCCTGCAAAGGACTTCCCCACGTTTGCTTTGAAAGAAACCTCTGCGCGGCAGTTAGAAACCTCTGCGCGGGGGTTTCTTGCCATGTGCGCGGCCGCGCAGCCGCGCACCTTAGAGGGAACAGTGGACTGCCGTGTAACAGAGTGAACTCCTGTTACTTGTCCCAGCTTGTGCCAACCTAGCAGTTCAAAAACACATAAAAATGCAAGTAGAAAAATAGGAACAACCTTTGGTGGGAAGATAACAGCGTTCCATGCATCTTTGGCGTTTAGTCAGGCTGGCCACATGACCATGGAGACGTCTTCAGACAGTGCTGGCTCTTCAGCTTTGAAATGGAGATGAGCACCGCCCCCTAGAATCGGGAATGACTAGCACATATGTGCCAGGGGAATCTTCACCTTTACCTAATCTAACTTATCTGCTCAAAACATGATTTCATAAAACATTAGACTCCAGTAACACCCACAGTCATGGCTTTTCAGACAGGGATATAACTATGCATAGCTACTACAGCAGTTAATCACATGTCCACATTAAGTAATCCATTGACGCATTTTGTTTGGTTGCCATAATTATGTAGGAAAGGGGTTGAAATGCTTTCCTACAAATATACTTACTGATCTCCTAAGAAAAGATTAGGCCAAACTTCGTCAGTGTGGTGGCAGGAAGGGCTCCCAGTATTCAGGAGCTGCTCTAACTCTTGAACACTGAGGCTGTCTTCAGTCGGGGGTCCAAGATCTTTAGGGCCCAGTGAAACACACTGGCCAGCCATGACCATTTAAAGTAGCGGCTGGACAATCTGACACCCGAGGATGCAACCCAGGCTCGCTTGTTTACTCTGCTCCAGAGCAGATCACTGGTTATTTTGAAAATGGAGCAATGCCAGGAGCTGGACACCAACAAAGCATGTGTCTAGTTGAGCCGAAGGTCTGCAGTTGAATAGCACGCTCCCTAAAACTGCCATTCAATGACAGCTGTGGCAGAAGCATAACGTGTAACAACTGGAAGAATAATAGTAGAGTCACATTCTTTCTGATAGGAAAAACAAGCCCATGACCTGCATTTTCTTCCCATTCAGCCATCTCCACTGATCCATTACAATGCCCCTCCAGCAGTGGTGGGATTCAAATTTAACAATCAGTTCTCTGCCCTAATGACCAGCTGGGTAGGCATGGCTTGGTGGTCATGTGACTGGATGGGTGTGGCCAACTTAATGTCACTCAGGTCAATGGGCACTTCGTCTTAGCTGTTACAATGTAACAAGGGTTAACTGGAGAGGCAGTTTTTGTAAGCAGGGCAAGAAAGATTAGACTAGAAACAACACTAGAATCTTTCCTTCCTGCCTTCCTTACAGGATTAGCCCTGTAAAGTGGAAAGAAACAAAAGGAGATTTCTTCCAACAACTGGTTCTCCAAACCGCTTAGGAAATTAACAGCCGGTTCTCCCGAATAGGTGCGAACTGGCTGAATCCCACCACTGCCTTCCAACTTTGATCTTCCAAGGAAAAACTGTTCAGTGCTCAGCCAGATCTGAAGCAACCATGGCAGGTGCCAATATTGGAAATATAACTAGGGGCTGGTTGTTAATACTGTGACTATGGGAATGTCCCGCAAACTTTATATCATATTGCAACAGAATGGCCTCTCAGGAGAATCTCTGGATCCTTGCAAGAAGAGCAGTGCTGTCCAATGGCTAAATCATGGGTCATCAACCTGGTCCCTACCGCCCACTAGTGGCCGTTTTAGGATTCCAGGTGGGCGGTAGGGACTTCGGAGGTTAAAACCTCCTTTTGAGCAAGTGGCCAGGCGCGAGCGCACACTTCAATAAACCAACGTGCGCAGTTGCAAAATAGGAGAAGCAAACACGTGTGAAGGGGAAAGGGAGGAGGGGATAGCAGGGACAGGCAGAAGCCAAACAGAGCAGTTGCAAAATAGGAGAAAGAAAAGTTATAGGTAGGAGAGAATTGTTGTTGGCTAATAATAATAAGTGGGCTAACTAGCTCAGCTAGTTACATTGCCCCAAGGAAGGTTAAAAAAGGAGATAAAAAGGAAAAGAGCAAAAAAAAATTAACAAGGGAAGAAAAATAGAGAAAAGGGGATAAAATAAAGGAGGAGAGTAAGCAGTATTTAGTGTGGCTCATAAATTAAGTTTTGTTATCTTATAAAATAAAAGAAAGAAATAAGTAAAGGAAGGAGAAGGAGAAAATAAAAAAGGAAGGGAAAAAGAGATCCTTGATATAGTGAAATACTATAAGAAAGGTAAAGAAGAAGAAGGCAGGAAAAGGATTTTTTTTTTGATGGTGACACTTAATAAAAATTGGCACCTAATACAGTGCTCCTTACGAAAATCGAACCAGATATCAAATATTTAGTCTCACAGCATCAGCCTCAGAGATCTCATTAATCACTAGTAAAGCTAATTTCAATTTACTTTGTTTTCTAATTAAACTTTATAAAGTTAAAAACATTATACACATGCATAAAGTAAATATAAAAAGATAAGTGTATGTACATTTCTTTTTTTTTAAAACACCTTCCTTTCTAAAAAATATTCCGCACTTGCGCAAAAACTGGTGGGCGGTAAGGAAATTTTTCATCAAGTAAGATCCATTAGTGGGCAGTAGGTAGAAAAAGGTTGACTACCACTGGGCTAAATGATCTAGATATATGGCGACAGGCTTAGCAATTCTAGTAACTGTTCATACATAATTTAACTGTATTCATCATTCGTATTGTGCATTTTAAAACTAATTCACTATTCTGATGTTTTATCTATTTTTACATATTTTATAGGTTGCCCCCACTTTGTAATGCTGCCTTTAAATCTCAATAGTTTCCTCTTTTAAGTATATTTCATGTTTCCTCTCCATTTTTCCATATCTTGGTTTAGGTTACCCTTAATTGTCTATAAATGACAATCCTTACTGTTCAATGTTCATTACAATTCCCTTAATCTACTATATAGAATAACAAGAATAATATAGAATAACAACGTGCCCTTGTGACCTCTAGGCTGGAATACTGCAATGTGCTCTACATGGGGCTGCCCTTGAAGAGCATTCGGCGACTTCAGCTAGTCCAGAATGCGGCCGCGCGAGCGATCGTGGGTGCACCTCGCTTCACCCACGTAACACCTATCCTCCGCGAGCTGCACTGGCTGCCTGTTGATCTCCGGGTGCGCTTCAAGGTGCTACTTATCACCTACAAAGCCCTTCATGGTAGTGGACCTGGGTACTTGAGAGACCGCCTACTACCAATTACCTCCACTAGACCGATACAATCGCATCGATTAGGCCTCCTCCGAATTCCATCATCCAGCCAGTGCAGACTGGCAACTACCCGGAGGACAGCCTTCTCAGTGGCTGCTCCGACCCTCTGGAACGAACTCCCCGTGGAGATTCGGACCCTCACCACCCTCCAGTCCTTCCGCACCGCTTTAAAGATCTGGCTGTCCCGGCTGGCCTGGGGTTAAGATTCTAACCCCACCCGAATTGTGTGACTGTTGTGTTTTCTTTTTAATATGTTGTATTGTCTTCATGTTGGAAAATTGTTTGTCCCCCCCCCCCCTTTTTGAACTGTGAGCCACCCTGAGTCCCCCCAGGGAAAAGGGCAGCATACAAATAAAGGGAAATGAAAAATGAAAATGAAAACAAGCGGTACACATCTCACTTTCATCATTTTAGAAGTTCTATATATGTCCATATTTTGTACATTTTAACCCATGCTAAATTGTCCTTCCATTGTCATATTCAATCAATTAGCAACTCAGTTTAATTATCATGTATAAAAGTGAATCACAAACCTCTGCTTTACAATCTCCCCATATCAGTTTCATATTTGTCCATATTCCATGTTTTAACCTTTATTTAATTATCTTTTCATTATCATATTCAGTCAGTTAGCAACTCCTTTTTATTGTCATATTCAGGAACAAACCCCTTATTTTAGCTTTATATTTTCCCATATAACAATTTCTAGTTGTCTGATTTTTTCCTAGTAAGTCTTTTGTAAGTCTTCAAATATTTGAGGGGCTGCCACAGAGAGGAGGGGCTCAAACTATTTTCCAAGGCACCAGAAGGTCAGTCAAGGGAGAAATTTCCTGACAGTGAGAACAATTATGCCATGGAATAGAAGTTGTCTTCAGAAGTTGTGGGAGCTTCATCACTTGAGACTTTCAAGAAGAGAATGGACATCTGTCAGAAATGGTGTAGGGTCTCCTGCTTGAGGGTGGGAGGGGGTTGGACTAGATGACCTACAAGGTCCCTTCCAACTCGGTTAATCTATTCAGCTCAGAGCTCCCACAACTATGCGCGTGCCGAGTGGTGCTTCTGGTCCTATCATTGAAACGACATATGGATACAGATTTAGGAGGAGGCAGCCAACTGGGTTTGGAGTACTATTTTGGAAGCAAAAGGTTTATGGAAAATTATGAACTAGTTAGTAAAACACAGGCAACAGCCGTGTGTATTCAATTCTTAAGGAAAACAATCACGGCAAATTCTATCAGAGCTGGCTGGAGAATTCTGGGAGTTGAAGTCCACAAGTCTTAAAGTCGCTCAAGTTTGGGGACCCCTGCGACTAGGCGGAGGACGACGAATGGCGGCGCCCCAACCCCTTTGCCGTCGCCGGACACCATCCCCTCCCCGTCGTAGCTGCAGGCGACGAGAGGGAGGGCATCTCCGGAGGCAGCCGCCGCTCAACTCGGGGGTCCCTCATGGGCCGAACGGCCCGTTTGGCTCCGGGATGGGGGGGGGAGGAGCGCGAGGCAGCGCTGCGGGGAGGGGTCGCTTGGCCCCCTCACTTTTTTCCTATGTCTTCCCCCACTTCCGGACGGCCCGTTGCGCCGGCTTTGGGACTTCCTCCTCGGCGCCTCACTCCCCGAAGGCCGCTGACAGGGAATGGAGCCTGAACCTCCCCCCCCCCCCCCCCGCCCCGGCCTACTCCGCGGCCGAAGCCTGGCGTCGCTTAGCGACCGCGGGCCGCCCGGGATAAGAACGCCCCGCCTTTTCCGCCCCCCGCCCCTTCCGCCCCACTGAGGGGCGGGGTGGATTGCCTTGCCTCGCCCCTCACGCCTGCCCTACCGGCTGGCCGAAGGGAACCGCCGCTGTTGCCGCCGGTCCGTCTGCGTGGGATGGGGCTGGCTCGCCGCGGAGGGAGAGCAGGCTCTTCGGCGCGGGCTCCGTCCGCCCGGGCGTAAGCGCGGTAAGCGGGGCAGGGCTGGCGGGGGAGGCTCCATGATCAGGGGGACTCTACCTGAGGGTGGCGGTGGGGGCGTCTTGCCCTGGATGGGCGCCGCTAACCCGGCTTGGGGGGGAGAGGCCGGGCTTGGGATGTGGAGGTGCGGCTCCTCATCTCCCCCCTTTCCCTCCTCCCCGGTGACTTTTGAGGGCGGGGCTGCCGTTGCTGGGGCACCTTCCCCTCCCCAAAAGAGCAGAGATGACCCCGTTCCTTTTTCACAGAGGGGAGGGGTGGGGGGGGGCTGGGGGAGCCGATCAGATGCCCTCCAGATGGTCCAGAGGCAGCTCCCTAAGCCAAGCGGAGGAGCATCTGAAGACCTCGGGGTGCCCCACTGGCAGAAGCTGAGCAGGGCGTGGGGTGCAGGATGCGGTGCAATATGGGTCAGGGAGCCTTTTTTCCACATCCAGTGGGATCAGAGTAACAGAGTTGGAAGGGATCTTGTAGATCATCTAGTCCAACCCACCCTCCCCCTCAAGCAGGAGACCCTGCACCAGTGGTTCCCAACCTTTTTTGGCCATGCCCTCTCTAAAATCCTGATGCCTCCCCCCCCCCATAATTCTTTTTTTACTCAAAAAGTGAACTCTACTCACTTGGAGGAAGCCTAAAAGGCCATTCACTTGGCTTTAACAAGGTTCAAATGGCCCCCATTAAAAATCAAACTGCCCCCCTGTGGGATGTGGCCCCATGCTGGGAACCACTGGCCTATACCGTTTCTGACAGACGGCATCCCTGTCTCTTCTTGAAAGTCTCATGTGATGAAGCCCCCGCAAATTCCGACTGCAACTTCATGGGTTGATTGCTCTCACTGTCAGAAAGTTCCTCGTTTCCAGATTGAATCTCTCCTTAGTCGCTTTCCATCCATCAGGATCAGGTGAACCTCTTCCTTGCCCCTGCCCTGTGGGCATTCTCCCTTTTCTCCCCACACAAATGGAGGTGACCCCAATTTCCTTCCATGCCACCTTAGAGAAATCATACTTTAATTTTGACTTGTTATCTTTTTTTCCACTCTGAAGGTCCTGCATTTTGGAATTGGCCGTAAGCTGCCTTTTTATCAATGAGAAGGCAAAGCATAACATTCATGAACTCACTGATGTTGACTAACTCCTGGTGAGATCAGCTTCCCAAAATGTACAGCTATGAATCCAAAGGGATCTGGACGTTGTGAAAGTATTGGACAATTCACACGTTTAAAGGGTGTGTGTGTGAAGCTTACGAAACAGTGTTCCTCTACATAGCGGAAATCAGTGCAAACAGTGTTTCTGTACATAGGGGGCAGCGGGACAAAATTAACCCAGCTAAACTTGATGATAAGCTTATTGTTCCACACAGGTTGCCACTTTATAAACATGACAAAAGGAATCGGATTGAACTTGTTGGGCCTTTTGAGTAGCAACAGATTGCAAACTTGATAACCTTAAAGAATATTTGTTGTTTCCACTCATCCTTCCTGCTCTCTTAAGTGAATAGCTGCTGTAACTTGGTAGTGTGTTTCTCTAATCCAAATCAGAATCTTTAGTCTGATTTGGTTTATTATTATTATGTGGTTAATCTTTGGTGAGATTCACAGCCTTTGGGGCTGGTTAGTAGCTCAACAGCTCGAGTCCTAACCAAGGACCTAGGAACTGTTAAGGTAACGTCGAAGGATATAAGCTGTCCCACGTAGGGTGGTTTTTGTAGAGTCAGAATGTTCAAGTCCGGTAAATTTAGAATTTCCAAATAGCGAGGTAGCCCTTTAGGTGGTATTATTATTATTATAAAAAATAGAGGTCTTGTGGGTTCGTGCAAGGTTAGAAAATTTCACCTTTTTTTCTTGATGGAGTAGTTTGTTCCGTGATTCTAGCGATGGGTTTCAAAATGCTAATTTTATTTAAATAGTAGTTAGAAGATTGACTCAAGTACCAGGTAAGAGAAGTCAGTTTGCCCTGAGGAACTTTTGGTGGGTTCAGAAAGGAAATTATTAAAGGAAGTTTTGCAACATACACCTTTTTATCATCATGTCATGACTGTGGCTTCTCTAATAATCTAGACTAGAGAGATGCAGTAGTAATGCTATTTTTGTTCAATCACAGAGTTTCAATTTGGATCTAAGTGTTTTGTGGCAGAATAATTGCCTAAGAAAATATTGTTTTAAATGCTACTAAAAACAATTGTGTGTAAGACCTCTCTTTACACTAGGAGAAAGATAAAAGCCTTTATTTTTTTTTAATTTCCTCTGGGTTTTTATCTACTTTTCTTGGCCTTCACATCTCTCTTTTTATAATCTAATTTGAGATTTTGGCTAATATCACACAGTTGGCGATTCCTATCTTCTACCATGGCTTAATGAGCTCTGTAGATCCTATATCACATTGATATACTGTACTTAATGTTGCTCAATAAATATTTAGTGGTGATAACCATTTTGGAATTGGCCAGGCAGTAAACCTGTGATTACTTGAAAAATCAATACATATTTTAGAGGAATTGTCTAATCAATTACCTGTTCAGTTTACTCTGAATTATTTGTTGTTTGTTCTCCAGGTTTGCTAAGTTGCAGATTTTCTTGCCAGTACTGTTAACAGCTGGGGGAGGAAAGGGGCAGCTCACTTACTATGGGTTTTATAAGCTGCATGGATGAAAGTCCCCCATATTTGTTTTTACCCTGCTGTTTGAAATCAAGGGATGCTTCCCCAACTCAGCTTTTGAGGAAGCGTTTCAGGTGCATAGGCCCGTGATGGCGAACCTATGGCATACATGTCGGAAGTGGCATGCCGAGCCATCTCTCCGGGCACACCAGCCATTGCTCTTCCGGGTTCTGCACTGGCAAGCTGGTCTTCGCGCAAGTGGGAGCACAGGAAACCGGAAGAGCAGCACTCTGCCATGCATGTGCACCCCAGGAAGCTGTTTCTGGTTTTCGGCATGCACATGCGCATCAACCAGTTGGTCTTCATGCACATGCATGGCCAAAAACCAGGATACTAGGTGACCAGTGCACATGTGCACACTGGAAATTGGAAGCTCAGCTTCCCGGCATCCGCATGCGTGCCAGTGAACTTCTTCCCCAGTTTCTGGTGCTCCCGCACGTAAGCGCCAGGGAGCTACTCTTCTGGTTTCCAGCACTCCCCCGCACATATACTCCCATTTTGGCACTTGGTGCCGAAAAGGTCCGAGAACACTGGTAAGGGCTGTGAATCTCTGCTCCCTGCTCCTACTAAATAGCTTTGGAGGATTATCATTAATCATTAATATATATGGCTTCATAAGACTTACACTATTTCTTTTGCTTTGACTGTTGTATGAATTCTGATGATTTCCATATGGCATCGCGTGGTACAGTCAGAAGAGAAGGTGGATGGTGAAGGTAACGCTTAAACTGTCTGGATATTCTCAGTCATCCAGGTCACGGTTGACCCAAAGGTGCTTTTTCCAAAAGGCAACTGGACTTTCTTGGTTTTTTTTTTCCTTTCAGAACATTTCGCTTCTCATCGAAGAAGCTTCTTCCATTCAATTCAGGAACTGAAGAAGTTTCTTGGATGAGAAACGAAACATTTTGAAAGAAAAAAAAACCCAAGAAAGTCTACTTGCCTTTTGGAAAAAGCACCTTTGGGGCAATCAAGGTGCATGTTTTTAATAGATAGTCTGTTTTCAGTAGTTCTGGAAAACATTGGGCCACTTTTAGTGGTTCATCAGTTTGAGGGAGGAAAACTCTGTCCTGCATTTTAAAGACAAAATTAGGAACGTAACTTGTTCTTAATCCAGGGTTTCCTACTATTAACTTCTATTCTTATCTTGGACAATACAATCCTTAGTAGCTTAAATTTAGATTAATATTACAAGACTAATCCTATGAGCCCTGTGCATGTATTCCATACTTTACAACTATAAGATTACATGATGTAACTTCCACTGCAAGGAATAACTTTGCTTTCCTTGCTTTAAGATGAACACTTAAGCCATAGAAACATTTCTATACATGTAACATTCAGTCAGAAAAAAAACCCTTTCTGATTTCATTGCTAATTTTAAAGGTGGAATGTGTACAAAGTACAGTTAGTCATTGACTTAACAATAGCTTGTTTAGTGACTGTTCAAAGTTACGACAGCATTGAAAAAAGTGACTTATGACTGGTTTTCACACAACCATTGCAACATGTCCATGGTTACACGATCAAAATTCAGACACTTGCCAACTGACTTATAGTTATGAAGGTTGGTATGTCTCTGTGGTCATGCGATCATTGTTTATAACCTTCTGACAAGCAAAGTCACCCCCTGGAATTGGCCGAAAACGGGACATGCAGAGGAGGTGACAATGAGTGGTAACAGTGGCAATGGGTGATAGCGATCCCCACAGCCTGTAACAGCTGATTGGCGATATTCCGGGAGGCTGATCCAATCACCAGTCAGCTGCTCATGCTAAATCAGACTGTGCCGAAGCTGACCAGGCTGTTTGCTACAAAGAGGCAAATTGCTGGGAGGCAGAGGCAGATTTCCACCACCCCTTCTTTTCCTCCTCAAAAGCTAGCTGCATCTTATAATCCAAAAAATATGGTACCTATTTATTTTTTAATGTCTTACTTGAAGACATTCTCCTAGGCGCTGCTTGGAGTGTCCAAGCACAGGTTAACTTCAGCTTGCTGCCCAAGGAACTGAGTTTAAATTTGATTGTAGCTCCGCCTCTTGGTTGCCTCAGAGGCTCAGTTTCAAAAAACTCAGTCGCCCTATAGGACGTCTTTTGCTGAGCTCCAGTTCTTGGGCATCAACCTGGACTCAGACCCTTCTTGTGAGAGATTGTAGCTCCCTTTATTTTTATTTTCGTTTATTCCTTGGGTTATTCCCTAGGTTTCTTAACTTACATAGTGTAGTTTAGGTTAGGCTCTCAGCAGTAGGCCCAAAGCCTTTCAGCAGTAGGCCCGAAGCTATCAGAGGCCCTGAGCCCGGCCTACATCACCTCTTCAGGCCTGTATTCTAACCAGCCTCAATGGAACAGCAGGCAGGCCATCAGGGTGGCACTGGGGAGAGACAGGAGGAGACCATGACAGGGCCTATTCCCAAAAAGGGCAGTAGGCCTACCCCTGCAGCCAAAAGTGTTAGGGTGGGTGCCTCCTTTAAAGGCAGACAGCCCAAACCGGGGGTGCCTTCCAAGGCTGAGGAGAAAATGGCTGTGAGACGCCAGAAGGCCCTGGAAAAGCAGTTCCAGAAGGCCCAGGCCGCACAGTGCAAGGATCATGTGGAGCCCTCCCCAGCTGAGTTTGAGGGTGGGTCTCCCAGAGGTGAATCCCAGCAAGGGGAATCCCCCTTAGGCCCAGGCAGTGAGGACTTTGGGTTTCCCCCCAACCCTCATAGGGCATCCTTGGGATCACCTACCCATTCCATGGCTCTAGATTCCCTGGCAGATTTGGATTTGGGGGCTGAGGAGGAATCCTTAGCTCCCTCAGAATTGGAGCCCCCTCTCCCTCAGTCAGGATTCTATTTTGCCCAGGGCCATGGAGGAAGTTGTGGCTCGTGCCATATCGAAAGGCATTTCCGATGGCATGATTCAGTTAGCGACCAAGTTGCCCTCTGTGGCGCTCTAACTAGCTGCCAGCCAGGCCTTTCCCCCTTATATTCCTTTGCATGGGGGGGGGTAATTGCTAGCAGCGCGGACAGGCTGCCTGGAGTCCTCCCAGCCTATCCTCCTCCGTGAGTCGTGGATTGGGGAGCGCGAGGCCATCGCCCGCACTGCGAGGGTGAGTCTTAATAGCTGGTATTCCCCTCGCAAGGAGCGCTAGGCTCCGAAGGCCCCAAACTCGCTCCTGGCGCGCACGTGTGGCCGGCTGCCATTTTGGAAGGTTTATTTTGGCGCGAATCCCCTCAGAAGCCTCTAACCGCACAGCCTTGTCCATCCAGCAGATCGCCGCGGAGGGCAGCTCTAAGCGTGGGACCTTGTTCTGGGTGGCCAGGCAGGGACCATCCCTCCTCGCTGCGGCTGCAGGGAACCTTGGCACCCCACGCTGACCTACCTGCCAGCGCAGATCTGCAGGCTCTCAGCTAGACTCTCTAGCCCACCCTAACCGGTCTCTCCTCTCAGTAGTAGGCCAAAGCAAGGCCCCTAAGGCTTCAGAAGCTAGGGCACCATCCCCCACCCCAACGGGACTTAGTGAGGTGTCAGACCTGGAGGAGGCTGAAGTAGAGGTTCCGGTTCTATCTGACGATGAGAACCCCGCCCCTGAGCAGGCCACTGGCTTAGGGCTATTTAATCCCGCCATGTTTAGGGCCCTTCTTACCAAGGCCCGGGCAGCGGGGCCCCAAATGGGTCTTCCGGCCCCCGAGGCCAAACCTACATCTGACCCAGTCACGGGCGTCACCATAGGTCCCCAGGATCCCGGTGCAAGCCTTTTTAAGGAGGTGCCTCCACCCTTGGACCTTGTTCCAGCCCCTCAATTATTTATAGACATTATCCAATGGCAATGGGCTCAGCCGGGGACAATGGCCAATCCAAGTGGGACGGACAGGAAGCTGTTCACTATGGAGGCCCCTCTGGAGGAGCTCTTAAAGCTCCCCCAAGTGGACGATCCCTTCATGTCCCTTACCTCCCCCTCTTCCCTTCCCGCGGAGCTGCTGGAAGGGCTTAAGGCGGAGGACAAGAGGACGGAGTCCGCAGCTCTTAAGACTCACCAGGCTACCGCCTGGGCCATGCGCACTTCCGCCAGCTCCTCTTATTTTGGCAGGGCAGTCACCTCGAGGCACCTGCTGTGGCTCCGCCACTGGCAGGCCAACGTGAAGGCGAAATGGAAGGTGGCTTCCACTCCCTTCAAGGGGGGTAAGCTTTTGGGGAGGCCTTGGATCCGTTCCTAACTGAGACCAAGGACAAACGCAAGGTGCTCCCCCCAATCACTAAGAAACAGGAGCGGAAGGGCCAGCCCTTCCGCAAGACTTCCTTTTGGAATAACGAGCCCTCCACTTCCTCAGGCAGCCCCAGTCGCGCCTACAGCACCCCCCAGGATCGCTCCCAGGACAGGTCCTCGTTTAGGAACAGAGGGAAGCAGCAGGGGTTTCGCAAGCCTTTCCGAGGGGGCTATTCCAATAAGCCTTTCAGAAAATCCAAGTGACCGTCACAGGGCTCCCCCCATAGGCGGCCGCCTCCAGCTCTATGCCGCCCAGTGGGAGGAAACCACGATGGACAGTTGGGTCAGGAACACGGTTCGCCACGGGCTGACCCTGGAGTTCCTGTCCTTTCCCCCGAGAACCTTCCTCGGTTGCCCGTTCCCAGGTCCGCCCACAAGCTCAAACTGATGAGGGCGGAGATAGGCCACCTCCTGGAGATAGCGGCCATAGAGGAGGTCCCCAGGGGTCAAGAAGGCAGGGGGTTCTATTCCATCCTCTTCCTGGTCCCCAAGCCATCAGGGGGGGGGGGTGAGGGCGATTCTGGACCTCAAGCAGCTGAACAAACATCTGGCATACAAGCGCTTCAAAATGCAGTCCCTCCAGACCATCCTGGGCTGCGTCAGACCGGGCGATCTGCTGACTTCAATCGACCTGAAAGAAGCGTACCTGCATGTTCCGATCCACCCGGTGCATCGCAAGTTCTTGAGGTTCCAGTTCATCGATCGCCATTACCAGTACAAGGCCCTTCGGTCTTTTGTCGGCCCCGCGGACTTTCATCAAGCTGCTGGCCGCAGTCGCTGCACGGCTCCGGGGTCTTCCCGTGAGATTGGAATGTTACCTGGACGACATCCTCATCCACTCGTCGTCCAGGGGGCAAGCCCACACAGACATGACCACCACCATCAGGGTCCTGCAGCTTCACGGGTTCTCCGTCAACCTGACCAAGAGCCACCTGACCCCGACCTGCAGGATCCAGCACCTCGGGACCATCATTGACTCCGAGGCCTGTCAAGTCTTCCTCACCCAGGAGCGAGTCGACAGCATCTGGACCCTGGTGAGGAGCATCCACTTGACCAGGTCTGCATCGGTCCTCTCTCTCTCGCGACTGATGGGGAAGCTGGTGTCTTGCATCTCGGTGGTCCCGTGGGCGCGGTTACACACGCGAGAACTGCAATGGTTCCTGCTCCCTCTCCAGAGGAAGAAGGCCAGCAACTCCAGGCGGGTGATACAGGTCCCCCCGAAGGTCCTCCTCTCCCTCCGTTGGTGGCTGTCGGATTCCATCCTCAGGGGCAGTCACTTCAGGGAACCGGAGCGGCTGATCATCACCACAGACGCCAGCTTCTTCAGCTGGGGCGCTCACCTAGGGACCTCGGTGGTCCAGGGCAGGTGGTCGCAGGCGGAGTTCGCCCACAACATCAACTGGCTAGAGCTCAGGGCCGCGAAACTTGCCCTACGCCACTTCCTCGACCAGGTCAGGGGCCGCGATGTACTGATCCTGACAGACAACATCGCTGCCAAGGTCTACATCAACCACCAAGGTGGCACGCGGTCCCTGGACAACGTGACGGTGGACTGGCTCAGCAGGACCACCATCCAGAACTCGGAATGGTGGCTGCACCTGAGACTGTTTTACCAGCTGCCCAGGGGTTCGCCCCCCCCCGGTGGTCGACCTGTTCGCCTCGCCAGCCAACACCCACCTTCCCAGATACTTCACCCGGTTCCACTGCCCTGGGGCGGAGGGCACGGACGCTCTAAGATCCCACTGGCCTCCGGGTCGACTGTACGCCTTCCCCCCTCTTCCTCTAATTCCGCACGTCATCCGGAAGATTCTGGAGGAGGGGGCGGAGGTGCTTCTGGTAGCTCCTCACTGGCTGAGGAGGACTTGGTTCGCCGACCTGGTCAGTCTGTTAGTGTCCCGGCCATGGTGCATACCTCAGGAGCAAATTTCCCTCAGCCAGGGGACCATCCAACATCTGGAGCCCCAGTGGCTGCAGCTGGCCGTCTGGCACTTGAAGGGGACCTCCTGAGGCTTCATCGCTATTCCGACAGAGTCATCCAGACGATTCAGGCCTCTAGACAATCTTCCACCGTCAAGAATCTACGAGGCAACTTGGTCGGCCTTCTCCCATTGGTGCCTCACCCATCACCTTGAGGCATCCTCCGCGACCATTCCGCAAGTCCTTGAATTCCTACAGGACGGTTTGGACAAGGGACTGGCGCCAAACACTCTCCCCAGACAGGTGGCGGCTCTGAGCACCATTCTGTCTTCTGACACTCAGTTACCGATTTCCTGGCATCCTTAGGTAAAAGGGTTCCTGAAGGGGGCATCCAACTTGTGTCCGCCTCCCATCCATAGGTACCCTACCTGGGACTTGACTGTCGTTCTGCAGGTGCTTGCCGCGCCACCATTTGAACCTTTGCGGACGGTGGGCCTACGCCACCTGACTCTAAAGACTGCCTTTCTGGTCACCATCACCTCAGCCCGCAGGATATCGGAGTTGGCCACCTTATCAGTTAGAGGCATTTTCCACCCCGATAGGGTCGTCTTAAGATTGGATCTGGCCTTCATCCTGAAGATTAACACCGTCTTCCACAGGGCGCAGGAGGTGATACTCCCGGACTTTTGTCCTCAACCCAGGCACCAGAGAGAAGTGACATGGCACAAACTTGACGTGCGGAGGGCGGTGCGCATCTACATCAAACGGACTGCTCCCTTCCATAAGTCGGAAGCCTTATTTGTGTCTTTCCAGCCGGCTTCCATGGGGAAGAAAGTCACGTCCTCTACCATCGGACACTGGCTCAGAGCGAGCATCAAGTTGTCTTATGTGACTCAGGCCAGACCGGTTCCTTCGCGTATCACAGCACACTCTACGAGGAACGCAGCAACCTCGGCCGCCTGGGCTACTCAAGCACCGATTGAAGAAATCTGCCGTGCTGCGACGTGGTCTGGCCCGTCTCCGTTCATCCGTCACTACAGACTTGACACTTTCGCCTCCGCTGAGGCGTCCTTTGGGAGGAGAGTTCTACAGAGGCCGTGGCAAGCACCACGGCCCTGGACATTTCTTCTTCCCTCCTGACTTCAACATAGCTTTGGCATGTCCCGTGCTTGGATACTTCAAGCAGTGCCTAGGAGAAAGACCATTGGCTTACCTGAATGGTCGTTCTCGGCGCTGCGGAGTGTCCAAACCCACCCTTAAGGTGGGGCCGCGAGGTGTGTTGTTAGCACCTTCATGTCTTCGACTTGGACTCTGACTAGTTCGGTCATGGACTATTGATCTCCTTCATTTTTTGAAACTGGGCCTCTGAGGCAATCAAGAGGCGGAGCTACAATCAAATTTAAACTCAGTTCCTTGGGCAGCAAGCTGAAGTTAACCCGTGCTTGGACACTGCAGCGCCAAGAGAACGACCATTCAGGTAAGCCAATGGTCTTTTTCTTCAGAAGTACTGTGATACCATGACTGGAAAATCCAGCTTTTTGCAACACTAAGAAAAGCTGACGTGGACATTTCTGAAATGTTTGTTAATATTTCTTTCCAAAAATCTTCAGTGGTTTTTTGGGAGAGTTGAGGAGAAGTTGTTTTGTTGGCCCTGGAGAAAACCCTGTTCCTTGACTTTACTGAGTGTTGATTACAGAGAAAGACGCCTCAAGTGGATCGCCGGTGGGGCATATTTCTGAATTATGAGCAGCTGCAAAGTACCTTCAGCTGCTCCAAAGGTAGGAAGGAACTAGGATGGTTGTCTATGACTGAAACTTCAGTAGAAGTTTCAGCCATCAGGAGCACATTTTGAAGAGTAAGAAACTCTTATTCAGCTTCCCATAACTTCACCTCTGTGCAATCCGAATTCAACGTCAATCCTGGCCCACCCTTTCTACCCACACAAGACTTTTTACTTTAAACCTAGTGTCAACATCAGGTATGGCTTCCATTTCTGAAGCCATATTTCCTGCTGGATCTCCTTATTGCAAGAAAGATGGTTGTTGCAAGCCAGTTTGACCTTCTCCTTGATTTTGATTAGATCTCGCTACCAGTGCAATTCCATAACTTCCAGCTGTATTCTTAAGCCATTCTGAAGGTTGCCAAGTCTTGGGCAACTTTGAGTGTGATAGCTTCTCTAAATTATCTGGACCATATGATAGATAGATACAGTAGATAGATAGAGGGAGGGAAGGAGACACAGAGAGAGAGAGAGTGGGAGAGAGAGAGAGAGAGAGAATGAGAGTGAGTTGGGGGGAAAAGAAGCAATGCCAAGCACTTTCGTAAAGTTGCCAAGGAAACTGCATGGAACCCATTATTAAAATTCAAACTGGACCTGAGATTATATCTACATTTAAAATAATTACACAGTGGAGAATATAATGTGGTTTGTTTGCTTGATGATATTTTTCTTTACTGAATGTGAATGTCCAAAACTATCTTTAAGAATCTTGATGGCTTGCATCATGCCAAATCAAAGTCAACCCAACCCAACCATATTATGGCTTAACATGGAAACCCAACATAATAGTATCCCTTTGCTGTATTTATGTTCTTTATGAACCTCTCCAAGGCAGGCGAGATGCCATTACCTTTCCTTGCTCTGTCTTTTATATGCGCTACCCCATACAGTACACAAATGAGTGACTCATCTGCCCTTTGCTATTATCTCACAGATTTCTGGTTGCAGAACTTGATTTATTAAAACAGGATTGCAAGGATGGCACAAATACTAGGGAGTTTTGGGGAAGGAAACATCCTTGTGGGTTGAACTGGTAGACAATTTATTTAAATTAAAAAGAAAAAACAGCTGAGGTTGCTTACTGAAGAAGAATCTTGTTCCCGGACTCGCAATCCTCATAATTAAAAAAAAACAAAAAACCTCCCAGCTAGAAAAGCTTCAGAAGAAGAAAAAACACGCTACATACAATTTAAATAAGGAACCAAGTTGTATCATTATGGGAGTCGACATTTGGGCTTGTACCGTGTTTCCCCAAAAATAAGACAGGGTCCCCAGTTGGCCTTATTTTCAGGGAGGTCTTATTATTTTTGATGTGCAGGAGGCCCCTTAAATTCAACCTGCGGCCCGCAGGACAGCAAATCCAGAGAGGGCTGGATGTTCTGTCTCTTGTTTCTGGCACACTCTTGGCAGCCCTAGCGTTACTGGGACTGCTGCTCTTTTTCCGGCTGCCACTAAGAGAAGGGGCGTGGTAGCTAGGGTTTGTGGGAGTGGCCTCCGCGAGGCCATTCTGCGTGGATGGCAGGTGCATGCAGGCTGCGTGCGGCATGTCCTCCCCCCCCCCCCCCCAGGAAATGGCAGGAACCAGCTGCACATGTGGTTAAATATTTTTGGGGAAGGACTTATTTTAGTGCATGTGCTCAAAAGTCCAATTTGGCTTATTCTCTGGGGAGGTCTTATTTTGGGGGAAACGGTATGTGTGATAAAAAGCAAATTTAGAACTTTTTCAGGGGAGGCTGCTGCTGATTGTATACCAGGTAAAATTTTAATTGCTGTCAGATGACAGGCACCAGGTACTGAGTAAGCATGTTTTCAGTACTTCACGTTGAGAAGGGATGATTTTATTGCAATGCAAGGCATTCTTGGAAATCTTACATTGGTTCTGAATACATGGAAAATTCACATTGTAGAGAATGGAGAATCCAGTCAGGCTCTTTAAAATGGCAAGCATTTTGCATTTGTGAGTACAGCTAGTCCTTGACATAACAACAATTCATTTAACGACCGTTCAGAGTTACAACGGCACTGAAAAAAGTAACCTGGGGCCATTTCTCACACTTGCGCAGCATCCCCACGGCTACACGATTTACTTACAAATGCTTGACCATTGGTTCATAGTTATGACAGTCGCAGAGTTACTGAGGGTCACATGTCACCTTTTGCAACCTTCTGTCAAGCAAAGTCCATCTGGGGAAGCCAGATTCACCTAAGCAACCATGTAACTTATTTAACAAATGCAATGATTCACTTAACAACCAGGCCAAAAAAAGGTTGTAAAATGGAGCAAAACTCAACTGTCTTGCTGAGCAGCAGAAATTTTGGACTCAGTTGTGGTGATAAGCCGAGGACCAGCTGTACAGTATTTAGAGAGTATGTTTAACGTTTATAAATTATCCCAATAAAAGGATAAACCTGGCACAGTCTAGGGGGGATAAAACTTGATTTCATTGAGGGCCGCGTGAGGGTTGTTTTTGATCTGGGGGGGGCAGCTTGATGTCACTCAGGTCACCCCCATGGTGCCTGTGGTGGCCTGAGCACTCTGCCACAAAAACAGGCTCCTGAATGCGTTTTTGGTTAAGACGGCCTCCTGCAACCATCTGCCAGTGAAAACAGACCCCTCCCAAGCTCTGTTTTCGCTGGCGTAGGCACCGTGGGCTGGTCCTTCACTGTTTCCAAGGAGGCCCCATGGACCAGATCTAAGCACCCCACGGTCCACGGTCCTTGAGTTTGACACCCCTGGCCTAGGCTCTGCAGTGCTTCGGTTCTAACTGAGGAGTGAAATTAGCACCTATTTGTAACTCCTTAAGGCAACCTGACGTTAAGGAATCCCACTGAAAGATATGGATGCTTTAAAGAGTTGAGACACCGTGATTTGCTTCATAGCACGGTGGCCTCCTCTTTCTCGTGTTTCAATTAAATTAATATGAATGAAGTCAGGTAGGCAGGGAGTCTGATAGGGATCAAGGGGTTTTTGTGCTAGGCTGTGACCCAGGGTTCTCTGGAGCAAAAGGAGAGGGAGGGGGGATTGAATAGCTTAGATCGGGGTCACCAATCTTTTAGACCTCAGGGACCACTAAATTCATAATTTTAAATTCTGCGGACTAATATGATCTAATGACTGGCTGGGTAGGCGTGGCTAGGTGGTCATGTAACTGGATGGGTGTGGCCAGCTCGATGTCACTCGCGTCAAGGGGCGCCTCACTAGCCTCTACTCGCCCCTTCCCTCCCAGCCACTCCTTGTCTCCCAGGCTCCTTAGGGTCCCAACAGGAAGCAGTTGTTGGAGCTAAGCAGCCACCACGAGAAAGAGTTGGCAAAACAGCTCAGTTCAAATTGGATCTGACCAAGAAGGAGGCTCAGTAGAAGCACCTCACTGAGGACTACGAGCATAGGCTTTCCAAGCAGAGGGAAGACCTGCGGGAGTGCAAGGCCAGGTACTAGCACCTGGAGGCTCAATGGGCTAAGATGGTCAGCCAGTTCTAGGCCATGATGCAGTCCCACTGGAACGAGGCCCTCCGGCTCTTTGCCACTAGTGGTGTTTCCCTCCAGCCTTCACCCAAAGCCCCACATCAGGAGGCTGAAGCAGACCCCATGTCAGAATTTCTGTCCCCCTTTGATTCACACAAAAAGAGCCCAAAGGGGGAGACTCTCCGCAGCAACACAAACGTTCATTGCACATATCCATCCCAGGGAGTATAGTTTGAGGATTCCTGATTTAGTGTGATATAAAAAATGCTAAAATTTTTCTGTGGACCACCAAACTTTCTCGCGGACCACCAGTTGGTGACCTGGTTGGCGACCACCAGTTGGTCACTGGCATAGATCAGCACGCTTGCTTGATCCCAGAAAACTAGGATTCCAAGGAATCTGTTAACTAGCCTATTAACAGCCTGGATAAAATCAAGAAATTGAACTCTCTTCCACATCTTGTTGTATATTAATGCCATTGTATATTAAAGCGTCTTTCCTACAGAAAATTATGAAATTTTATTTGTTCTTTGGGGCACTTAATAATTTACCCGAAGTAGGAATTCCTACAGAAATGAGGAACAAATTAAAGAAATACACTTCTATCTATCTATCTATCTATCTATCTATCTATCTATCTATCTATCTATCTATCTATCTATCTATCTATCTATCTTAAAAATCCATTGGACAAATCCACAAAACTTTCTTCCTCCCTCTCTTTCTTCTTTGATCCTTCCACCTCTCCATTCTTTGATAACTACTGTGGACTTTTTCCTAGTACGGAGAGCCACAATGACCTTTGATGTCTTCGTGGATGCTTGATTAGCAATATTGCCACCTTATTAACGTGTTACATATTCTTCTAATATTTCTTTCCTCCTTTTCTGGCAGCACCTGTTGCACTGCCATTCCTTTGGAGAATTTCTAATTGAAGTTTTAATTGAATTTTCTGGGAATCAAGGACAGTTGGCGAATTAACCCTTCAGCAAACTATTTATGAAGACATCTGGAGGAGAATAATTTCTTGGTGTGTCTCTGTTTTCTTGTTTATCATTCTTTTGGCTGCAAATAGGTTGAGGCATTCAAATGTTAGTGGTTGCTGCTTTGTTTTGATGTAAATGAGGGATGTTGATTCGGCCATCTAGAGATGTTACATGGGCATTGCTTAGAACAGCGGTCTCCTTTTTTGTTTGATTTACAAAAAAAAGGAATTGATTGTAAATTTGATAATGGCAGCTAGATTAGTGATGGCTAAATATTGGCGAAAGTGGGATATTCAAAGAAATGGGTGGTAAAATGAAATTTGAAGTATGGCAACGAATCATAAATTAACAACAGAAATTAAATTTAAAAAAGGAATTATTAAAGTAAACAGTTATAATGACATATGGGGGGATTTTATAAAACCAGTGTTGGTGGAAGGCAAAGGGAATAATCCTACTCAAGAATATATGTTGTTTTGGAGAGGATAAAGGCACAATTGAAATGTATATTTTTTAGTTGTTATTGAAGAAGAAATATAAGGGGGAAAATGGTCTAGGGGTGGAGTGTGCACTGTAATATTCGTTTTTCCCCTTTTTTGTATTTAGATTTATATATATAATATGTTTGTATTATTTGTATTTTAAATAAAAAATTGTGTGTGTGTGAGTGTGTGCTGGTCTTGTTATATTCGGGTCCTTTCCTCTGTAAGATTGAGATTGTCTTGGCAACGTTTCGGCAAGGTCTCACTCGCCATCTTCAGGCTGATGTTTTCGGCTTAAAGCGTGGTCGGAGCTGCCGTCTTTCTATAAATCTTGGTGGGGGTGTGTGGAGTGCTGGCTTTGTTTCAGTAAATCTATGAAAACATATCTACGAAACAAATCTACAAAAAATCTACAAATATATATATGTCTGTGTGTCTTTGTAGATTTTCACGGGTGTAAGCATGCTGGTCTTGTTGTATTCGGGTCTTTTCCTGTGTAAGATTGAGATTGTATTGGCAATGTTTCGGCGAGGTTTCACTCGCCCTCTTCAGGCTGTTGTTTTCAGCTTAAAGCGTGGTTGGAGCTGCCGTCTTTCTATAAATCTTGGGGTGTGTGGAGTGCTGGCTTTGTTTCAGTAAGTGGATTGATAGGCTGTGTGGCTGTATCATGATTGGTAGATTGGTGCTGGTTGGTGCTGGCTGTGTGTCCGTTGTTGTTTTGTGTTGTAACGGCCTGGGTGGTGGGTGGGGCTTGTTTGTTGACTAGGGCTGGTTTCCAGATGTCTGGTAGGTGGGAGATATTGTCACATTTATTCATGTTGCGGGGGTGTTTCTCTATTTTGACAGCTTCCATAATTATTCTCTTGTTGAAATGTTCTGTTTTGGAGATTGACCTGGTTCCTTCAAAATTAATTTCATGTCCTGTAGCTTTAAGGTGCTGGAAAAGGGAGGAAGTTTTTTCTTTTTTTCTTACTGCGTTCTTGTGTTCTGCAAGCATCCCAAAGCTACATTTGAAAATGATTATCTAGATTGGCTTCTTTAAGTAGACATGATTAGGAAGTTTAGGAAGGAGGAACAGATTCACGATTTTATAGAAAAGTGGGGTTTTAGAAATTCCAGGTGTATTTAAATACATCCGTGGACTGGAGGGGGCATGGTTTCGTGTGCTCCCTGCATCCCGTGGCTGGGGCTTCGCTTGCATGTGTGGCCCAGTTGCTGGCCTCCTGCGACCCAGTGTCTATCCATAGACTGGCAGTTGAGAACTCCTGGACTACCTTATGCGTGTTCTTGTTATAATATTTTTCGCATTACTCTTTCCTGGCAGGAAGAGAAAATGGAAGGCAACGGCTCCCTTTGCATCCAGCGTTGGTCTACCAGACACGTAGCCAAGTGGCTGAAGCAAGAAGGATTTTGTGAGTATGTGGACATTCTGTGTGATAAGCACCGGCTGGATGGCATCACACTGTTGACTCTGACGGAATATGACTTGCGGTCCCCTCCCTTGGAGATCAAGGTTTTGGGGGACATCAAGCGGCTGATGCTGTCCATACGGAAGCTGCAGAAGCATCATGTGGACATTTTGGAGGAGCTGGGCTACAGCAGCGAGACCCCAATTGGGTCCCTGTCCCCCGTGACCGGCTGCGCCCAAGGCAGGGAATGGTTTTGCAATGGCGAAGTGCAGCGGGACTGCGATGACTTTGAATCCGTGTCCGAGCTGAACGCTGAGCAGTACCAGTACACCAACGGGAAAGGCAAGCATTCTCCAAGGAGGCTGAACCCTGAATATTGGAAGACAGCTCTGAGCTGCATCTATGTCTTCATTGTGTTTGGCTTCACCTCCTTTGTCATGGTCATTGTGCACGAGCGGGTACCCGATATGCAGACCTACCCACCGCTACCAGACATATTCCTGGACAGGTAAGGACACTGCTGATGGTTGAAGGAGCCCTTTTTGAGTAGAATTGAATGGTGGCATTATTTTTCGACAATGCTGATTTGTCCCCTTTTTCCAGGAAGCTGATTGTATGCACAGACTTTTCTGTAAGTGTTGAAATTACAGAGGATGAGTTACTTATGTTCTCTTAAATGCAAGGTCTTGTAATTGAGAAGTCCATCTGGGAAGGTCTAGGTCAATGAGGGCGAACTTTTTCTTATGCCGTGCCAAAATTGAGCGTGTGCATGCTATCACATCAATTCAATCTTCCCCGGCTACCTGCGCATGTGTGTGCAAACACCACCACCCCCTCCCCAAGCTCTGGAGGCTTTCCTGAAGCCTTGGGAGGGCAAAAACGGCCTCCCCCAGCCCCCTGGAGGCCCTCTGGAAGCCGGAAACGGATCATTTCCAAATTTCCAGTTGGATTTTGGGGCTTTTTTTCACCCTCCGGAGGTGTTCCTAAAGCCTGAGAAGAGCAAAAACGGCCTCCCCCAGCCCCCTGGAAGGCCAAAAATAAGCTTGCCAGTGCACACATGTGCGCTGGAGCTGACAGCTAGCGTGCTAGCAAATATGGCTCTGCGTGTCACCTGTGGCATGCATGCCATAGGTTCACCATCACGGTTCTAGGTCCATGTATCTAGGTGAAAAGGTTGCTAAATCATTTTATTTATTTATTTATGCACGCATGCATGAATGAAAGTGCAGCTATTCTTTTTGGAATTTTGGAATCAGGAATTCTGGGAACAGAAAGCCACACATCTTAAACTAAGATGATGAAGGACCTGGCAACTAAAACATATGAAGAACAGTGGCAGGATTTGGGTTTGCCTAGTTTAGAAAAAGAAGGCCTAGGGGAGACATGATAGCAGTATTCCAGTATTTGATAAGCGGCCACAAAGAAGAGGAGAAACAACTTATTTTCCAAAACGCCAGAAGGCAGGACAAGTAACAATGGTTGGAAACTAATCAAGGAGAGAAACAACCTGGAATTAAATAGAATTTTCCTAACAGTAAGGACAATTAACCAGTGGAACAACTTGCCTTCAGAAATTGTGGGTGCTCCATTACCTGCAGGTTTTTAAGAAAAGACTGGACAGTCACCAGCCTGAAATGGGTTCTGAAATGGCAGTGGTTGGACTAGAAGACCTCCAGGGTCCCTTCCAGCCCTATTCTAATTGATTGATTAAAGTGGTGAAGATTGAGAAACAACTGGCTTAGCCCCACCATATATATGGAATTGCCTATGTAATTTCTATAACAACTTGTATCATATCTTGGTTGTGGTATCCTTGATGCTCCCTGAGCTGGCTTGTTGTCCAGCAGCCATTTCATTACCCAACTAGGTAACATCATCAGGGCTAGGATGTCTTGATTACCATTGGCATTGAATCAGAAGTCTAACTGCTGGATGCTGTTTGCTGAAGTCAGTTTGGGACTGACTTCAGCACAAAATTGTCAAGATAACAATTGACTGAATATTCGAGGCCGGGGATCTCCAAATCTGGCTTGTGGCAAACTTTAAGGCTTGTGGCAACTTTAAAGCTCTCTATGACCCAGGTAAGGGAAGCAGTGGCCCAGTGGCTAAGATGCTGAGCTTGTCAATCAGAAAAGTTGGTAGTTCAATTGTTCGAATCCCTAGCACTGCATAACAGAGTGAGCTCTTGTTATTTGTCCCAGCTTCTGCCAACCTAGCAGTTCGAAAGCACATAAATGCAAGTAGAAAAATAGGGACCACCTTTGGTGGGAAGGTAATAGCGTTCTGTGCGCCTTCAGCGTTTAGTCATGCTGGCCACATGACCATGGAGACATCTTCAAACAGTGCTGCCTCTTCGGTTTTGAAACGGAGATGAGCACCACCCCCTAGAGTTGGGAATGACTAGCATGCATGTGCGGGAGAATCTTTACCTTTATCATAAAAATTGATGCTGCATCTTAATATTTAATGCATCCTGGGGAAGCTGAAATAAACTCCAAATTTATCAAATCATTCCGCCACAAAACAATTCAATTAATTCTGTTTATTTTTTAAAAACATGAATAGCCACGAAAATAAAAGTTGTAAAGTTGGGATGATGCCTGTCAAACCTACTCATCACAATTGCATTTTACTGCTTACATTTTTAAAAAACAAAAATATAATTTTCCGGTTTGGTTTCATCTGAGAACCAATCGTTCTATAGCTCCATGAAGAAAGAGCTGTTTCTTAGCGTGTCCTTGTTGCAAATGATCAGGGCAACTTGGGAGTTGGCGCTGGCCAGATCCTTTCCCCTGCCTTTCTCTGCTTTCATTTAATGTCACCAGACACAATGGATTCATTCATGCAGAAGCCATAACTGAGTTATTTGTCAGTCTGAGCTAAAAGCAAACAAAGCATTTGCACTGTGCCTGAATGTTATCTGTGACCAGGGTTGTTGAATTTAGGTATTGTTTTAATTCCTGCTTTGCATTTAAGAATAAGAGAAAGATGACTTTTTGAATGCCAGATGTTATTCTAGGTTAAATGTGTGACCTTCAAGCACTGGGGACCTCTGGGAGATCCCTACCAGCAAACAAGGCAGGAAATTGTAGCAACTGGCTGTCTGATTGCCCCAACTCTTATGCCCTTTAGTAACCAAAAGACATGTGATTGATTCTTTGTTTGAATTGTTTCTCATCCACGGTCTCCGCCCCATGAGTGGTTTCCAGAGATTGCAAAAGACTTAGAAGATAAGGCTGAATATCTGTTGACTGCCAAAGAATCTGTGGTCATGATAATGTTTGAATAGATGAGATCGTATAATTATCTTGGTTTAAGCCTTAGATCAAAAAGATTTATTCAATTCTCTACAAGATGTTCCTTCTTGGGAAGAGTCAACTTTTCTAAGAGAAGACTAAATGCTCTGGGTTTTTCCCCTTCAAAGGAATTAAGAAACCTTAAGAAATGAATATTTTGGAATGCTTATAGCTATCCAGTAACAGATGTTTGGGAAATCGTTTTATATACCGTGTTTCCCCGAAAATAAGACAGGGTCTTATTTTCTTTTGACCCCCGAAATAAGCACTTGGCCTTATTTTTGGTCAGGACTTATTATTTTTGAGGGTGCAGGAGGCAGTGAGCGTGGTCACCTCATGGCTGCTGCTGTGATGCAATATTTTCAGGGAAAGCTTATTATAGCACATGCGCTCAAAAGCCCAATTGGGCTTATTATCTGGAGAGGACTTATTTTGGGGGAAACAGGGTAATTTTATTAAAAGTTTTTAAAAGGAAGATAAATGCTAATACAAACCAATGTAAAGTAAAAAAAGAAGAAAGGATTAAAAAAGAAAGCTAAAACTACAAGAAAGGAAACAAAGTAAAAGAATAGAAAAGAAAGAAAAAAGATTTTAAAAAGTGACTTCCCATCTTCTTTACAGTAGTTATAAATACAATTATAATTTTTCCTTTCCCTAAAGTTATAAAATGTCCCTCTTGTTTCTATAATTTATCCTCTTTAATTATCAATACCAAAAATCATAAGTTCATTTTTTTCTGTTTTATGCAAAAAAAGTCCATAAGAGGTTTTCAACAAAGTTCCATGATTCCCCCCCCCAATTGTTTGTCCGTCAATCCCAAAAGAAGGACCTCACTTCTCAACTACATATTAATCTTTAAAATCCTCTGAATTGTGTACATATTTGAATTCTAAATTTTCTAACTTTTTTACACATCCACCAAGCATGACAAAGAATCCCTTCTTGTTATACAAATTTGAAGCATCTTCATATATTCTAGACATTTTCTCCGGGGGCATACAGTACACCAAACAATCCATCATTTTATAAAAATTCTCTTTCATATTATAACACGGTGTAAATATTAATTTTTTTCAAGCATACATTTCCCATTGTTCCATTTGTATCATTATAGCCAAGATTATAAGCCCATTTTATCATACTTTATTTCATTTTGTTTCATTTTCATTTGTTCTGCTTCAAATGTTAATAAAGATTTATGCATTTTAGCAATTACATGTTGTTCATTTGTACAGAATTATATGACAAACACATTCCTACATTGTTCAGAACCGGAAAGTCTTTCATCTACTTTAAATCTTTCTAATATTGTAAGAAAACCACTGGGAACTATATTCCTCTGCAACCAGTTCTTTTCTTGATTTGATTTTGCATTTCCTGTGAAAAAAATCTAGGATCTCATCATAAGTTAGTCATTTATATTTGCCTATTATTTCTCGTCCAGAAAACGCTTCTTGTGCCGAGGACAACAAAGGTATTTTCAGGCACACCCTGGATTTATATCTGTTCCATATTCTTGTCCAACATAGCAATTTTCAAATTCCACATTAACCTTGACTTTGTTGTACCACAAGTACCCATGCCACCCAAATTTCTTCCACAAGTCTTTTGTTTCTCAGCAACACCCACTCTTTTATCCAAAGACAACAGCAAGCTGCAAATACAACGTCAGGTCATGTTAAACTCAACCATCCTCTTTCCTTTGCACCCTTTAATGCAGTGATCACCAACCGGTGGTCTGTGGACCACTGGGGGTCTGCGATAAAACTTTGGTGGTCTGCAGAAAATTATTTGCATTTTTTATATTGTTCTAAATCAGGAGCCCTCAGACTACGGCCCCTGGGACGGATACGTGCAATCAATGTTTGTGTTGCTGCAGAGAGTCTCCCCCTTCAGGATCTTTTTTGTGGGGGTCGGAGGGGGGCAGAAATTCTCCATCAACCACAATGTGTGAAATATAAATTCATCCTACCCATTTTATAAAGTTCCACGGTCCACATTTTCCAAAATAGTGCTTTATCATTCTCCCCCTTAAAAAAAAGTAAAATGGGGAAGTGTTCATTGCATATAGTCTGCACATCACCACGTGTAGATTCTTCTAGAATTTACTAAGGAGGGAAGCAGACACAGCACTGCTATAATCATCCCTAAAATAGGCTTAGAAATCTTTTTTTTATAGAGCAAAAGGAAGAATGAGGAATGAAAAACTTTCATTCCATAAGCTGTTTCTCAACTGATTCACTTTCTGTATTAACACATCAAGGAGCAAGACACAGCTGGAGATATTGTAGGAAGGGAGGCGTTGTTGCAGGGGTGGGCTGCTATGGGTTCTCCCGGGTTCGGGAGAACCCGTAGCTAACATTATGGCTGGTTCGGAGAACCACCAAATCTCACCCCTGGTTGGCCCCTCCCCTCCACGCAGCCTGTTTTGGGTGTGAGATAAGTGCAGGGCCCGTGCGGAGGCTTGGGGAGGAGGGAAAATGGGCCTTCTGGAAGGCCATAAATGGGCCCATTTCCAGCCTCTGGAACTTGGGGGAGGCAGTTTTCACCTTCCTAGAGGCTTGGGGAAAGCCTCCGGAGCCAGGGGAAGGCGAAAATGGGGGCCCCGCCATGGTGCAGGAGGCCGACTAGGCCACGCCCACCATGGCCAGGTCCACCCAGCACCCAGGGCAGAGAACCCCTTGCTGAAATTTTTGAAGCCCATCCCTGCATTGTTGCATTTAAAAACGTGGCACTTTTTTGCCGCATTTAAAAATCTGAGCTTTCTGAATTTAAGTCAATATCTTCTCCGGATTCCCACCCTTCTCACACTTAAGTTTTGTTGCCTCAAGTTTTAGGCTTGGTTAGTAGTATTTTTAAAAGGTAACATTTAGCCCTTTTAAGATGGTAGTTCAGGTCTCTCTGCTGTATTTCTAAGAAAACATGTTTTTCTTTTAACCAAGGTCATTCTTGGTATTGCCATAACTGGCCTTTTCAGCGAACACAATAGAAAGAGTGTTCTTAAGGTTCTTGGATACATTTGCAACTTTCAAGAAAGATACAAACCCAGCTGAGAAAACCAGTTATGTAACCCAACAATTTGTTGCTTGTGGAATGTTATCTTGAATCAGTGTTTTCCATTGTCCTAACTTCACCCGCAATCAACATTTATTTTATTGTATGGCCAACTTGCTTACTGATCTATTTACATATACTGAATGTATATGTATCCTGTAATGTAAAATCCTGCCCCTTAAAAAGACTTGCCCTCCTCCCCTTAATAAATACTTGATGCTTTGTCTGAATAACTTGGTGATTCATCTTTTCAGGAAGAAAATATATCATATTTTTGCAAAGAAGCCCCTTTGCAAAGGTAAAAACATCTCTTAAATTCAGCAATTAAGTTCTTATCTGCTCCAGGTCAAACTTGGATTGCCAGAATTTGGAGGCAACCATTTGATAATTTTTAAGCTTTTTAAAAATATATGTTTTACCAGAAAAACAGAGGTCCAAATTTTGGTTCAGTAGTGTGATTTTAAGATTATTCAAGAGTTAAGATTTTCCTTTCCTTGGAAAATTATTTCACAGGAGGCATTTGCTTTCAGTTTAGGCAATGTTAAAAGGATATAATTATATTAATATCATATTAAGTCTTCAGCTGGATTCCAAGAATATAGTTATATTAGCATCATATTAATTAAGCCTTCAGCTGGATTCCAGCAACTGTCATGATCTGTCATTAGTTTGATTTAATCTTTAGTTCTTAAAAAATATATTATTATTTGGTATCTTTGATCCCTCCCAGGTGATGCATTTTTCCAAGTTTGCTTATTAGGTACAGACTTAATCATACTTCATTTTTGCTAATGCCTGATTCTTGGTAAGTGAAAGGGAAGCTGACAGGAAGAAGGATCTGACTAAGGCGGGCTTAAATCTTCTTCATATTTTGTGGATAAGTCTTTTCCTTACATCTTTTGCTTTCTAGAAGAAACAATGACTTTTGTCTGAACTCAGCCTTTTTCCCCCATGTTTTATTTATATTACTTTCCATTTCCACCGAACAGTGTGGTATCAGGATTTTAAACAATCAAAATCCACATATTTGTTATAATATTCATCACAATACTACTAATAATATAATTGTATGTCCATACAGTTACAATAATACATATCTTCATCATGAAATTCCCTCCACATTATCATTCCCTCTTTTTTGTATCTCCTCTTTTCTAACTTCTATTTCTATTATCTAACCATTCGTAAAATACATCCCACATTAAGAAATAGTCCGTTTCTTCTTTATCTTTAATAATAAGCGTTAGTCTATCCATTTCTGCACAGTGTAATATTTTCTTAATGACACTCTCATCTGACGGTGTTTCATCATTTTTCTATTGTTGTGTAAATACAATCCCAGCTACAGTTAATATACGTAATACCAGATAGATAGTCTTTTTATCATATTTTTTTCGGTAGAAAGCCCACCAAAATATTTCAGGTTTCAAATCAATATTTTTTTCCAACCAAGTATGTATTTTCGTCCAATTCTTTTTAACTTTTGGGCACGCCCACTAGATATAATACAATGAACCTATTGATTTATTGCATTTCCAACATTTAGCAGATCTATTTTTATACATCTTAGCCAATCTTGCTGGTGCAAAGTGCCATCTATAAAACATTTTATACAAGGTTTCTTTTTATGCAGTTGACGTAGTCAGTTTAACATTTCTATAGTTTCTTCCACTTATCTAGTTCTATTGCATATCCAAAATTTTTGTCCCAGGCAATCATTGTTTCCTTTAGCTGCTCACTTTCAAGTTGAATACTTAGTATATAACAGTATAATTTCTTTATCATTTTTCATCTGTTCCATTTAGTATCTGTTCTAATTCTGTTAACTCTTGATTAAAACCACACATTTTAACATCTTTCTGATAGTGTGATTGTATCTGCATTTGTGGCCACCCTTGACTACTAAGTTCTTATTTAGTTTTTAAATCCTTCATTGTTCAAAATGTCTTTATATCTTACAATTTTTTTTACATATTTATAACATTAGGATGTACAAATGCCTCCATCGTAAAAAGCTAGATTCATATTTTCAATTAGTCTTGTTCTTTTATTTTAAGCCAAGTGATAACAATGCATTTCTAACATAGTTTCTCTGGAATAGCTACTGTATTTTTGGAGTATAAGATGCACCTTCCCCCCCCCCCAAAAGAGCATGGAAATGTTGGTGCGTCTTATACACTGAACACAAACATTTTTGGCCTCCCAAAGCCCCGCCCCCACATCCCATTTTTGCAAAAACGGACCACTTTTCACAAAAACGGAGGCTTTTTTTCCCCCTCCCTCAGCCCCCAGCAGCCCTCTGCAGGCTTCAGCAGGGCTGGAGCAAGGCAGAAACAGGGGTACTTTTGCCTTGCCCCAGCCTGCTGAAGCCTGCAGAGTGCTGCTGGGGGCTGAGGGAAGGCAAAAACTTTTTTTCCTTACTTACCTCTTTGAAATCTTGGTGCGTCTTCTACTCTGGTTCGTCTTGTAGTCCAAAAAATATGGTATGTATCTTATTCTTCCATACCCTAAAAAGCGTGGCAAGCTAGTTAAAGATTGTGAACTCAGCCTTAGGAGCCAGGAAGAAACATCATCAGTGACTATATAAGATTCAAAATTTAAATAAGATTTAACATTCATGGCAGTGCAAACTGTACATGATCGAGTGGGGTGACTTCGGCAATCACAGCCCAGTGAAGCTATCTAGCCAGAGCAGGAGAACTTATGCATGGACCTCTTAACTACATGACTTCTGAGGAGACATGACAAGACCTAAGCTCTGGGAGTTGAACAAAAATGGAGAGCCCACCTCATAGCCAAGAAAGAAATAATTTGGGTTGACTTTAATAAAGGAATCCTTGCTTGAAAGAAAGAGAAAAAGCAAGTACAGGAGAAGACCGTCTTCGTCCTCCTGAACTTCTTTTGACCCCAGGTGGATAAATGACTACCGTATTTTTTGGAGTATAAGACACACCTTTTTCCCCCCCAAAAAGAGGGTGAAAATCTGGCTGCGTCTTATACACTGAATACAGCATTTTTGGCCTCCTGACCCCCACCCCCTCATAAAAATGGATGTGCCGAGGGTTTGGGAGGTCTGCAAAGTGCTCCTGGGGGCTGGGGAAGGGAAAAAACTAGCGAAAAATGGAGTGTTTTTTGCTTGTTTTTACCCCCAGGCCCCAGGAGCATTCTACAAGCCTCCTAAAGGCTATGCATGCCCCCTTTTTTGGAAAGAAACGGGCCCATTTTTGCAAAAGGACAATTTTTGCTCATTTTTGCCCAACCCCCAGCCCCCAGGAGCACTTTGCAGGTCTCTCAAACTCTCTGCAAACATCCCCCCCCTTTTTTTTTTTAACCAAAAATGAGGCGTGCAGAGGGTTTGGGAGGCCTGCAGAGTGCAAAACCTTTTTTAAAAAATTTGCCTGGTCAAAATCTTGGTGCGTCTTATACTCCGAAAAATATGGTATATAACATGGAGACACTTGGACACATACTTGTAAAAAGGGATGGTGAATATGTGCTGAGGAATTTACAGGAACATAAGAGATAGGTTCATCCATCCCACATGTCCAAAAACAAAGATGATGGGGAAAAAAACCCCCATCCCTTTCTTGGTGTTGTCATGATGGCTCATGTTCCTACCCAAAAGATTTTCTCCAGCATATTTTTCAGTCAGCCTCGTGATGATGATGATGATGAAGTAAAATGGGATGTGGGAACCCATCCTGGACCTCAGGCGCTAAACCTTGAAGATGACCATAATAAAATCAATTACGGTGGTTGCTGTGCTCAGTAATTTTCTAATTTCACTGTAGGAGGGCTACTTACAACTCAATTGCACCTTTTCATTATATATGCTAATTGGAATAACCAGTTCAAAGCATTTATTCTTCAACGTAATCTCAGCATCACGTGTAATAGTAGATGGAATTGACCTTAGAAAGCTAGGCAAAGAGATGCTGATAAGAACAGTCAAATAAGAGACAACCCCATCCAAAGCTGGATAGAAGAGACTCTCCCTAGTTTCTCAGGGCAGGGAGAAAAAATTATTTACACACTTGGAAGATTATGTTAATGTAGCTTTATAATAAAATAGAATTAGTGCATCTGGTCATGCTTCCGATCAGGTCTGCGCTGCAAAGCCAACATCAAATGATGATCCCTTGGTGAGAACTCAGGCAGACATAGTTATGCTTCTCTGGACAATGTCCTTCTCAAAGCGCCCTGAATGGAGAAACCCAGTGAGTAGCTTCAAGGTGATACTTAAGAGCCTCCTGAAGTAGTTCCATCATGAACTTTGCTAAGAGCACACTTAGGTGTTCAAAGCAAATCCTGCACCTGGAGGTCCCTGTTGACACGGAAGAAAGGAAACTCTTCACGTCCCAGACATGTACCTTAGGCTTGGAAGGATTTTATTTATTTATATTTATTTATTATTACATTCATATTGCCACCTATTCGCCCATGGCGACTCAAGGTGGCTTACGGAAAATAAAAACCACTTCTAAAAGAGGTAAAACTAATTAAAAAATCAAATAATTCATGTAATAAAATCACCGTCCCCACCTCCCGCCCCAGCAACAGCCAATCACATGAGCCATTTAATGAGCTCCATCCTGCTTTGGGTTCCGCACGCCTGCTGGCAGAACCAGGTCTTCAGCACCTTTCGGAAGAGTATTTGAGTGGGGGCCATTCTAACATCTGAGGGAATAATGTTCCATTGAGATGGAGCCACTACAGAGAAGTCCCTTCTTCTGGGTCCCACCAGGTATATCTCCCTAGGAGATGGGACTCACAGCATTCCCTGCCTCCCTGCTTTGATGGCTCAGGTAGATGTGATAGGCAAGAGACAGTCCCTCAAATAACCTGGTCCCAAGGCATGAAGGGCTTTAAAGGTGACAACCAGCACCTTGAATTGCGCCCGGAAGCAAATCAGCAGCCAATGCAGCTCCCGCAGGAGAGGTGATATATGTGCACCCGGGGTCTGCACAGAACTGTGCGGTCTGCTGTCTTTTGCACCAACTGGAGCTTCGGATGGCCTTTGAGGGCAGTCCCATGTAGAGCGCGTTGCAGTAGTCAGGACGGGAAGTGACTAAGGCAACGAGTGATTGTGATTAAGGTTCGCTCGATTGAGAGAGAGAGAGACTCGTGTCTAGGAGGGTGCTTTCATGATGCTGGCAGGATTAGAAAGGATTAAGTTCAGGGTTCTAGAGTACCATGGCCCTGCTTCCACTCTAGACCAATCCACCAGCTCTCCTCCCACTCCAAGATTAGATGGCCATCAGTTCCCATCTGTGCCTCCTGATGCCAAACAAGGAGTCCAGCCATTGCATTAGTGGCTAATGCCAATCAAAGGGAGTCTGGAATCAGGCCACCACAACTATCAGTTTATCAGAGTAGGAAACCTAAAAATAGGCACACGGGGAACATGAGTCAATACTGATTGTCCTTCAGCTGGTACATTACATAGGCAGACAGCTGCCTTAGGCTCCGTTCTCCTAGAGCAGGGATGTCAAAACTCTGTTTCATGACGGTTGAATTAATGAAAGGTTGACAATGAGGGTTGTGCTTGACCAGGTGGACATGGCCGGGATGGGCATGGCCAGCTCAACATCACTCCTGTCGGGGGTGCTTGTGGCGGCCGAGCATTGTCAGCCCTGGAAGCCATCTTTTTCTTTGGAGCTTTAGGGCTGCCACATTTAGTGCCCTGAGAAAACAGGAGGGGGGAACTCCAAGGAGTCCGTGGAGATATATAGTCATGACAACATTCTCAGGGAGTCAAGGACATTCAGCCTGCACCTGGATGGGAGTGACTGGGGATTGTCTCCAATTGGGACGATGAATTGATTGGACCATGTGACGGACTTGTGGGTGCAGGGGATGGGTCTTTGATATCAGAGTTTGTTGCATAAATTCAAATCCAGAAGCACACACAGAAAGCTGACGCAGCAGGATTCATTAACTTCTTTATATACGTAAGAATAGATGAATAAATGTACAATACCAACAGGTGGTTCTTTTAAGTAAACACAAGGCAGGAAAGTTACAGGCAAACACAAGCAGTTAGTTTCATATCAGCAGACAAGCCCACACAGTTTACTTCTCAGAGCAGCAGACTGCTTACTTAAGTTTCTGTTTCAATTCTTTGCACAGGCTCAGATCTGTTTAAGCTCCCCTTGGCTGACTTATTTGCTATGCCTATTCATTGGCTGACTTTGTTCCCATGTCTCTCCCAGTCATGAATATTTTAACATTTGACTTTTTTTGGGGTGAGGAAAAGCCGGAACTCTCTGATTCGGGTTTTCCCAGATGTGCCAATATGACGTCTCTAATAAAATGGAGCTTTGAGGAACTGCCTGCCTTGGAGTCTTGGGGTGTTACACCCATTGGGGTGGGGGTTCCTCAGGCAGCCTAGACTCATGCCAAACAATAATGCTGTTTTTTTTCTCTTCCTTTCTCACAGTGTCCCTAGAATCCCGTGGGCTTTTGCCATGACCGAAGTATGTGGAGTGATTCTCTGCTACATCTGGTTGCTGGTTCTCCTCCTTCACAGGCACAGGTAGAGCTCTAAAATAGCCTGCTGCTTCAACATGAAAGACTTTGTATGGTTTTCTGCTCTCCATCATAATCTCAGAAAAACAGGGAACAGAACCTATTTTACTAGATTACTATTAGAAGCCTTGCTAGGTGGCTCAGTGACTAAGACGCTGAGCTTGTTAATCACAAAGGTTGGCAGTTTGGTGGTCGAATCCCTAATATAGGTCTCCTGCGTGAGCAGGGGTTGGACTAGATGACCTCCAAAGTCCCTTCCAACTCTGTTACAGTTAACTGTTAAGGGTGATTGCTAACAGTTGTTTGCCACGAAGAAATCATCCAAAGAATGAGCATTTGCAGATGCCTTTAGTGTCCTCACAAATTGACCGTTGTGAGAGTTCAAACATGATGGATTGCTTGTCGTGCCGCTCAAATCCAGGTAATCCTTGACTTTCAGTTGCAACAGAGCCAACATTCTGTGGTAAGGGAGAGCTTTGTAAAGTGAGTTTTGCCCCATTTTTATGACCTCTCCTTGCCACATTCATTAAGTGAATCACTGCACTTTTTAAGTTAGTAAGATGGTGTTTAAGTGAACCTGGCCTCCCAGTTGACTTTGTTTGTCAACATGACCCCGGGACACTGCAACAGTCATAAATATGAATCAGTTGCCAAGCATCTGAATTTGACGCATCACACGACCACGGGGATGCTGCAACGGTTGTTAAAGTGTGAAAACAGTTGTAAGTTGTTTTTTCAGTGCTGTTATAGCAACAGCACTTAGACTTATATACCAGTTCACAGTGCTTTACATCCCCTTCTAAGGAGTTTACAGAGTCAGCCTCTTACCCCCCAACAATCTGGGTCCTCATTTAGCAACCTAAATGATGGAAGGCTAAGTCAACCTTGAGCCGATAAGAATTGAACCGACGAAACTGTTGGCCGCTGGCAATCAACAGAAGTATTCCGCAGTACCGCATTTTAACCACTGCGCCACCACGGCTTGAACCTCACTAACTGAATTGTTGTAAGTCGAGGACTACCTGTAGTAATTTATTTTGGTATGAAAGAAACACTGTTTGCCTGTGGCACATTGAGACGGTTGAAAGCTTAGTAAAGTTACCATGGGTTTTTCTGCCAGAAGGAGACATTCGTGTCATGGAAGAATCAAATGCAATTGATGTGTAGACATTCCAAAATGTTGTACTTGTAAGAGGGCAAGACATCATTTGTGTGTGGGGGGGGTGTGTATTGATAGTATGTTTAAGCCCTGTAGTAGATGTCTTAAAGGTGCACTTACACTAAGAGATTGCATTTCTTGAAGGATTGGATGAAATTCAGATACAGCTCATATTAAATTTCATAAAAATAAAGTTAAATCTAATAGAGATTCACAGTTTTTGGTAACCAAATCTGATTGCAATCAACTGCCTCTTGCTATGTCCATATCCTTGTTCTCTATCTGCCTGTGAGATCAAGGATAATCTCTGCTGTTCTTCTAAATTTGGACCTGGACGATGGTAGAGATTTGTTGCTGGGACCAATCCTGATTGCAAACTTAGTTTGTAGAATCACTGTTTCCTGATTTACATATAATTTGTAGGTTGTGGCTTAACAAATTCAAAAATTTAAGCTAAGTGTGTGTAAAAAAAAGTCCAATAGATTGTCATATTTTTTGTCTCAAGAAACAGGTGAAGTTTCAAAAAATATAATAGCAATAGTATTTCTTAGACTTATATACAGCTTCATAGTGCTTTTACAGCTCCCTCTAAGCAGTTTACAGAGTCAGCCTCTTGCCCCCAACAATCTGGGTTCTCATTTGACCCACCTCGGAAGGATGGAAGGCTGAGTCAACCTTAAGCCTGGTTAGATTTGAACTGCCAAATTGCGGGCAGCCGGCAGACAGCAGAAGCAGCCTGCAGTACTGCATTCTAACCACTGCACCACTATGGCTCATAAGAGGGATTTTTCTCATGTTTGTAAATCACATAAGAGTCCTTAAACCAAATATTTATTTTCATGGGATCCCTTTGCAAGGATAGTTGCAGAGTTCTGAGGGAAGATGCGGCTGCTTTAAAGAGCTGCTAGGCAGGCGCTATGTGAGTGTGCATTTACAATTGCCCTAGCAGCCAATTCAGAGAAATTGTGCACCCAAATCCAAAGGCTTGAATCCAAAGATGAGTTAAGTTAAATATGTTTCTAGAAGAGACTTTTCAGATCCCCGATAACCAGTGGTGGGCTGCACTGTTCCCTCTAAGGTGCGCGGCCACGCACGTGGCAAGAAAACACTGTGTTTCTAACTGCCGCGCATTGATTTCTGTCACAGGCTCCGGAAGCTGAGGGGCCTCAAAAAATCTAGGGTCAGCACGGGCGCGGGGACGGCGGCAGGAGCTTATATGGCACAACCGGTCTCCTAGGACCTCCTAGGCGCCGGCTGCGCCACTCATTATCGTCAGTCGCCCCGTGTTCAGCAAAGCAAACACAGGGAAGTCCTTTGCAGGTGGCTAGAACTGGCCGCCCACAAAGGACCTCCCCAGACTTGTTTTGATGAGCATGGAGCGATTGATGGTAATTTGCGCCGGCTGCGGCCGCTCAAACTATCATTAGTCGCCCCTGTGTTCAGCAAAGCAAGCCTGGGGAGGTCCTTTGTGGGCGGCCAGTTCTAGCCGCTTGCGCCCGGCTCTGTGGCTAAAGTGAACCCCCAAAGCCCCCACCGCCACCAGAATATCTGCTGCCGCCGCCGCCACCTCCTCCTCCTCCTCCTCCACAGCACCCATCACATTTGCTGCCCAGCGCTGCAGCTGCAGTGAAGCCGCCAAAGCTCCCGCTGGCGCCCCCGCCCATGGCAGCGGCAGCGGTGCCTCTCCCTCCGCTCGGAGCACCTCAGCTGGGATCCGAGTTACTCCTACCGCTGCCTCCACCTCTGCTGTGCTTTTGAGGAGCCATGAGGCCGCGGGAGCCAGTAGGAAGGCGGCGGAGGGGGCGGGAGCAGGAAAAAAAGGCCTCATGGCTTCTCAAAAGCACAGCAGAGGTGGAGACAGCGGCAGGGGTAACTCGGATCCCAGCTGAGGTGCTCTGAGCGCAGCTGCAGCACTGGGCAGCTGCAGCACTGGGCAGCTGCAGCACTGGGCAGCAAAAGTGGTGGTGCTGTTGGAGGAGGAGGAGGCGGCAGCAGATATTCTGGTGGCGGCGGGGGCTCATTGGCATCTTCAGCGGCAGCCCTGCCCCCTGTGAAAAAAACCGAAGATGAAGCAGATCCACGCAGATGACGTTGCTGCAACATGACTGGAGGAGGAATTCTGGGAATTGAAGTCCACAAGGCTTAAAGCTGTCAGGTTTGAAGACCCCTGGGTTTTTTTCTCTAAAGGGTTATGGGTGCAAGGATCTTGTAACTTGACAGCTTTAAGACTTGCATGCTTCAATGCCAGAGTTTCTGAGCCAACATGACTGGAGGAGGAATTCTGGGAGTTGAAGTCCACAAGTCTTAAAGCTGTCAGGTTTGAAGACCCCTGGGATTTTTTTTTCTAAAGGGTTAGGGGTGCAAGGATCTTGTAACAACAGCTTTAAGACTTGCGTGCTTCAAATGCCATACTTTCTGAGCCAACATTTTGGTTGCTAAGCAGGAGCGTTGTTAAGTGATACTGATATTATATAACACTTTTAATTAAGCGGGTACCTTGAATAAACATAACTTTGAGTTTCAAATAATACTGATTTTGTTGTTGTCTTAGGTGACATCTGTGAAAAAAATTCAGGTGCTCAGGCATGAAAATATGCTGCTCAAATACTATACTTTTCTGCTCACACTGAAAAAAAATTAGAGGGAACATTGGTGGGCTGCTGCTGGTTCGGATCGGTTTGCCTGAACCAGTAGTTCCGAAGACCGACCGCCCACCTACCCTGACACTATCCAGTGCTAGATATCTCACTTTCTGGCTCACTCCCCCCCCCCCTCGGGAAGCCCAGCTGATTTGATGTGTGCACTCACATTTTCGGCAAACCGGTTGTTAAAGTATGTGCAGCCCACCTCTGCCCAATACCCCTACACAGCCACTGCATTCTTCACAAAGCAGATCTAGAGCGGATCCCTCCAGAACAAGAGATGAGGAAGTCAGGGAGGAAAAATTGTCATTCCTGAAGCTTCATAATTGTTGAAAGCAACTTTTGTTCCTAGATCTATCCTTTTGCGACGACTATGCAGCCTGATGGGAACTGTGTTCTTGTTACGTTGTGTAACAATGTTTGTGACCTCACTGTCAGTGCCGGGACAACATTTGCAGTGTTCTGGAAAGGTAAGTCAATGAGTCTACAAGATCTTGGACAAAGACCTTTGAGGTCACTAGCTTAGAATTTTTTGTAGATATATCAGATTCGAGTTAGCCACAGATTCAGTCCTAGTATCTTGAAGAAAGATAACGATGAACTATTATGTTTAATAACATAATAATAACCAGTGGCTCAGTGGCTATGATGTTGAGTTTGTCAATCAGAAAGGTTGTCAGTTTGGCAGTTTGAATCCCTAGCCCCGCATAACAAAGTGAGCTCCTGTTATTTGTCCCAGCTTTTGCCAACCTAGCAGTTCGAAAGCATGTAAAAATGCAAGTAGAAAAATAGGGACCACCTTTGGTGGGAAGGTAACAGGTTTCCATGCGCCTTTGGTGTTTAGTCATGCTGGCCACATGACCTCAGAAACGACTTTGGACAGTGCTGGCTCTTCGGCTTCAAAACGGAGATGAGCACCACCCCCTAGAGTTGGGAACAAGTAGCACATATGTGTGAGGGGAACCTTTACCTTTATTTTGAAGAGAGATAATGATGAACTATTATGTTTAATGGCACAGAAAGGAAGCTTTTGCGTATTGGCAAAGTATTGTAAAACATCAGAATGATAATTGAAATATTGACAGGTGTATCGTGCCCGTGTAATGTTCATTTGGGGACTTTGAACTCTTTTAAAATGGGACATACCAATAAAGTATAAAATTCATTTATGCAAATGAGGAAGAGCAATTGAAATTATGGAAATTATGGAAGTGTCATTGTAGCTTATGCCAATAGTTGAACCAGTGGTGGGTGCCTGCCAGTTTGGACAGGTTCAGCTGAACTGGTAGTGGTTTGGTGGCATGGGTCGCTGGAACCGGCAATCACCTACGTCTGCCATGCCACTGAACCGGTTCTCCGTAGGCAACACCATCTTGTTTTTTGCTTCTGTGCATGTGCAGAACAATTTTTATTGCACTGTGCAGGTGCGCATCAAGCGCATGTGCATAGCACCCACAAACAAACCGGCAGTAGCGCCTGCCAGAACCCACCCCTGACCTGAACCCCAAACACAGGTAGTCCTCAACCTACGACAGCAATTGAGCCCAAAATTTCTGTTGCTATGCAAGACAGCTGTTACGTGAGTTTTGCCCCATTTTATGAACTTCCTTGCCACCATTGGTAAGTGAATCCCTGCAGCTGTTAATTTAATAACACGGATGTAAACTGGTTCTCGCTTCCCGATAGACTTTGCTTGTCAGAAAGTCACTAAAAATGATCACGTCACACACACTCACACACACACACACACGCAGAGGGACACTGCAACTGTCATAAATTAATCAGTTGCCAAGCGTCTGAATTTTGATCAGGGTTGTGGGGAAAAACAGTCATAAGTCATTTCTTTTCAGCGTCGTCGTAACTTCAAATGGTTACTAAATGAATTGCTGTAAGTCGAGGACTACCTGTACATAAAGTATGGTTTGGCATGATAGAGCGTTCATTCAGGAAGGAAGCCTGCCAATGATTTTTAAGAGGTAAATGCTTGGTTGCGTCTCCTGTGGAAGAGAAGATACCGTATTTACTCCATAGTGGGGGGGGTGATGGCCTCCTTTATCTAAAGTCTCACGTGTTCTCAATGTGTTCCTTTTCAATGTTGTGCATGCTTCTAATTCTAGTTATATGGCAATGTGTGGGCAAAACTTCAGCGAGCCTTTGCTATTTGGAGTGGATTTGGCATGACGTTAACAGGAGTACACACCTGTGGAGACTATATGTTCAGTGGCCATACTGTTGTCCTGACTATGCTGAACTTTTTTGTTACTGAATGTAAGTAGAGATCTGGGGGGAGGGGGGGAATAGAGAAAAAATATTGTCCATCTAGTTTGTCACAACTTCTGTTCCTCCTTTCTGGTGTGGTGCAACATTGCTTGCTCAGCTGATCACACAGAGACACTAAAAATGTTGCTCAACTTCAACTCCCACCAAGAAATCCTGTTGGACGGAGCTGCTGGGAGTTGTAGCGTGGCAGCTTCTGGAACCCAGCCCTCTTGGTTGCCTAATTGTGACATAAATCTTTTGGTCCATGGGGCAAGGAAAAAAAGAGGCTTCCATTGGAGGAACCAGAAAATCCAGGAAGGAACTTTCGTATTTGTGGTTAACCCCCCATTTGGGATGAACGTAATTGGAGAAGAACTATTGATTAGATTAGCTTTGTTGATTAGCTTATAGGCCAGTGTTGGAGAACCTTTTGGCAATGAGTGCCGAAACTGGAGCATGTGTGCGTATCTGCGCACACACATGCTGGAAACCAGAAGAGCAGCCGCCCAGTGCACATGCACAAGCTGTGAAGATGATCTTCTGGTATGTGATATGTGCATGCACACTGGCCAGCTGGTCGTTTGGTTTCTGGTGCACATGAGTGCATGAAGACTAGCTGGCCAGTGCGCATGCGCATGCCAGAAATCGGAAGATCATTTTCCCGGCCCACACATGCACACCGGGGCAGCTGCTCTTCCGGTGCTCCCGCACGGAAGAACAATGGGCAACAGCTCGTGTGCCTGGAGAGAAGGCTCTGTGTGCCACTTCCAGCAAGAATTCCATAGGTTCACCATCACAACTATAGGCCATATCAAAATGTTCAAACATGCATTACCAATAAAATCCTATAAAAACAATTTAAAATAAGAATAGGGTAAAATACAACAATTATGGATAAAATGCAATTTAATACACAATTACAACATAAAATTATATTTCTGTATCATCCCTACAATCTACCCCATCAGGCCCACATATGCTGATGTCAGTCGGTAAATGTCTTTTTCAAATTCTGGCCACACATGAAGTGTGTTGTTTTAATATGGGCCTCCCTCTGGGCCAGAACTATTGAATGCTGCCAGGGTAAAATTAATGATTTTTTTTTAAAATATCAGATTTTTTAATTTAAATCAGATGTTTAAAATTTAAATCAGATTTTTTAAATCAAATTTATTTTAATAAAATTCTTTTGGAGTAAAAATCTATCTAAAGATATGAGGCTGTATATTCTGCAATATTTACATTTTTGCTAAACCCAAGCTCTACAAGCTGAGAGAACATTCACTGCATTGATGCATTCACACAATTTCCCATAACCATGAGATAAATGATAAAACAAAATTCAGGAATATTCCTTCATCCCCTTGTTTTGCAAATCTATGTGCACTGCAAACTATATGATGGTTTGAAGAGAAATGCATCTGTACCACCAGACTCTACATGTGAGGAGGAAGGGCAAGCAGTAAAAATGAAAGTGAAACCACCTAAGCAGCTTATAAATATAATATTAAAGAGCACCTATCATTTCAGATCCATCATGGCAGCGCCTGTTAAGAGGACATCTACTCACCTGCTGCCTGCCACCTGCCACATCCCTCACCTTGTGTGTCACTGCTGCATCACCACCCATCCCATTAAAGTGAATGGGATGGTCGGTGAGTCAACAGCGGGTCAGAGGAGGAGCTGCTGCAGGATAGAGATGACAGTTGCTCTTTAAAAACTATGATTTAAATCGAGTTGATTTAAATCAAGCCTTTCTACCAGTGATTTAAATCATGATTGAAATGCTGCATGTTCCTGTAATGTGTGTCATTGTGTTTTAGATTTAATTATAATTTTGAAACATTTTACTGACCCCAGCATTCCTGATCTGCATACTAATTCGGTGTTTAACCAGTCCCTTGCTTATAAGACATTAATACACAAATCATGAAAAAGGAGTTAGGCCTGTGTAGAGCTAACTATTTTGATGTTTTTGAAATTAAATTATAAACTACAGGCAAGCAGATTTTCAGTCCTCAGACTTAACAGTCTAAAGGGCAAAATGAGAGAATGGAAGATAAATATAGTGCAGAACTAGTTATTTTCAGGAGACAAGTTGTTACAAGGCCAGAGTCCATGACCGTTGGGCAGCATATTATTATTATTAGGCATTTCAAACCACTGGGATCTCTGTTGCTCTTCCCCTTGCTGTTATTTCTGCTAAGATAAGTTCCAGTAATTAATTATATATATATATATATATATATATATATATATATATATATATATATATATATATATATATATATATATATATATACGCCATATTTTTCAGAGTATAAGATGCACCAGAATATAAGACGCACCAAGATTTTGAAGTGATAAATTTTTTTAAAAAATGTTTTTGCTCTCTGCAGACCTCCCAAGCCCTCTGCATGCCTCATTTTTTGGTGAAAAACATGGCATGCAGAGAGTTTGAGAGGCCTGCAAAGTGCTCCTGGGGGCTGGGGAGAGCAAAAACAAGCAAAAAATGACCCATTTCTCATGAAACCCGGCCCTTTTTGCCAAAAAAGGGCATGTATAGCCTTTAGGAAGCTTGTAGAATGCTGCTGGGTGGGGAGCAAAAACGATAAAAAGAATCACCAGTTTTGCCCTCCCCAGCCCCCAGGAGCACTTTGCAGGCTTCCCAAACCCTCTGCATCTCCATTTTTGTGAATGGGCCGGGGTTTCGGGAGACCAAAAATACTGTATTCAGTGTATAAGACGCACCTAGATTTTCACTCTCTTTTTGGAGGGAAGGTGCATCTTATACTCCGAAAAATACACTAATCTTTTATGACAGAAGAGTTTCTGGTACTTGCCCCAAGCCTCCCTGCTTGCTTTTAGTTCACTGTCTTGTCCAGAACATGTCTAGAACCCAATTTATGAAAAGTTCCCAAGTTACAGGTGGTTGACTACTGTGTTCCTTTCAGATACCCCAAGAAGCTGGAACTTTTTGCATACGTTGTCTTGGGTGCTGAATCTGTTTGGGATCTTCTTCATTTTGGCTGCTCACGAACACTACTCCATCGATGTCTTCATTGCCTTTTACATCACTACAAGACTCTTCCTGTACTATCACACACTGGCAAATACAAGAGCCTATCAACAAAGCCGGAGAGCCAGAATCTGGTTTCCCATGTTCTCCTTTTTTGAATGCAATGTCAACGGTACAGTCCCAAATGAATATTGCTGGCCCTTTTCAAAGCCAACCCTATTGAAAAGGTTAATCGGCTAAAGAACATCCAGCTTAATTCACATCTGTATGAAGCACTTACAATTAAACCTCCTTCAAGAAACGCTGGGCAGGAAGGGTTGTTTTCACCCATAGCCTCTCCTCTGGCCTTGTTCATCCTCTCCTGGCTTACAAGGTTCAGAGGAGACATATTTTTCTTTAAAACATCAACAATGTTCAGGCAAAGTTGTTAAGCTATAACAAAGTTCTGCATGGATATGGTGAGGTGAAACGGCCGGTTCAGCAAAACTTACAGCTTTCTTGTGGGGAGGATCTTAAATTGATCTTGGCTGCAGGAATAACTTCAGATCCAGGTACTACCTGAGCATGCTCTGGGGTCTGTTTGCACATCATGGATAACCATAAGTAGTTTTGAGTATTGAGTTTCTGGTTTGCACCCTCTAGATGGCCTTTGACTTCGGTGTGGATTCTGCTCATGACTTATTAAAGCCATTTTGAATGGTAGGCACATGGTTCGAAGGCAAGATTTACAGTCTGGATGGAAATAATAGCAATTTTAAAAGCCGCGTAACATCCTGCAGTTGAACAGTATGTTTCAACATGAAAAATGGCAAGCGAGCGAGCAATGGAACTGTCTTGCTCAGATTGCTTGTGGAAAGCAATAATGCGTGCAGGTAGGGCTCTGGTAGAGTGCATTCGTGCTGAACTATGTAATGCTTAAATGTGATGTGCAAGCACGTACATCGTATCTCGGACAGATACTAATACTGACAAAAAGGTCACAACCGTTCAGTAATTGGCTCTCAATATTTATTTTAGCAAATAAAAAAGTTGGGGAACATTCACCCAGGGACATAAGTTTTCCAAAGCCTTAAAAGTATGAAAAATATATACGCTGTATTAATCAAAAGGGGCAAACTTAGCATTTCTGGTGAACGATGCTAAAACTCTGAACAGGCTTGACTGACTTAAGATAAACAAATTAATGTCCTCCGGAGGTCCTGAGTGTTTACATTTCATCAAACTGGTAAGAAATATATGAAAAATGAGGTGGGTTGAGATTTTGTGCCACAACTCTTTCAAAAGTGCAGTATTAAAACACTTATTTAAATCCGTGCATGCTTTTTACACATTGATGTTAGGGGGATAGTAATCCTGTTAAATTGGGAGGCGAGTAATAAGATCACGTCGAATAAAGGCAGGAAGTTTTGCTTGAGGGACATGGGTGATGCACCAAACTCTGGTTTTGGATAGAAGCCCATTTCCCTTCCCTTCACTAATAGCCTTCAAAAATACGCGACACTGAAGAAGTTCAAATTTAATCAGCTACTTAAGAAACTTTTGAAATGCTTCTTGGTTAGAGGTTAAGCAATGGAAGTTTGGTGGTTTCAGTCACTGACACTTTTTGATGAATGGACCAATGGCCGAAAGTAAGAAAACAAGCGAAACACTTCGCACTTGGGGCTCCTGGAAAACCTCCTTATTTTTCTCTCTCTCTGATGCCTACCTTTCAGAAAACTTATTCAGATCTGTTCTTGATCTTTTAAACTGTCCACTCAGTTTAAAGCTGAGCGTCCCAATGGCCTAAAAATTGTGTATTAAAAGAAGACTATTTTAAACCTGGAATGCAAGGTTTGGTCATTCCCATTGTGCAAATTAGTATGTCACTGTTCGAAGTTGTCCGCAGCTGGATGTGCATGTGGATGATTTATAATCCATTTCTAATTTAGATTTTTAAACTTGACAGTTTTGAAAGTTGTGGTCAAGTCAGTTATATAGTCTTAGTAACTTCATAGGGGGCAGTGAGTTTCACCAACCCGAAATAGTCTGTCTGTCCTTTTGCTTGAATACTTTTCACTAACCAACACTGAATTTTCTGGTGGAACTCCGATGAGACAACATAGCCCAGTTGCAACCTTTTTGCAGTGCTTTCTTCTGATTGCTAAATTCCAGTCTCACACACGGAGAACTGTTTCTAGAGCTGTGAATTGGCAGGTTAGAGACCGTGAATGCATTCTTTATTTTTTGTGCTCTGTGCTGAAAAGAGATGAATACTGGTAGGTGTAAAAATACAGGGCTTCACTTCGAATTTCAAGAAATCTTACCAAAAAATATACTGAAATAATGTTAAGAGCACATAAAGTATTATTAATCTCTACCTTAAAAAGTATTTTCACCCTAGAACATTGTAAATATTTCTAGCAATATTTAATATTGCCCCACTAATACAGTATTCACATCTACTTTGGTGTCATTTCAAGGTGAAGTGAAACCAAATCCTTGAAGAGTATAGATTGCCTTCTTTCCCACAAATTCCAGAATGTTCCAGAGAAGGCGTTGAAACCAAATTCTTTTTCTAAAATGATTTTCACGCACACTGGTCTTTCATTTGCATAAGTCCATTGCATAAAGGAATTAGGCAGGGAGATCATCTCCCAAAATATTGAAATGTAACATGAGGTGATTTTTTAAAAAAAAAAATCAAAATGCAGAAGCTGTTGAGGTGGCAAGTTTTTACGGTTGCAGCCTGTGTAATAAAACGCACAGTTTGTTGCATTTTGAATGCAACAATATTCTACCTCTGGTTTGGCCTAGCCGGAAAAATTAAAATTATTTTCCTTCGCCACGTTCACAGCAACGCGCTTTCAGTGTTTACCCAAATCTTTCCTCGATAGCAAACGTACAAATTAGTCTTCTTCGAAGCAGACATTTTGTTGGCTGTTTAAAACAAACCTCAGTAAAATGCAACCGTGAATGCCAGATAGAAGCAGCCAGTCCCTAAGTTTACAGATGCCTTTGTTAATGGAGCAAGGCTTTATCCATTAAAAGAACCCTCAAGTTTACAGGCCCAAATCCTCAGTATTATATGGCTGGTGCACCTGGAAATGAGGCAACAGAAGCGGTGATATGGGAACAAACATACAGGAGCACAAATGAGTAGCCCTCTGTAGAAGTAGCTTTGATGACTTCTGTAGCTGTGCCATTCCAATCTTCAGCAACGGCTTCCTTGATGGGACACTTCCCCTATCGAGAGAAAACCATATAGAGCAGGGGTCTCCAACCTTGGCAACTTTAAGATTTGTGGACTTCAACTCCCAGAATTCCTTTCCCTAGGTTGCTGGCTGATGAATTCTGGAAGTTGAAGTCCACAAATCTTAAAGTTGTCAAGGTTGGAGACCCCTGGTACAGAGAATTTGGCCTCTTGAAGTCTTAACTAATTTGTTGCTCCTAACCTGACCAATGGGCAACTTTGAAATAACTTTTCATTTTCATTATAATTGTATTTGCACTTATTAAAAAAAATAGCCGTTCTATGAATTTGTAGCATATGATAGTCTGGATCACCTCATCTAAAAATTAATCCCACCTTGGTTCATTTTGAGACTGTGTTTTTTGAAACTTATTTCCTCACATTGTTCTAAACTGTGAGACGTTTACACTGTGGATTTCTCCTGCTTAAACCGTCGGATGTGGTGGTTAACTTTTAATTTAAGAGGAGCAATATTGACGACGTTACTGTTGGTTTTTTTCTTTTTTAATTTTCCAAGCAGGATTTTCTTTATTTGCCTTTTGTTCATACTTAAGAGTAGAAAAGTAGTAAGATAAGACTGACAATTTCAAAATCTGGCACGTGTCATTTTGTAAATCGGGAGTACCTTATGTACTTTAAAATCAGGGGTCTCCAACCTTGGCCACTTTAAGACTTGTGGACTTCAACTCCCAGAATTCCTCAGCTGAGGAATTCTGGGAGTTGAAGTCTACAAGTCTTAAAGTGGCCAAGGTTGGAGACCCCTGATTTAAATGATTACAGTGGGCAGTATCTTTGTATTAATCTAAGGCCCTGGTTGAGTAGTTAAAAGTTTTCCTGCTCTCTCCATCCATTATTTAGCTGGGTCAGAACTGTCGTAGGTTCCACTATTGTCCCAGCACTTGACAGATACTTAATTAAATTAATATTTGCATACTCCCATTATGCAGTCACCAGTTTCTGTGAATTTCGGAGTATCTGTGTAGCCATTCTAGGATTCCCTTTCTTTCCACTTCCTAAGAGTAACTTAAATAATGGTGGACGTCTGCCCTCATTGCCCACCAAAGCAAAGAGTATCTATGACCACAAAAGCTGGCCGCCATGTGTTGAATTGAGCAGGGGGTGTCCTGCTATGAGTTATGAGGAAGAAAATGGCAATGTTAACCTACAAACATGTATTTCTCAGGAGGAACTTTGCAAGGTATCTTGGCCGTACTCTCTGATTTGATTCCAAGTCCAGCACAGGGACATCACTTGACCATCTAAAACCAAGTATTTACACACCAAAATATGTCACTGCTATCGTGGCGGAGGGCTCTCTTTCAGTCTCAAGTGGCCTCACTTGGTTTGAGGTTGTCCGACTATAAAACAAGGAACTGCACACTTCTGCAGCTCTGTTTCCTTAGTTAGATGCTAAACGCAGCTACTGTTTTGTTGAACAAAACCAAAGCGAGGGAATAGTAACCGGGGCTAAAGTTGTTGACTTTGATTTATGGCCCAGACATTTTGATTTTTCCCCGCCTCTCCCTAAAACATGGTAATGTTTGAAGACTTGAATATTCCTTTTACGTAACGGTTTGAAGCACAGATGTTATGCAAGTAAAGATGGGATTAGTTCCAACATGAACATGGATTTAATTTATATTGTTTTGTATGTCTTGTGTTAAAACTATTGAAGCATTCAATAAAATCTGAAGGTTGACTAAACGATGCATTTTCATCTCATCACTGTCTAATAAAAGCAAAAAAAGTCTCGCTTCGTTCATCTTTCTTCTATTAGTCGACTTCACAGGCTCTAGAATAGCTCTTTCCAAGCCCACCACAAGAGAACAGGGTGAACGCTGCGAATATTTTGCTGCCTCCCTCTATGTCATCAGACCAAAAAATCCAAAGCACAATTCAGACTGCTGGAGTTGAGAGATTCTGCTGTATCGGAATAATAAAATCGTCCCAACGCTTTCTCCTTAAGAACCAGGGGTACCATCTGGTCTCTGAAAAGCTACATCAACAATGACACCCCGGTGCAGGAATACCATTAGCAGCAAAACTGCAGTAACTTCAAGCATGCAACAGCATTGGGATATTGTGCGAGGATAAACAAGACTAAATGTCAGGCCCAGAGACGAGACGGCTAGATCCAACCGAATCTAATCTTTTAATTGCTTACAGCTATTGGACAGAATCTTGCCAAATGAAAGCTATAACCCTCTTAAAGGACTAGATGTATCCCAAGAGATTCTATGGCAGGGATGTCAAACTCAATTTCACTGAGGGTCACATTAGGGTTGTGTTTGACCTCCGGGAGCCAGGGTGGGTATGGCCAGGGTGGACATGGATACAACATCACTCGTGTCGGGGGCACTTGTGGTGGCCTGAGAGCTTCACCAGCTACAATGGTCTTCTACCACCCTCTGCCAGGGAAAAATGAGCTCGGGAGGGCTGGGAACGGCCCTCCCGAACTCCGTTTTTGCTGGCAGAGGCACCATGGGCTTGTCCTTCACTGCTTCTAGGTTGGCCCTGCTGGTCAGATCTAAGTGCCCTATGGGCCGCATCCAGGCCACGCGCCTTGTGTTTGTTACCCCTGTTCTAGGGGGTGGTCACCTGAAACTTCTTCCTATCTTCTCCCATCCAGCTCAGGACTGAGCAGTATCTTAATCCGGGCCTCCAACTGGGAGAGTTGTGGGTTGCCAAGTGTCCCCCGCTCTGCTCTTGCACAGCCCATCACATCAAGTTCACATTTCATGGTTTGCAACATACAAAAGTGGTTCCCAGAACCAGGCCTGCTGTGGATCCTGTCATCAAGGAATCTCCAACTATTGGGATCCAGGAGGAGAGCCTTCAACATGGAACTTGTCCAACCCCTGTTTGAAATGTGTGTGTGTGGTAGTAGCCCCACAGGGAGATGGGTGGCAAATAAAGTTAACAAGTAATAAACAAATTGAAGGCGAGACTTCCTGAATTGTTTTGGTAATCCTCAACGTATGACTGCAACAGAACCCAAAATTTCTGTTGCTAAGCGAGACATTTAAGTTTTTCCCTGTCTTGCCACAGTTCTTAAGCGAATCACTGCAGTTAAGTTAGCAATACTGTTGTTAAGCAAATCTGGATTCCACATTGACTTTGCTTGTGAGAAGGTCGCAAAAGGAGATCTCGTAACCCAAGACACTGCAACCATCATAAATACGAACCAGTAGCCAAGTGTCTGAATTTTTATTATAAAGTTTTTTATTAGATAAACATTAAAAACATTGGATATTGTTCAACATTTCTGGCATAAACATTTCCATATAGTAATTAGATCTTATAACAGTTACATTTTGCGTATATCCATTACAAAGGTGTTGTGTAGTCAGTCAGATTATCTATCCATTGTTCCTTTCTTTTATATAATTACTAATCATACAAATAAATATCCAATTTCTACATACCACACATTCTTAATACCCTAATTTCCAATTCTTAATTTGTCTGTGTTTTTCTGTCCCGGCCTTTTCCCCTCATTTCTAACCATCGGTACCATTTGTCCCAGATTTCGTGATATTCTGTCTCACTTGTCTTTGAGCGCTTGTCAGTCTGTCCATCTCTGCCCACGTCAGTATCTTATTTATTATTTCTTGTTCCGAGGGAGTCTCCTTATTTCTCCATTTCTGCAAAAACCAGTCTTGCCGCCGTTAAAATATGAAGCATTAAATATAGTCCACCTTTGCCATGTTTTTCTTTTGTAATCCCTAGTAGAAATAATTCTGGCCTCAACTCCACCCTTTGATTTAGCATCTCTTCCAATTACTTTCTTATCTGGTGCCAAAAAGCCCTAGATTTCGTGCACTCCCACCACATATGGTAGAAGGTCCCAAGTGTTCGAATTTTTTTTTTGTTATTATCATTTTTTATTCTATTTTTTTCCAAAAGTTTTATTTTCTTTTAAAACAAACATTTCATCATTCCTCAATCAGTGAGACATCAGAGTACAATTTTTGTGTGTGTCAAAATAGTTCTAGTTTACCACCAAATTCTTGTCTAGCCTAATGTATACCCCTCCCTCCCTCCACCCTCCCCCCCAACCCCCCTCCTCCTCCCCCCCCCCCCGACTTCCCAGAACCCATACACGGTATGGATTTTTAACAAACACAGTCTAAAATCTATTGAGAAAAAAGAAATAAAGAGATTAATGACATCTCTACATTGATCTTAGCTTCTTCTTGCTGAGCTAACTTTAAACAATTTAAATCATTTCTGATCTTAAGCATAGGCTAACTGGAATTTCTTGGTCCCGTATTTATTTTGTATATAGTCAATCCATTTTTTCCAGTCTCGTTTATATCTCTCATTTGAGTGATCTTTAAGATATGCCAAGTATTCGAATTTTGATTACATAACCTTGGGGGATGCTACAACAGTCATAAATGTAAAAAAAACCAGTTTGAACAGTCACTAAATGAACTGTTGTAAGTTAAGGACTACCTGTCCATCTAGTGGTGTAATATCTTTCACAGCCCCAAAGTAGTTTGCTATTGCTTGCTTTCTCTCCTTTACCGTCTTTTAATTTTTCACCAACTGCTTATCCAGCTCTGACTCAACTTTATACCCTTTTGGAGATCAGATGCCTGCTGCCCTCTGCTGATGAATTTGCTTAATTAAGCTTTCCGTCATTCTAAAAAAAAAGTATTTGTCTTTTAATCATGCATTTGGACATCAACAGATTCATTCCTTAGTCCCATAATTGTCTCTGAATGCTAGTTTGAACTTGTTCAGTAACCGCTGCACGCTATTTGCTTTGGTGGCCAGAAATCATAAGAGATGACCCTATTAAATGAGGATGTATATGATATTAAATTACTTCCTAGACACTTAAGCCTCTAATAAGTAACATCACATCAATACCACGCTGTTTAAACGTAGCTACTATACTAACTGGATTTAGATTGTCAAACAAAGATCCTATCTGCGATCTACTTGCAGCTAAGAAATCCACATAAGGTACAAAATGAACAAGGTCAAAAGGAGGTTTGGTATTTTGGGGATATTAATTAAAACCAGTTGAGCAATGCAATCTGTTTTCACTGCCTTAGTAATCTCACCGTTCTCCAAATTTAAGCTTTCTTTGGTGAGCAGTTGCGTTACACTGATTTTCTCTTTGGAGCAAAATTAAAGGGTATATCAGGGATGTCAGACTCGATCTCATTGAGGGCCACATCAGGGTTGTGTTTGACCTCGAGGAGGGCAGGGTGGAGGGGCCAGTGTGGGCATGACCAGCTCGATGTCACTCCTTCGGGGGCGCCTACGGTGGCCCAAGTGCTCTGCCAGTGAAAACGGGCTCCCGAGCTCCGTTTTCAGCTGCCACAGCCTTCCGGCAACCCTCTGCTGGTGAAAATGGAGCTCAGGTGGGCTGCAAGCAGGTGTCCCAAGCTCCGTTTTCACCTGCAGAGGAATGCCAGAGGCCATGGCAGCCAAAAACAGAGCTCAGGAGCCAGTTTTGCTGGCAGAAGCATTGCAGGCCAGTCCTTCACTGTTTCCAGGGAGTCCCACTGGCCAGATCTAAGTACCCCATGGGCGAGCTTTAGCTCTGGCTCCTGGGCCTTGAGTTTGATACCCTTGGTGTATATAGAGAGGATTAGCCCACAGGGGTTACTCTCACCATTCTCTTAGATTTGGGGTGAAATTTAAGAACTATTGGCCATAAATTTATTAATATATAAATAGGGGTATTTCTCCTTGGACTTCTTGTCTCGGTAAGACAATATATGCACACACTGGAGTGGCTTAGAAAGAAACAGGTTCAGCTGAATTGTTCAGGCTTTATTTCATTTTTTCCCCAGTAGGAATTCAAAGACATTGTGGCTTGCTTCAATTGTTTTGGTTTCTACCCCGCCCTTTGTTTCTCTGCATGACTTCACTGCCTTTTCTATCCTAAGGCACTTAAGAAGAAGCTTCCTGTTATCCAGTCTAAGCTATTATTAGGTTACCAAGCCATGGTTTGTTAAGGCCAGAATGACTGGGTTCACTCAGAAGTGCTAATATCTTTACTCCATCTGCTCCTCCTTCTTCTCCTCTTCCTCCTCTCCTTCTTTTCCTTCCTTCTCTTCCTCCTCCTCTCTTTCTCCTCCTCTCCTTCTCCCTCTCCTTCTCCTTTCCCTCCTCCTCCATCTCCTCTTCTTCTTATTCTCCTTTCTGCTCTTCCTTCTCCTCCCTTTCTCCTTTTCCTCCTCCATCTCCTCTTCCTCCTCTCCTTCTTTCCCATCCTGCTCTTCCTCCTCCTCACTTCCTCCTCCTCTTCTTTCTCCTTCTCCTTCCTCTCCTTCTCCTTCCCCTCCTCCTCCCTCCTCCTCCTCCTCCCCTTCCTCCCCCTCTCCCTTCCCCCTCCCTCTTTCTCTCCTCCTCTTCCCCCTCCATCTCCTCTTCCTCCTCTCTTTCTCCTTCTCCTTCTTACTCTCCTTTTCCTCCTCCCCTTCCTCCTCCTCCTTCCTCTCCCCTTCCCCTCCCTCTTTCTCTCCTCCTCCTCTTCCTCCTAAATCTCCTCTTCCTCCGCCTCCATATCCTCCTCCTCCTATCTTTCTCCTTCTCCTCATCCTTCCTCCCCCTCCTCCTCTTTCTCCTTCTCTTTCTTCCTGTCCTTGGATTCCTTGGAATCCAAGTGAGTGGAAGAGGTGATGGAAATCCTGACCCAGAGCCTGGATTACTGTCAACATGCACCCACTCCACCAAGCCAAGTGAAGAAGTTGAGAAGCTAACAGATTCTGAGGTCATATTAACTTTGGCTCCCCATCCCCTTGCAACATGGAGTTCCCCTGGACTTCTGCTGGAGGTACGGGAATCCAGGTGGGCCTATGTCCAGCTTTGGCTACTTTTGTGACCTCTCCTAAAATAGGATGCTCTGAAGACTATGCCCTCATGCCTCATCCTTAGATTACTGCATTTTGCTCTACATGGGGCTGCTCTTGAACACCTGGGAACTCTTTTAACTGGTACAAACTGTAGCTATCTTTGACCTTACTGGTATTTTCATACACCAGCGCTCTTATAGAAATTGCACTAGTTATCAGTTTGTTTCCAAGTTCAAAGTGTTGTTTCTTATCTATAAAGCTCTACTGGACTTGCACATGGCGCGCGCATGCATCATACTTGCCTGTGACGTTTTCGCAAGCCTCTGCGACGCTCCAGCTGCTCAGCAGAGTATCATGCAGGCACCATATGCATCATGCACGTGCACGGAAGTGCCATAGGCTTAAAGGACAGATAAGGAGCTCGGGTGGGGTGGGCCCTCTGAAGCACTGTACCGGAACGGTACCCGGTGCTCCGGACAAGCTCCGATATGCTCATACCGGGGCGTACCTGTTTGTTGTTTTTGCCTTGTCTGTATTACTCCCTCCCCTGGGTTTGTTAGCCACCCTGAGTCCCTCCGGGAATAGGGCGGCATATAAATGAAATAAAGCCATGAACCTATAAACCTCCTGCAACCCACCACTGAAATATATATTTTCATTCAGTGTGTGAACAGTGTGGCACCTGGGTATCATACATTCTAATACAAATAAAAATAATAAAAATAATCATAATTATTACATTCAGTCAACATATGTATCTCTAATAATAAAACACATTTATATTAGGTTATAGTCCATCATTATTCATGTTATATCTTTTTATTACTTTTATTATTATAAAGTGCATACACTAATATTCCCCCTTCTCTTATTTCTATCACTTATTCTAGCTTTTAATCATGTCACACTTTATTAAAAAAACTTTTCTCTCTATCCTATCTAAGTTCTAATCATGTCACCCACCTAAAAGAAAAGAGAGAGAGAGTTAAAAGGAAAAGCAAATCAGAACAACAACAAAAAGAAGGATGATCCATCCATCGTCTGTTGCCCGCTTTGATATTTTAATTGCTACGCTTTAAAAGAAAGATTAAAGGAAAAGCAAATCAGAACAATAAAAAAAGAAAAATCATCTATCCATCATCTCTTGCCCGCTTCAATACTTTAATTGCTATGCTTTTTCTATTGACTTGCCTCCCCTGTTCCTCTCTTAAATCTTTATCTTATAGGGAGTATCTGTTGATGACCCTTCCTATTAGTAGATATAACAGGGGTGAATGTGGAGACAGGCACTCTTGGGGCTCACTCCCCAAGGCAAGGAAGGCTCCCACTGTTTCAACCTTCTGGTTTTTAAACTTGTTACTCTATATTGTTTTGATTTTTGATCATCTAGATCTTCTGAGACAGTTCATAAGCCAAGCAATTAAACAATCAGCTAAGATTAAAATAGCTTGAATTGTAGCTTATTGTAATGTCTATAGGTTCTACTTGATGTTTCACCCCACAATCAAACAACCCAAAAGTACGTAGTAATAATGGAGGATTTGGGAGGACGCAAACATTTAATGAACTGATCAAGGCAACAAATTGAAGCAACATCACAGGGGCAGATTTGTGCTAGCACAACACAACTTTCTTCTTTCCCAGATTTGTTAAGTGAGTTTTGCTACATTTTACGACCCTTATTGCCACAGTTGTTAAGTGAATCCCTGCAGTTAAGTTAGTAACCTGGTTGTAAAGTGAATCTGGATTCCCCTTTGACTTCGCTTGTCAGAAGGTTGCAACAGGGGATCACATGACCATGGAACACTGCAACCATCATAAGTATGAGCCAGTTGCCAACCATCTGGATTTTGATCACATGATCATGGGGATGCTGCAATGGTTGTAACTGTGAAACTGTGGTCATAAGTCACTCTTTTCAGCATCATTGTAACTTTGAACGGTCACTAAATGAACTGTTGTAAGTCAAGGACTATCTGTAGTACATCACTTGTAGATTTTTTTTTAAGGTGAGGCACACCCAAGAGATGTATGTATCGGGTTTCCAAAAAATGCCCTAATTGATTCATGAGCCTCGGACCAAACTTCAAAAGAAAATTAGTCATTTATTAGGAGCATTTATTTTTGGCAAGAACTTTTCACAGTTAGATCTAAGCTTTGTTTGAGTTATAGCTGAACTTTACCCCTGTTCCTTCCCTCCCCTCAGTCTGTGTCATAAATCATATTCCCCAATAAGGTGCACCCCTCCCAAGCCTGCTGCAGTAATCTGAGATCCAACTTTAGCCGAAAGTATGCGTGGAATGCGCTTCCACCCTTCTCTCACTATGTCAACTTTAGAAGTTGACAGTATGAGCCATGGTGGCGAAGTGGTTAGAGTGCAATAATGCAGGCTACTTCTGCTGCCTGCTGCCTGCCTGAAATTTGGCAGTTGAAATCTCACCAGGCTCAAACCTTCCATCCTTCTGAGGTGGGTAAAATGAGAACCCAGATTGTTGGGGGCAAGAGGCTGATTCTGTAAACCGCTTAGAGAGGGCTGTAAAGCACTGTGAAGCAGTGTATAAGGCTAAGTGCTATTGCTATTGAGTCAGCCTTCTATCCTTCCGAGGTCAGTAAAATGCGGACTCAAATTGTTGGGAACAATACGCTGAATCTGTAAACTGCTTAGAGAGGGCTGTAAAGCATTGTGAAGTGGTATATAAGTCTAAGTGCTATTGCTATTATTCTCAGAATCTTCACATAAATCCACTCACAGGGAATCAGGTAATTAGATCTGTTGATCCAGCATGGATCTCCTGTGTGTGTTGAGACTCCGAGGACAGGAGAGGTGAATCACCATGCAAATCACGTTGTCCTCATTTTAACTTTGGCAAGGAGTTTTCTTTTCTTTTTTTCAAAAGCAATTCCACAAATCTGACTCATCTTCCTTCAGCCAGCAATCACTTTATTTTTTCCAAACTACAGAAATCACATCTGTAATGAAGGTGAATGGAAATTCCTGCCTGCTGGGGGAAAAAATACACCTTTAATCCTGGCTCTGAATTACATTTGCCTGCTGAAAGCAAATTGCATAGTTTTCTCCTGAAGGAACAGTTAATGCTTCAAGGAATTATCTTTTTGCCATTAATTCAGCAAATACCAATTATCAGCCAAAACAATGCACCATTCCGTCGGTCTATTAATATCTGTATAGTTAGCGTATTTTTCGGACTATAAGATGCACTTTTTTGTCTCCCAAAAGGGGGTGAAAATGTCTGTGCATCTTATAAACCAAATATTGCAAAAGCCCCGCCTACCCGCCAGCCATATATTTGCCCTCCACATGCTCCTTTTTCCGGCCCATTTTTGAGGCATTTTTTATTCATTTTTGAAGCTTTTTTCAGCCCGCTTTTGAGGCTTTTTTTGGCCTATTTTTGAGGCTTTTTTCTGCCCATTTTTCCAGGCTCAAAAATGGGTAGAAAAAAGGCTGGAAAAGGGCCGAAAATGAGATGCGGAGAGGCCAGAAACCTTTTTTGTTGTTGTTTTCCTCTTTAAATTTAGGTGCGTCTTATGGCCAGGTGCATCATATAATCCAAAAAATACAGTAGTCGTTGGTTTGCATTTTAATAAACAAGTTTTTTTTTTAAAGAAACTTGTCTTCCTGTTAACGGCACATGTGCCCTTTAATCACATACTGTATTAATAACCAAAGATGAGGCAAGATGATTTTGCTAGCCTGAATTAGACCCCCAGTAATCAACACACACAAAGGATAAAACTTGCAAAAAAAGGAGAAGATATTTTGTTTTGCTATACAAGTGTCAGGTTCAAACCCGAGAATGACATGTGGCAAGTCTTCCAAGCAGATTTCACACAGATTAACAGAGTTGGAAGGGACCTTGTAGGCCATCTAGTCCAACACCACCACCACCCCCCGCTCAAGCAGGAGACCCTACACAGTGGTGAGTTCCTAACTGGTTTAATACTGGTTCGCTGAGAGGGTGTTTTGCTGCATAGTTGGACATGCATGGTTGAAAACTGAAAACTGTTCTGCGCATGCACCGAAACATGCCGGCGACGACAGAAGAGGGGAACTGGTTCGGGGTCATAGCAGGCCTGGGTCACTGCCAGTTCCAGATCCCTCTCACATGTGGCTGGCATGACTCAACACCGAATGCGCACAGAACTCTGTTACCTTCCCAGCAAAGGTGGTTCCTATTTTCCTACTTGCATTTCTACATGCTTTTGGACTGCTAGGCTGGCAGACATTGGGACAAGTAATGGGAGCTCACTCCATTATGCAGCACTAGGGATTCGAACCACCAAACTGCCGACCATTCTGATCAACAAGTTCAGCGTCTTAGCCACTGAACCACCACGTCCCTTATTTCACTAGATTAGACACATCCAGTTCCAGCAACCGTTCTTCATATGTTTTAGCCTCCAGTCCCCTAACCATCTTTGTTGCTTTTCTCTGCACTTTTTCTAGTGTCCCCACATCTTTTTTTACATTGACTGTATGAAGAAAATCCCAGATTCAAAGTATGTACCTTCCCAGGGATATACCCTCATTCCTACATGCATGAGATTTTGGTCAACTCATAGTTTCTCATGCTCAAAATGATGCATTTTTATCCTCCCCCCCCTTCCTTCTATTCTCACTGTAACCCAAGGGAGTAGCCTTGACAAGTTCTCCAAAGCCTCATCTATGAATGCTTTCATGCTTGAAAGAGAAGAACCATAGTTTGTAAAACCTTATTTAAACCTTAGTTTTATGCATTATAGGGTGTGTTTTTGTGGGGGAAGGGAGCTTACAACTGTAGCTGATATTTGCAAAATGTTAGAGCAATGGGTCTAGTGTGGAGCTTGGCTTAGCCATTTGCTTTGTAACAGTCCAGGTTACAACTATCTTTTTTACACCATGGACAGATGATCATTTGCTCCAAATTATCCTAAATGTCAAGATTGGTCCTTCATCCAAATTGACAACAAGCTCCTGGCATTTGCTTTCAAGCAAGCCTACTAGCAATTGTAGCCTGATGCGTTGCATACTTACTTTCCAATGATCCTTACTACCTGTAGCATTCATTTGGGATATTCTCTCAGCTACATAAATTGAGAATTTCATCCTGCGAATTACAAAACCCATCTGGGGACTGATAATCCTAAAGCAAAAGTTATAAATGTATAAAACCAAGTCTTGTCTTGATTAAATTCGAGTGAGTAAATGTGCTTACTCTGAAGTAAATCCTCTGGCAGTCAACTGGTTTTATTTCCAAAAAGGGAGTTTATTTGGTTTAGGTACTGTCCAAATCCTAAGTGATTCTGGATTGGGCAAATATAACTCTGGTTATATTGCCTTAGAGTTAGGATTACAGCTTCTTTCTATAATTTCAGGGAGTTTAGAAATATGTTCCTGCCACTGATTTGTAAATTGCAGGAGGTGGTGGGGGCTCTTTAACCTTTAGTCCACTAATAGCAGCCTCTTAAATCCCCCTTTAAGTCAGAGCGTTTAAAGAATTTGTCCTTCATTAGATAGAAGCAGCAGAAGAGCCTTTGACCTGCAAACTGTTGTCTATTGTTTTAGTAAAAAGGAGTGGACTTCTATCTTGTCAGCTGAGGCTTAAAAAAAAGGTGTAAACTCCCCTGGTGCTTATGGAGCCAAACATGGAAACAGAGGTAGAAAAGAAGAAGAAAAAGAAGAAAAAGAAAGGACACAAACGCTCACACAAAAACAAATATATATGTGAGTATCATTTCTTTTTAACAACAGAGAATACTTCCTTCTGATCTTTACTTTGTGGGGTCGGTTTGAGAGGGAGTTGCTAAAACATTGCTATCTATGTTTGTTAGAATATGAAGATCCACTCTACATTCTTCTCCACCTGGTATGAACTGTTGTAGAAATGTGGGTTTTTATAGGTCGCACCCAACAGCTTTAGTCTTCTTTTTCAAAGGCACATCAAAAGAGGCTGATTGTCTTCTTTAATGGGTTGTTATTCACTAAAATCCCTTTCCCAATGTATCTTAGAATTTGCTTATGAACAATCCTCAGTAGGGTTTTTATAAGAGTCTAATTAGATTTCTGTAGATCTGAGAACACTTTTATGCACAGAGGAATGAGGAAAATAAACTGCATAAGGAAGGCTGCTATCCTGAAGCCACCATTCTTAAATCTGAGTGACTCAGCAGATGTCATTACTATATACATATAAGTAAGATGTACCCGTTTTCCCCCAAAATAAGACTTGAGTCTTATATTAATTTTTGCTCCAAAGGAACCCATTTGGGCTTATTTTCCAGTTAGGTTTTATTTTGGGGGAAATATGGTACTAAATGTGTTTGGCTGGCTGATGATCTTAGCTGGGGTTCTTATTGGGATAGGGATTATATTACAAGCATTCTGAAAAAAATCATAAGGTAAAGGTTCCCCTCATGCATATGTGCTAGTTGTTCCTGACTCTAGGGGGTGGTGCTCATCTCCGTTTCAAAGCCGAAAAGCCAGCGCTGTCTTTAGATGTCTCCGTGGTCATGTGGCCGGCATGACTAAATGCCGAAGGCGCACAGAACGTTGTTACCTTCCCATCAAATATGGCTCCTATTTGTCTACTTGCATTTTTACCTGCTTTCGAACTTCCAGGTTGGCAGAAGCTGGGACAAGTAACGGGAGCTCAATCCATTATGCGGCGCTAGGGATTTGAACCGCCAAACTCCCGACCTTTCTGATTGACAAGCTCAGTATCTGAGCCACTGTGTCCCTGAAAAAAATCATGCTAGGGCTTATTTTCCAGTTAGGTCTTATTTTTGGGGAAATGGGCTAGATATATACCCAGGCTTTAAATGATTTTTGGTTGAGAGTCGCTGTAATTTAAATTCTAAAAATTAATCAAGGTTAAGTGGTAGAATAGTCATCATAAAACCAGTGTGTTTTAACTGTAGGCAATTAACCTGGCTCATTCATTAGTAAGGTAGACAACTAAGGAACTAGGATGATTAAGGGCCTGGAGACTAAAACATATGAAGAAGGGTTGCAGGATTTGGGTGTGGCTAGTCTAGAGAAAAGAAGGGCTATGGGGGACACAATAGCAGTATTTCAGCATTTGAAGGGCTGCCACAAAGAAGTGAGGGACAACTTGCTTACCAAAACACCAGAAGGCAAAACAAGAAGCAACGGATGGAAACTCATCAAGGAGAGAAGCAACCTGGAACTAAGGAGAAACTTCCTGACAGGGAGGACAATTAACCAGTGGAACGAATTGCCGTCAGACATTTTGGGTGCTCCATCATTGGAGATTTTTAAGAAAAGACTAGACAGCCATTTGTCTGAAATGGTATAGGGCTGTGATGGCGAACTAATGGCACGTGTGCCAGAGGTGGCACATAGAGCCCTCTCTGTGGGCATGTGTACTGTCACCAGCTGCTCCTCTGGTTTCTGGCGTGCATGGTCTTCATGGGCACCAGACTGCCTGAAAATGGCCCGGAAAATGGACAAAAAAACAGGCCATTTTTCCACCCGTTTTCCAGGCATTTCTGTGCCATTTTCCGTGCCGTTTTTAGGCTGTTTTCCAGTCCAGTTTTGGCCTACAAATGGCCTGAAAATGACCCAAAAAAACAGCCAAAAACCAGGCATGCGTGTGCTGGCCGGCTAGTGTTCAGGTTTTCAGTGCTCCACAGCACACAAAGACCAACTGGCCAGCATGCATGCTGTAAATCCAAAAAGAAGCTGGCTCGCGCACGCATGCTCACCGATCAGCTGGTTTTCAGGTTTCCGGCGCTGTGGTGTACATGCACACACATTCCAGTTTGGGCACTCAGTGACAAAAAGATTTGCCATCACTGGTATAAGGTCGTCTGCTTGAGCAGAGGGTTGGACTAGAAGACCTCCAGCATTTATTCTGATTGATAACTATCCAAATTCACCTTTCCCCATAATCATCATCTCATTTCCCATTGTTCTCCTTTTCTCATTTTTATACATGATTTGTTCTTTGATGTGTATATACACGGAATCTTTTCCATATGTTCTAACCTGGTTAAAATCTATCCATCCTGCCAAGATACAGTAGTTCAAATATGGTAGCCAAGATACAACAGTAATTTAAATAACACATGATTTAACACATGAAGGGAACACAAGTTGTTTCCTTCCAACCCAGCTAACAGTTCTACCACCTAACAGGAAAAGGTGTTCCACGATAGATTGACTTGCAATTAGTCTTTGAATCAGAATAGAGCTGGAAGAAACCTTGGAGATCTTCTAGTCCAATCCCCTGCTCAAGCAGGAGACCCTATACTATTTCAGACACTGTCCAGTGTCTTTTTAAAAACCTCCAGTGATGAAGCACCCATAACTTCTAAAGGCAACCCATTCCACTGGTTAATTGTTCTCCATTAGGAACTTTCTCCTTAATTCCTGGTTGCTACTCTCCTTGATTAGTTTCCATCCATTATTTCTTGCCTTGCTTCAGGTGCTTTGGAAAATAGGTTGACCTCCTCTTCTTTGTGGCACTCCCTCAAATACTGTCACCCCTGGTGCTTCTTTTGTCTAGACTGCCATACTCAGTTCCTGCAACCGTTCTTCGTATGTTTTAGTCTCCAGAACTTTAATCATTCTCATTGCTTTTCTTTGCACTTTTTTCCAAAGACTTCGATGTCAGGGTTCCAAATAACATCCAAAATTAAAACAAAGTATTGCTCAAAGTTCCAATTTATTAAGAGAATCATGTTAGCACATTTGGGAAAACCCGACTCTGAGTTTCCTGGGTTTCCCCCACACAGTTGAGAGTTCATGATCTCGCCCCACGCCCACAAGTCCATCACATGATCCAATTTTCCACTGCCATGCTGACAGTTTCACCCATCTAGTTCTGGTCAGGTGCAGAGGTGTAGAGACCTTGGATTCTAGAAAGGAATTTTATTTTGACAACATCACATTCTACTCCTTACTATTCCCCCTCTCAATTCCCCACTAATGAAACAGCATAGTATAATAGAATATTAGTGTTGCAGGCCAAAGAACTGTCTGCCGGCTTCATACTCAACATCTTTGAGTCTTGGTAGTGGTGTCATCTGCATGAAGCGAAGGAGTCTGCTTTAGACTTGGTGATGCAGTTTCAGCTTCTTGTCTACTGGTGGGATTCAAATTTATTTTACTACTGTTTCTGTGCGTGTGGCATGGCTTGGTGGGCGTGGCAGGGGAAGGATACTGTAAAATCTCCATTCCCTCCCGACTCCAGGAGGTTACTGCAAAAACCCCATTTCCTCCCGATCAGCTGGGACTTGGGAGGAAGAGAATAGTTGGGGGTGGGGCCAGTCAGAGGTGGTATTTACCGGTTCTCCGAACTACTCAAAATTTCTGCTACCCGTTCTCCAGAACTGGTCAGAACCTGCTGAATACCACCTCTGTTCTTATCCCTTTGAAGCATCACACCAAACTTTTTGCTGGAGACCCGATTACTTCGACATGATGCAACAACTTCTACAAGGTTGCTTTCAGCCCTGCTACTCTTAGATTCCAACTTATGGAACAGCACCATGATGCTGGTGTTTTACACCAAAAGGAAATAAAAGTAAGCATATGCTTTGTCCTACGTTTTTTGGATCCCAAATGTTTTCATTGCGTTTCCGCATGATTTCACTTCCATCATTCTCTTGTCGTAACAGATTAGTGCAATGTCTATGAATTATTTTCATAGTAAGGACTCTTCTACCATATTTTCTCTTACTTTAGCAGTGTAAATATGCCTTGCTTCTTCAAAGGGTGCTTCTGTGGGAAACCCCCTCCCCCCTTCTTTGCCCATAAAAAAAAGGCAACCTGTTTTTTCTTCTCATAGTTCTGTGATGGCGAACCTATAGCACGTATGCCACAGGTGGCACACGGAGCCATTTCTGAGGGCACGCGAGGTGTTGTTCTGTCAGTTTCAGCACGCGCGTGTGCGCGCTGGCCAGCTGAGTTTGGTCTTGGTTTTTGGTAGTTTTTCGCCCTTCAGAGGCTTTAGGGAAGCCTCCTGAAGGCGAAAAATTGCCCAATGGGCAAACTGGAAGCTGGAAAATGGGCCATTTCCAGTCTCTGGAGGATTGTGTGGGGAGCTGTTTTTGCCCTCCCCAGGCTCCCAGGAAGCCTCTGGAGCCTGGGGAGGGAGAAAAACAGGTCCACTGTGCCATTGCATGCCAAAAGTGGGGGGGGAGGCCATGCACGCATGCATGGGGGGCGCACACATGCATGGGGGTTGCACATACACAGGGGGATGGCGCATAACTATGGATGTGGGCACGCACATGCACAACCCCCCACATTCCCCACGCTTTTGGCATGGGTTAGCCATCACTTTCATAGTTGTTCCAGGTACACTACTTCATTGATCTCTTCATATAGGAATGTTCTCCTATATCCAGGGATGTCTATTTGCATCCCCATATTTGTCACAGTGCAAATCCTCTACCACAGAGTTTCTTTCTCAATCTTGGGCACTTTAAGACGAGTGGACTCCAATTCCCAGAATTCCCTAGCCAGTCACTGAAAAAAAATGACTTATGCCCATTTTTCACACTTACAACCATTGCCGCATCCCTGGGGTCACCTGATCAAAATTCAGACGCCTGGCAACTGACTCCTCTTGTTGTGTCCCGGAGGGGTCACACAATCCCCTTTTGTGACCTTTCTGACAAGCAAAATCAACGGGGGAAGCCAGAGTCACTTAACCACCAGGTTACTAGCTTAACACCTGCAGGGATTCACTTAACAACCGTGGCAAGACAGGTCGTAAAAATGGAACAAACCTTACTTAACTACTGTCTTCCTTAGCAATGGAAATTTTTGGCTCAAGTGTCGTAATTTGAGGACCGCTTGTATGGCTTTGAGGTCTGGTGTTCATGGCCCAGTCTGTTCAAGCACTCCTGTTTCTTTGGTCCCATCCTCTTCACCGTTAGGTCAGAGAGCTCTAGGATCGCACCAAAACGTATTGTCTGCTATGTCACCTCATCTTTGATTACCCATTCTCCTATTTTTGCAATTATGCAATCCATTTGGTATATATATCTGCTTTTCATTGTCAGTGAAGGTGATGAAATACTGATTCCGAGCAGGCAAGGATCATTATCCTTATTGTACTATACAAATGGTTGTGTATCGGCTCCAAGAGACAGACTAACAGTCTCCGGTGGCTTTAAGCTACAGGTAGCCCATGGGTTACAATGGTCATTGGGGTTTCTTGTTGCTGGGGGGGGGGATATGGTCATGAAGGATGACGTTACGTCCAGTCCCAATTAATATTTAGCAGGGAAGGTTGTAAGGCAGGGGTGTCAAACTTGATTTCATTGAGGGCCGCATCAGGGTTCTTTTTGGCCTCAGGGGAGGCATGGCCAGCTCAACGTCACGCGTGTTAGGGGTGCCTGTGATGGCCTGGGCATTCTGCCAGTGAAAATAGTCTCCTGCAACCCTCTGCCAGTGAAAATGGAGCTGGGAGGGCATGTAGCCCTCCCAACCTCCGTTTTTGCTGGCAGAAGCCCCATGGGCCGGTCCTTCACAGTTTCCAGGGCAGCTTTGCAGGCCAGATCTAAGCACCTCGTGGGCAGGATCCAGACCCCTAGCCTTGAGTTTGACACCCCTATTGTAAGGGCAATTATGCGACCAGAAGGTATTGCAGCTGTGGTTAGTGTGTGCCGGGTGCCGAGCACCTGAACTGCAGTTGTGGGGACGACCAAGATGGGATGCAAGTTCATGTCTTTTCAGTGCCATCGTAACTCCGAATGGTTGCTGAATGACTGGTTGCACCCCGAGCAGTGGTGAAATCTAATCCCGCCCCCTCCGGGTCTGTAGGCATGGCTTGGTGTAGGGGGGTGTCATGTGACTGGGTGGGCATGGCCACCTTCCCCCCCCCCTTTTTTTTAAAAGCGGAAAAAATCTTCTGATGATTGCGCGGCTCAAAGCTGAGCCGCACGATCCTCGTAATCTTTTTTTAAAAACTACTGGTTCACAGAACAAAGGACAATCGTCCCTACTACTTTGGCCGAACCAGGGGGATTTCAACCCTGACCCCGAGGGATATCTTGTAGTGACACATTGCTTATCTTCCTCTTGGCACAGTGTGTAGTGTGTGTGTTTCAGCAATATGATATGCAAGGATATTTCCAACTCTACCACTGGGTTGGGGTTTGTAAGTTCCTTTGTTCCAGGCCCCAAACCAAGAATGACACACGGCAATTCTTCCAAGTGGAGTTCTGTATTGTTTCACAGGTAAAGATAAAACTTTGCCAGGCTGAGGACTCCATCATCTGCATTGTCAATTTGCCATATATTCTGTAAACTATTATGGAGGGGCTGTCTTCTCCCTCTTTCTCTCCCATAATATCTGGGCTGAGTTGCCTCCTTATCTCCTGGAATACAGTGTTCTTCTCCTCCTCTCTTCACCATCACTCTTTTTAATTCCGATCAATGCAAATGATCCCGCGAAAGATTGCACTCAGAGGTGCTCCTGTGACACTCTTCATCCTGAAGTACAGATTAAAGCAATTTGTGGTTGCTTTGCATAACCTAGGCTTCTCTGCAGACCTGAAGAGATGAAGCCTGTCTCCTGTTAGGTTATCTTGTTTAACACTGGGAGTGGTAGAATATCTCGCATTTCATTTTCCCCACTTTGGTTTTACCAAGAAAATGTTTCCTTTGGCTTGCTTCTCTTATCTGTGATGGGTCTCCTGTTGCTGATCATGTGGCTCTTGGCCCAGGGTGCTTGTGAACCAGACTGACAGACAGCCTCCCTTACTGAGCTCTTCCATTGTCCAGCTTGCAAATATTAGAGTGGTTCATATGTTTTGTCAAGTATGTATATAAGATAATAGATATAAGTACATACAAATTATGAATACATGAAAGGGATATGAATAAATGGGGTTGTTAAGGACAGGGATGGTAGGCACATTGGTGCATTTATGCATGCCCCTTACAGACCTCTTAGGAATAGGGTGAGGTCAACAGGAGACAGTCTAAGGTTAAAGTTATGGGGGTTTCAGGTTGTTACAACGGAGTCAGATAGAGCATTCCAGGCATTGACCATTCTGTTGCTGAAGTCGTATTTTCTGCAATCAAGTTTGGAGTGGTTTACCTTAAGTTTGTATCTATTGTGAGTTCATGTGTTGTTGCGGTTGAAGCTGAAGTAGTCATTGACAGGTAGAACATTGTAGTAATTTTATGTACTACGCTTAGGTCAGACCGTAGGCGGCGTAATTCTAGGTTGTCCAAGCCCAAAATTTCAAGCCTGGTGGCATAAGATATTTTGTCGCAAGCAGAGGAGTGGAGGACTCTGGACTCGAGAGATATACCAGTTTTTCCCCCTACCCTTTTGCACTGCAATAACTTCCTTCTGCAAGCGGTGTTCCTCCATTAACTTGCCTTCCACAGACTCGAAAGCGAATCCAGATTCTGATCTTTCCTGGAGGCTGTGGCATCCGCAGGGAGTGCCAAAATCTGCAAAGGAATGCATGTGCATCATTGTTTGAAGCCTCAGCCTGTTTGCACAGGCAAAAGCCTCCTTTATACATGTATAAATAAAGGCGGGGGGGGGGGGGGTTTGTTTGCAAAACCATGGCTATCATTTTGCATATTTTGGCACTCTCCAACACCTGATAGAAGGCATGTCAGTCTCTATTAGGGCATAAGGGAACCAATGTGCCTAGTTTCCCTGTCCTACTGTCCCCATTTATTGTATCCATTTCCTGTATTCATAATCAAGTTTATACTTATATGTTATCTTATATGTGCTTGAAAAAATAAATAAATTAAAAATTAATCTAACAGCATTGATCTTTCATTTCACTGGACACACCTGCATTTTTGTGGATTTTTTATTTTTTTTTGCAACCTCATCTCTCGGAAGTCCTAAGGCAATGTACAGGGCTCTGGCTGCATAAACCTGCCTTTTAACCGTCTTTTTCTTTCCTGCATTTCAACTGCAACTGCAAGAACAAATATTTGAGAATCATTAAATAACATTATGCATGCCGCGCGATAATAACATCCAGGCTTATTTATAAAGAAAAAACACGCCACAAAGCGCTCAGCAAATGGCACGATCCCGCACCACCTGCCTCAAGCACCCCCCCACCCCGAAATCGCCTCTGCCAGCGCATGCGCACTGGCTTCCGACTAGCCTGGGCCACTTTCTCTCCTCCTCTCCACCCCAACCTCCCACTTTCTTCCCACCCAGAGCCCCGCCCTCTTCCTCGCGCCCCTCAGCCGGGGCTGTCTAAATTGGTGCCTGACTGGACGAGACTACTCCCTCCGCTCTTTCTATATTTTCCCCTCCGGCTTAGTGGGATCTCGACTCCTTCCCGCTTTCGATAAGCTCGCGTCTTCCCGGGAAGGGCGGCGAGGCCGAGCGGGCGGCGCGGGGAGAGGAGGGTTCGATCAGGCGTGGAACGGGGCAGCCCCCTTTCCCCCCGCCCCGCCCCGCGGTTTGGCAGGGAGGTCTTGGCGCGCGGCGTCTCCTTCACTTCGCCCTCCAGCGCGGCCTTCGAGTGGAATCGGCGACGGTGCGTGCGCGCCTGGCTGAGAGAGCGTGAGAGAGAGAGAGGCTCCCTCCTCGCCCCTTCCCTGCCCAGACAGGTAAGGAGGCCCGCAGGGGCGCCGGGCCTCGCCGTTGCCACGGTAACGGCGCCGGGAAAAGAGAGGGGGGGCTTTTCTCTCGTGACATTTCGCGGCGCAGAGGCGGTGGCGGCGGCTCCCCCCTCCCCCCTCGAAGACTCTCCGGCCCCTCCTGAAAAACAGCCCTGCGGAGTGGGCCAGGCCGCCCGCCCACCCACCTACCTCCCCCCCCATACTTCCATGCCCTGGGGTGGGTGGCGTGTGAGGAGACGGGTCGCAGGCGCTGGAGCCGCCCGGAACGTGGCAGCCTGGGGTGGGGTGGGGTGGGAAGAGATGATGGCCGGCGTCGAACGCCTTCGCCCGAGAGGAAGAAGAGGCCGCCTCACAAAGCCTGGGGGTGGGAAGTGGTAGATGGGGGAAGATCCTCCAAGAAAGGAACCGCGGGGCCCCGGGGAGGGGTTTAGAGCAAGGCGGTTCCCTGGGGCGTTGCCTCGCCGGGGCTTCCTCGTGGCTACCCTCGCGGGTGCGGGGGGTAAGGAGGAACTGGACGGGGCTAGGGGGCTCTCACCTTAATTTTGGGTGGGAGGTAGGTGGGGGAAGGCAGGTAATATATGCTGAGGGTCAGGAATACTGGCCTCATTTCCCCTGCCTGGGTTTCACTATTAAACTCATCCTCAGTATTAATTTAAAGTATTAATGTGCGTGTGTGTATATGTGTGTGAATATATGTATGTGTGTGTGTGTGTGTGTGTGTATATATATATATATATATATATTTATTTATTTATCAGCACAAATTAAAAAAAACACACAAATATAACAAAGGCAACAGTAAAAATATTGGGTTTCTGTCGTGATGGACTCTTGTGACGAGCCGAAGGACAGATGATGGAAGCAGTTAGCTTCCTCCCATAATTGGGGCTTACCAGGGGTTGTAAAAAATCTAATATATATATATATATATATATATATATATATATATATATATATATATATAAAATATATAATATATAATATACACATGCAATGTACAAACATACTAATACTTTAATAATAAAGTATTAGTATGTGTCTATATTATACGTGTATTTTATATATATAAATATATATATACATATATATATATACATACATATATACATATATATATATATAAATTTAAAATAAATAAATGGTCATATATGTGTGTGTGTGTGTGTGTGTATACGTACACATACATGTATACACACACATACTGCCCCCCAGTCTTTTAATTGTGTATATGTTTAATGTTGGGTGTTTGAGGCAATTTCCTCCCCCCCTCCTTTATGTACACATTTTATTGTTACTCTATTCTTTGTTTTATTCCTACTGAGAAAACATAAGACAGGTAGTCCTCAACTTGCGACTACAGTTGAGCCCAGAATTTCTGTGGCTAGGCTGAAACATTGGTTAAGTGAGTTTTGCCCCCTTTCTTGCTGCGGTCATTAAGTGAATCATTGCACTTGAGAAGCTGGTAACCCAGTTGCTGTGAAGCTGCCTTTTCCATTCATTGTGCTTGTCAGAAAGTCACAAAAGTCGTGACCTTGGGACACTAAAGGTCATTAAGTAATGCTGCCAAGTGTTTGAATTTTGATCACATGGCCATAGGGATACTGCAGAAGTTAAGTGTGAAAAATGGTCATAAGTCACTTTTTTCAGTGCCATTGTAACTTTGAACAGTCACTAAGTGAACTGTGGTAAATCGAGGACTACCTGGATATACACAAAGCTAAAACAGCCTCTTGGTTTCTGCAAAGGCTGAGGCAGGTTCCCCAAACAAGGGTGCTTGGCTTATAAATAGAGTTACACAAATATTTTCAATTGTAACAATGAAATTTTATTTAAAACAATACAACTGTTGAAATGATCTGTAAGAGACACTAACCTTAACTTTGATGTAATCTCCCCCTTCCCCATTTTGTAGATACTGTAAATTGGACTAAATAGCTATGAATTTTAATCCAGCATGTCAGCGCCCACCAAGACGTAAGTAGGGAAAGAGTTATCAGAAGGATGTTGAAGTAACCATTTTAACTAATCATTTTATAAGCTATGTAGAGGTTTGGAGGGAAGACTGATATCTAATAGAGGGGTAATTCTTAGTTTAATTTAGTTATTCAAAACAAATCTAGACCCATCTTAAATGAGTACTTTAAAGGAATTTTCTGTAATGTCTGTTCCTCAGTATGATCTATTTTAATATTTAAAGTTGTAGATGCATATGAACTTTTCTAACAGTTCTTTACGAGCACTTTTAAGATGAGATGGAGATATTAAAAAGAACTTCAGGGAAAGGTGGAACATAATTATGTAATTTAACTACTTTAAGTTTTAATTACATTTTCTAGCCTTTGGGCTTAGATTTGAGGTTTCTAAATGATTTTTCTCTTTAATTTTCTGTTTCTACAAGTAATACATATTCAAAATAAGGAAGTACAGCTGCTTCTCTAATTCCTTTGTAATTATCTAATTGGGCAGATTGTGTTTTTTGCTTGGAAATATACATTTTATAAACCAGTCAACTGGAAACATTTGAGGGTGGTGACAGAAAGGCAAAGAGAAAAGAAAGTATCTTTTCATTTGTGGAAGGTGCTGGTCATGAATTACTCTTAAGGTTATTGAACTCATTATTTAGTCTCTTATCTCCTAAGAAATAAAATTAGGATATGAAAATGCATTCCATTTAAATGTGAAAATAGAACCAATATTTTTATAGTACTTGCTAGAAAATATAAATACTGCTAAGTGGATGTATAGGTTGAATTGTTATGTCACAAAATTATTTGTAGGGCTATATGTTGATTTGGAAATAGTTAAAAAAAGGTGCTTTGGAGAGTGCAAGAACATAAATATTATACCTGTCTGCCATTCATTAAAAGGTGTTTTTTCCTGGGATTCCATGGCTGCTTTCCACAATTACATGATACTTGAAGAAGATGTGGCTACTTTAAAAAGTTGTGGGCAGGAGCTATATTCCCAGTCCAAGGTGTGCTCCAAAGCACTTTTGGAATTTAAACTGAATTTAAGTTGGTTGTAAGCCCTTGGAACTGGAGGACATTTCTTTTTAAACTATTTTTTGTCCTTGGTGTTTGGAGTTTATTTTAAATTTGTATCAGTGGGATCCTTGATGCTCTTTGAGCTTGGTTGATTTTTTGAGCATTTCATTACCCAACTAGGTAACATAATCAGTGCTAGCTCTCATTGATGATGTTACCTAGTTGGGTAATGAAATGTTCAAGGAATCAACCAAGCTGAGAGAGCACTAAGGATCCCATAGTTCAAGCCTGAGCTACAGATATTCTCTTCTATTGAATCGGTCAAAACATTAACTGAATTTTAAACTCCTTGTGGAATGGGAAATTTGCTGATTTGTGTGTAATCTTATTAGTTGCTCAGTAGAAAGCAATTAGCTTGATTTTAAGTTGTGCTTAAAAATAAATGATGTGTGGGGAAGTAATGTTTTAATATCTGCATTTTAGGATTTGAAGAACAGATGTGTACTTAAAATATATGCATCCTAAATATAACATTAGACTTGTATTGCAAGTTTAATAACATTGCAGCTAATTTCTTTGTCTGTGATTTAAAATGTTCTTTATTGCTTCTTTATATAGCTCAGATTCATGAGTGAAAAAGTAGATTTCTTACTATACAAACTTTGTAAGTCAAGAGAATATTGGATTTCACTGGTATTATGTGAATAAATCTGCATTTGTTTTCAAGATCTGGAAAAAGCTTCAGCCAGCTAAATATGCCTTTCTTTGCAGTTGAAAAAAATGCCCAAACATATTGGTCTGGAAAAGTATGGCTTGATTATCTGGGATGTTGGTTTGAATATATTAATCTGTAGTTCCTAGTAGTGAAAAATAGAGGATGCTGGACTACTAACAAGGCCATTTTGCTGCATCTGAAACAAATTTTCTTTTTAAAATATGTAGGCTAATGTTTGTGAATTAGCATACAAATAATTGTCCTGTCTGTTCTCTTTTTTGCAGTATTAACCTGTTCATTATTATGTTTCCATAGCGCCAATGGCTGTTCCACCAGCCTATGCGGACCTTGGCAAGTCTGCCCGAGACATCTTCAACAAAGGATTTGGTATGCATCTTTGTCTATGAAGAATATTTGAATAGAGAATTGTCTTGACCCTAAGATAATACTGGTTTTATGCTGTTGTTGTCAATAAACCCTAATCCATATTACTCAGTTCTTTTTTCTCTCTGTAGTTGCCACTGAATTTTCATAACTGATGTGCTCAATATGTTTTGGATAAAGATTGATTGTTTTGCCTTTTTACTTCAAAATAACATTTGCCATTCTTAGAATAGAGAAGTTCTATGCAGGATCAGAAGAAAACAGAAATTATTTTGATTGTAATAGTCAACCAGTGGGAATTTAGGAAACCTAACATTGTAGCAATTTAGTGTTCTGAAAAACTGGGTTGTTGGATTTCTCCATCTGTGCGAGTAGCGTGCACACACACCAGTCATTCATGCAAATGGATGCGCACTCGCCCACTGTTTTCACGGCTTGGTTGCACACAACTCATGGTCCACTAGTGGGCCCAGGGGTTGCCTTTTGTGTTGACTGGAGGAGGAGAGGGGTGAGGTTCTTGAACTACCAAGTGGAAGTAGGCAAAGTGGCATCAATTTTTCTTGGCCCTTGTAATGCAGGAGGAAGATGCCAGTTATTTGGTTACAAGAAAAAGTAGCATTTGAGATCCAAATACCATTTGACAGAAGATCGAACTTGAATTTTTCAGTTCGTTGCACTCTACAGCTGCTTTATGTCACAACAATTTAACAAATAAGAACTAAATATGATTTGCCTGAATATAGTGTAAGTAGTACACAGAGAATGGAAAACTGATCTGTTTCTCTTAAAAAAAATTGATAGTGAGATTCCTAATGTTCAAAGATCTCTATGTGAATGACATGTTTAGCCTGACAGAAGGGAGGAAGATAAAGAAATCTCCAAATATCATTGAGCCCTAGAGGGACTTTTTTTTGGGTAGAGTTTATATACATCTGTTGTTAAATGGAAATGTTTTTAATGATGCAATGTGGAGACAGCTGTCTTCACTGGGCTATTAAAAGCATTTGCATCTGCATGTTAGCCTGTCTATACAGGGTAGCTGTCAGCAGGTAGAGAAGAATTAAGTAATCTGATTCCCATGAAAACCTTCCTCAATGTTTGCCAGAATCCTTACTTCATCTGTTTTGCTTTAAAATTAATTTAAAATATATAAATGGAAATGTGTATGCTGCCAATGTACAGTATGCGTAATATACATATATTGTGGAGGCCCCACAGGCACCCTTAAAATATATAATAGTGGGTATGCTACCCAATTAAAAAAACACAACTTTAAGCTATAACAGTAGGGAGTTTTTTTTATAATGCATCAAGTTCCTTATAAATAAGTCTGGGCCTAGCCACAACTTCTGCACCCATTTTACAAGTGTCGGTGATAACGCTCTTAAAACTCTAGATGTGTCTGCCAGTTCAAAAAGAAATAGCAGTGAAATGCTTATTCCCTTAGCTATAGGTGAAAAATTAGAATATTGTGCAAAAGTTAATTTATTTCAGTAATGCAACTTAAAAGGTGAAACTAATATATGAGATAAAACTCATTACATGCAAAGCAAGATAGTTCAAGCTGTGATTTGTCATAATTGTGATGATTATGGTGTACAGCTCATGAAAACCCCAAATCCACCATCTCAGAAAATTAGAATATCACATGCAATCAATAAAACAAGGATTGTACATAGAACAATATCAGACCTCTGAAAAGTATAAGCATACATATGTTCTCAGTACTTGGTTTGGGCCCCTTTTGCAGCAATTACTGTCTCAATGCGGCGAGGCATGGAAGCTATCAGCCTGTGGAACTGCTGAGGTGTTATGGAAGACCAGGATGCTTCAGCTCTTCTGCATTGTTCGGTCTCATGTATCTCATCTTTCTCTTGGCAATGCCCCATTCTCTGGGGTTCAGGTCAGGCGAGTTTGCTGGCCAATCAAGCACAGTAATCCCACAGTCATTGAACCAGGTTTTGGTGCTTTTGGCAGTGTGGGCAGCTGGAAAATGAAGTCAGCATCCCCATAAAGCTCGTCTGCAGAAGGAAGCATGAAGTGCTCCAAAATCAACTGGTTCAATGACCGTGGGGATTACTGTGTTTGATTGGCCTCTCCATTCTTCCTCCATACTCTGGGTCCTTGGTTTCCAAATGAGATGCAAAAGTTGCTCTCATCAGAAAAAAGGACTTTGGACCACTGAGCAACAGGACTTTGGACCACTGTGCTTCATTAAGACCAGAGTCAATGCAGCCGTCTACCAGGAGATATTCTAATTTTTCGAGTATCACCTGTACATTGGAAGGAGTTTTGAAGTTGAAAAGAAAATAGGATATCAAGTATCTTAAATCTTCTATTTATTGGTTAGAATATCTGTGTGTTTGTGTTTCTGTGTACAGCTCTAAAATCAGAGCTCCATTACAATGTCGGTAGTGAACCAATGACGATACTGAAATTTCTAAAGTTAATACTTGGCTACGGTGTTAATTATTTGAAAGATTGGTGTATTAACTTCAATTTTATTTTGTCAAGGTTTTGGCCTGGTGAAATTGGATGTGAAAACTAAATCCACAAGTGGAGTAGTAAGTACTTAACTGTAATAGCAAATAATAATGGCTAGGTTGTAAACAGATTTATCTTTTATCCTGAAAGGGGACACTTGAACTCTAGTCAGAAGAATTTAAACGTGAGAAGCAGCTTTCAAGAAACCTCTAGGAATACGAGAGACTAAAATTAATTCCCCAGGGTATTCTGTTGGTCCTCCCCTCCCCATTTTCCTTTAGAATGAGACAGTCCAGATGGATGGAAATGAAAGGGAAAGATCATGTTACTTGACCTATGCTGTTGTGTCAGAAAGTGTGCTCTGGGTCCATTTCTCATCCTCCTTTATGGATCTTCCCAGTCTTCACTAATCTTAGTTGAATAGTGTTCTAATGGGGCAAATTAAAGCTGCTCATAATTTGAAATATTCACAAATCTGGAGGATGAGCTGCATTGTTATTGGCACCAATTGAATTGCAGTTAGAGCAATCCAGTAATAGATTATGGAACATTTTTCTTATTTTCCAACTCATGGTTGAGAGAGAATCTTAATTTAAGCCAGGATGTTTATCGTTACTGATTTTTACTATTATAAATCTTAAATTGGGCCCCATATAATTGAGCTTCTGTAAAGTGACTATTCAGATGTATAGTAATGCTTTTTATAAGAAAGAGCTTGCACAAGCTTTAAACCTGCATGTTGCCTATGTCCTCAGAAACTTCTGATATTTGTCCACAGTTCTGTTGGACGAAATAAATCACATTGCATTACATATACGGACCAAAAATTACCATTGTTTTAAAAAGTAGGGGAAAATACATCACATTTTATTTCAAACATGAACCAGAGATTACTGGTTAAAGATGTAGCGTGATGATCCTGAGGATTTTACTGAGCTCATTCTTCAACTGCCAAACTCTGGTTTAGAGTCATGACTCCTTGGTCCCATCCTGACTCTTTTCTGCTCTGCATTTGACAGGATTATTTGAATATAGAGTACCTGATTGTTCCAAATTGGTTACTGAATTGTAATAAAAGATGCTGAAATAAAATGGAATTGAATCGGAACTATTAGTAAAATATGTCTCCTTTTTCCTTTGTGTCTCTTGCTTTGCTAGGAATTCGCAACATCTGGCTCATCAAACACAGATACAGGGAAAGTGAATGGAAGCTTGGAGACCAAATACAAGTGGGCTGAATATGGTGTGACTTTCACAGAAAAATGGAACACAGACAATACTCTGGGAACAGAAATGGCAATTGAAGACCAGGTAATTTACGTTTGAAGATTTAAGGAGAAATTACAGAGAAAATACAGATAGTTCCTAGCTAACTTTTTCTCTCTCCTAAACTAGATTGCCAAAGGTTTGAAGTTAACATTTGATACAACTTTCTCGCCAAACACTGGGTGAGTGTTCTCCTGTTTACTCTATCTTGACACATTCCAGGTAGGAGACCTGCAACTGAGAAAAAGAAGATTTGAAAAGAATGTTAGTGGCTCGTTATTTATGACAGGGTTAAAATCATGTTCATACAATGGGTGGCTATATGGCTTAGTGCCTGCTTTCTGAAGCGGAAATAGAATTTGTGTCAGAAACTAGTTGATCCAAGACAGTGATGCCTTATCATGCATAGCTGACATTGTTAACTCCTGAAAATGTCTACATCCAGTGGAAATACCCAGTTTCCTTTTTCTAGAAGTAGGTATAAAATGTAATGGTGCATTTTTTCTTGGCTTAAAAGAAAAAGGAAAGAAGCCTGTTTGAATTGCTTTGATTTCTACATTTTGGGTCGATGTGCAGGATCATTCTTATATTCACATTTTTTGTTTGTTTTTAGTACTGCCTGGCTTATGGAGAGAAATAGTACATATTTATTTTTATATTATATAAATGATGTGCAGTTTTGTCTAGATTTGTTCGTTGAATCACTTGCTTGATCCAGCTTGCTCAATTGATTGTGACAACTGGATGGAACTCTCTTCCGTTTTAATTTTTTTCCTGTAGACATAGCAAGGTTCTGGCATTGAGCAAACATTTTTTTCCTCCTTCTTGTTCCTTAAGGACATTGACGCCATTGCATTTTTGATGGCAGTTCTGTCTTATTTGTCCACAACTCAGAAGAGATCTAGCTGGCCTTTTCTTATTTCTCTGCTAAAAATAAGATGTGGATATTTTACATCAGACGGGAAAATAAATCTTACTTTAGATTTTTTTTTCTTTGCAGAAAGAAAAGTGGCAAAATCAAATCTGCTTATAAGCGTGAATGCATAAATCTTGGGTGTGACGTTGACTTTGATTTTGCTGGACCGGCCATCCATGGTTCTGCTGTCTTGGGTTATGAGGGCTGGCTCGCTGGTTACCAGATGACTTTTGATAGTGCCAAATCCAAGTTGACAAGAAATAACTTCTCTGTGGGTTACAAGACCGGAGATTTCCAATTGCATACCAATGTGTAAGTTTAAACCATATTGCTATTCACAAAAGACAACCAGAGAATTAAACCTCTTCTCTTGGCGAAGTAAGGTCAATTTGCTGAAGCTGATATCTTGAGTATTCCTATAGTACATGGGGGTTAATTGCTGAATACTTAATTATTAGAAAGAGTGATCAACATTACAATTAGTAAGTTAAGTGAATTAAATCACAATCCCTGTTCTCGTGTGTTATCCAGAAACACAGAGAAGTTGGCTGATTTCCTTCTGTCAGTCAGGGAAGCTAAATAAAGCATGGGAAATCCTGTTGTGTGGTTTGGTTTTATAAGGGATCTTTAGTTTTTATCTCAAACTGAAGCTTTATTGTGGACCACTTCTGGATTTTTAAAAAGAGAAATGACACACATTTTAAAGAAATTGGAGTATCAATTGCAGTTGGCACTTTAACTCTATTAAGTAGCAAACTGCAGTTTTCCACGTCATCGTAACCAAACCTTGAAATAAACTAAAATTGATATTTTGCTTTTGTGAATGTCAAGGCCTAAATATTGAACCATATTTTTTATTAATTCTTCATATTTTTAAGTTACTCTGGCCCAATTTTATACATTTGTTCATTTGATGGATATATTTATACACTGCATAGAAACCCCTGAACAGTTGAAGCCTTTATATTTGGACAAATAAACACGTACACAGCAATTTCAGCTACTTTGATAAGAGTAAAGGGTTCCTCCAGAAAATAAGGGTATTTTTACCTAAAAAACTAACAGGTTGAGCTCATAACTTTCTGTACAAGGAAAACATTGTTATATTTAATTTCTAGTGTATATACCGTGTTTCTCCAAAAAGACGTCCCATCTTGAAAAGAAGCCCTATCATGTTTTTGAGCGCATGCAATCAAATTAAGCCCTGTCCACAAAATTAGCTCTAAGGCCCCACCCACCCCGGGGTGCAGGTGGTGGTGTGAGGCACCCACGTAAAAAATAAGCTAGGGTGGATGGGGATGGGGGAGTGGCGCTGCTTTACTTACCAGGCCTTGCCTTCTTCTGTGGCTGCCTCTTCTGCCGCTTGCCGCCACTCACATGCATCACCCTCCATATCTGGAGCTCTGTTACTGGCTGCAGCTGCCTTCCGGCAGGCATCTAAAAAGCAAAACAGGGGCCAAGGCGATGTGTGCAAGTGGTGGCAAGTGGCAGAAGAAAAATGGGTCAGCAGCAGGCTCCTGTTGGGCGGGGCTGTCGGTGCCACTGCTGTGAGGTGAGTCAATAATTAGAACCCTCCAAAAAGAAGGACTAGCTGTTTTTTCGGGGATCAAAAGAAAATAAAACGTGGCCTTTTTTGGGGGAAAACACGGTATGTCTTTGGGCTTTACTCCCAATGATTATGCATTTTATGGATTTGTACATATTTGGACAAGTCCATGGCATTGACATAATCATGAGATGAATGTTTGCAGAGCTGTTTCTTTGAAAAGTCATCTTCTTTTTCCTGTTTTACATATGTGTAGACTATAGAAAGTACTTCTATCCCATCCTGTTTGCATTTGTTTGTGTGCAGTTATTTTGTTGCTGTCAGTTTTTCTGGCAAAACCTCGCAATATAGATCTATATTTGACACATATCTATATGGACTTTCTAGGAAACTAGCATTACTGTACTTAATATTCCAAAACAGCTTTTATAAACTGCTTAGGAAAGATTCTGTCAGTATCTTTTTTTCCCCAAAGCTTAGTGGGAGGAAAAGTATGGTAGATGGGAAATTATGGGTACTCTTTCATTTGAATTTGTTTTGTTTTATCATATCCTTTTGTGGCTAAAATATTTTTCAGCAATGATGGGTCAGAATTTGGTGGCTCCATTTATCAGAAGGTCAGCGAGAACCTTGAAACTGCCATAAATCTTAACTGGGTATCTGGCACCAATAGCACTCGTTTTGGAATTGCAGCAAAATATCAGCTGGATCCTACTGCATCCATTTCTGTAAGTAAACTGATTGCAACCCCAGTGCTAAATTCCTCATTTCAACCCTGACCTACAAATGTTCTCCTTTATTGATTCCTCTTTAATTCACATTTAAAAGATCCCAGTCTGGTGTGAAGTAGCCAGTATGCCTTTCTCATCCAGGGTTTGTGCTTGATTTTGTGTATTTCCCCAACCTTGCTTTGTAAGTTTGAGATATTTGAATACAAAGCTTTAAAAGCCCAAGGACTGAATCATAGATTTAGTATCTGGAAACCTTGGGGTTTTACAAACAATTGTGGGTTTTTCTGTGGGCTTGGCTCTCGATTATTGATGGTGGAGATCTGTCTCCTCTGTATGATTTGGGATTATTTTGTAAAACAAAGTTCCTTGCTTCATTTTCTTATCTCTGCTCTGAACCAATGTTCCCTCTAAGCTGCGCAGGTGACAAGAAAACGCTGCGCAGCAGTTTCCAACTGCCGCGCAGTGATTTGTAATGTCACTTCGGACAGCCAGGCCAGGCAGTAAACATTCTGGAGAAGAGCGCCACCAAGAGGCCCAAGCGCAAAAAGAAACTGGGACCGTGGGCAGGCGAGCTACCTGGCTCCTCCTTTCGTGACTCACAAGTTGGGCAGCAACAGCATACAGACACACAGATAGGCACAAACACACCCCTTCTGACCCGGAAGGCAGGACGGCAGGGGATGACGCGAGAAGGCAGGCAAGGTCACTGTTGAGAGGAGAGGGAGAGTTAAAGAGCCCCGTCCTTCTGCAGCGTTCAGCATCCGCGCAGCCCCACCGAGCTTGTTTTTCTCCTCCCCGCCACGTCGCTTCCTCCACCAGCACCAGTCCCTTCCCCCTCCCACTCCTTCAACGTCTCCCACCAGCCAGAAGCCTGATCCCCAGAGGCCTCCCTTGGGCCTTCTGCTTTATCAATTGTATCTTCAGCAAATGCTGAACACTGAAAAATATAGGCAGAAGATTACAGATAGTATGAATGTGTCCTGCTTTTAATGTTAAAATGCAAGGTTGTCTTCATCAACTGATTTATTCCTGAGAATGTCAAATAGATAAATATGAATGTGTCTCATAGTTGTGACAACTAGTAATAGTCAGACATTTAATACTTTAATAACCAGGGCCCTGCATATAATCAAAATAGTATTTTCCATATTATTATTTTTTTGGGGGGGCAGCAGCCAAAAACACCAATGCAATCCTAAATTGCATTAACAGGGGGATTCAATCAATATCATGTGAGGTACTAATACCAGTCTATAAAGCCTCAGTAAGACTGCCACACCTAGAATACTGCATCCAGTTTTGGCTATCACACTATAAAAAAGATGTTGAGACTCTAGAAACAGTGCAGAGAAGAGCAACAAGGAAGATTAGGGGACTAGAGGCTAAAATATATGAAGAACGGTTGCAGAAAGAGAAGAGAAGGCCCAGGGTGACATGATAGCAGTGTTCCAATATTTAGGGACTGTCACAGAGGAGAGGGTCAACCCTTTTTCCAAAGCACCTGAAAGTCACACAAGAAATAATGGATGGAAACTGATCAAGGAGCGATTCAGCCTAAGATACCGTAAATGAGAAATGAAAAATTTTCTGACAGTGAAAACAATCAACCAATGGAAGAGCTTGCCTTCAGAGGTTGTGGCCCACAACAAACCTTCTCCACTAACTTGCGAATAGCTCACAGAGGAAAGGAACATTATACAAGTATTTTAATATTGCAGACTTTCAGTATTATGATACTGATATTGTAGAACACATTTAATTAAGCGGGTACCTGGAATAAACATAACTTTGAGTTTCAAATAACATTGATTTCGTTGTTGTCTTGGGTGACAAATGTGAAAAAAATGCAGGTACTCAGGCATGAAAATGTGCTGCTCAAACACTATACTTTTCCACATAGACTGAAAATAAAATTGAGGGAACATTGCTCTGAACCTGCTTAATATTTGTCATGTGGAAATAACATGAATTTCTCTAAAATTATAATCAATATGGATTACGAACATGACTGTTCAAAGCACTTGTGCATCTTTCTAACATTTGGTAAATCTCAGTCACCAATAAAAGTGACATCTAAATGTTAAGCAGGGTCCTTGGTACTGAGTTTAGTTACGTGTTTCATTCTTCAGCTAACTTCAGGGTTAGTGAGTGTGGGGTTTGCTCCTTGTTCATATATAATAGCTTGCACCCTGTCAGTATTGATGAGGGTGTGATTCCTTAATTGTGGCATTTTCTAGTTGATTGTCTGGCATAAATCTCTACTTATGTGAGTGTAGGCTTCTGGAAAGGATGTGTTTTAGTTTTTTGTTGTTAGCTTTTTATTGTCTTTTTTGAATGGTGTGTATACATGGTTAATCCCTATGCATCTATTGATGTCTGATTAAATTAATGGTTAAATATCGGGTGTTTGGCAGCATTGAATTGAGATTTCCTGACATATGGACTCACTTTAGGTATGCCATTATCCTTTGAATTTATATAAATTAAACATACATGATTGCCATTGTAAATTCAAGGTGTAAGAAACTTACACTTTTCTATTCAAGCAATAGAAAAGGAGCTTTTTAAATGTCTGCATCTCCATTTTTAGCTGTGCAAATAATTTTTCCTGTTTTATATAGGAGTCAGGAATTTTGGGCCAGCCATGATGATTAGCCATCAAAAACCTATGGCTGTTTATCCTGACTCTATGAAGCATTTCAAAACTGCAGCCTGTAACTATTTCCAAACCAGGATCTCAGCTGTCCCCTCCTCCTCTCTGAAATTAGAGAACAGTATTCAAGTTAGCTAGCCAGACTGGTAGAAATCTGCAGGCTCTGCCTTGGGCATGTTCTGTTCAACCATCTGTTGAACACTTAACACAAATTCCCCATTCCCTTTACAGAGCAACAGGGGTACCAGTCTTTTTGGCAGTCCATTGTATCTGCTTTCCTCCTGTGACTTGGAGTCCAAAAGAAGAAGCAGAAGTGGTTGTACATAAAGCAGAGTTACGATTGTGGCCAGGTGGTGTTGGGTCAGGAGAGGATCTGGGATTTCCTTCTGCAGTTCAGGTGTTAGGATGAATTTCAAGGTTGCTTTATACAGTATAGAGCCGTGATGGCGAACCTATGTGGCACACAGAGCCATATCTGCCGGCACGTGAGGTGTCACCTCCAGCACGCGCCAGCTGATTTTTGGCCTTCTGGAGGTCTGGGGAAGGCTGTTTTTGCCCTCCCCAGACTCCAGAGGCTTTCCTGGAGCTTGGTGAGGGCGAAAATGGCCTCTCCCAGGCCCCTTTATGTTGGAAACGGATTGTTTCTGAACTTCCGATTGACCCATTGGACCCATTCTTTTGCACTTCCCAGGCTCCAGAGGCTTTCCTGGAGCTGGGGTGGGCAAAAACAGCCTCCCCTGGCCCTCTGGAGGAAATATCAAGCTCAGCTTGGAGGCAAGCAGTGCGCCACGCGTGAGGGGGTGCACGCATGCATTATGGGTGCTGGCACGCAAGCTATTGTGCATACGCCCTTGCATTTTTGGCACCCAATAACAAAAAGTTCGCCATCACTGCTATAGAGTTTGGCTGTCTTGTTCTATTAGCATAGGTTACATAAAGTCAAGATTGAAGGCTTTCTTCCTGAATTTAGAACAACATCCCCTGAACGTTTTTTGGGGACAAATAAGTTTATTTTGATCTACATTGTTTCAAAGAGCCATTATGTTAATGGCTTTTTTAATTGTGTGCTATTAAATCAAATAGCAAACATAAACCACATCCCTCCTGCGATTAGCAACTTAAGGAAACGTAGAGGAAGGACATGAACAGAGTTTTGAACTCTCTTTTAAAAGAAAAGTTATGGTGTATTTTGAAGTGGGAACCATCGGCTACTATTTTGTGCTTGGTTCAGCTCTCTTTTTGGAGGCAGAAGAGGTGTTTGTTGCTTACATTTGTTTGCATTGTGCATTCAAAGACTTTAATTAAAAAAAACTGGCTAATTTTTAGATTGAATCATTCAGAGTGGACTACTAGCTATGTAAAATGAGAGTTTAGGGGATGGAATATTTTGCCCATTTGGAGCTAAATATCACAAACTATTTCCTGTTTTAGAAAATTTGCTTTGGAAAACGATTAAACCATTCCCATGACCACAGGATAAGCACAGTCAGAGGAAAAGCAGAAATTTTCATCCTGGGAATTCTATCCTGGAAACTTTGAATGTTTGTGGCTTGCTGGTCAGCCTGCTTGAGGACTTTTAAGGGCGTCATTGGTGACTTATGTTACTATAAATAGGGGAAGAATCATGCTTCAACCTAATAGTAACTCCCCCATTGATAAAACACCACGAGGCATGCTACTCTCCTGCTAACAAGAACAAAGATATCCATAGAAATGAATGGGAACCTGAGCGCATACATCTCAGAATAGGTTTTTGGCCCAATCCAGATTATATTATTAACAAGCCCAAGAATAACACTGGCTGGAATTGATAAAGAATGGTATTTAACTGGCTCAAAGTTTATGAGATGTAAATACCCAGATCTTCATTCATGCATATCTAAAACAAGCAAATATGTGTGATGTTATATGTGTGCCTTGCAAATATGGTAAATTTCAACCTTTGCCCTGAATTCTGTAGGTTAGTTTAAATATGATAGAATTGAACGAAAGATGTTATTGTGCTTGTCCTTTGCTTTGCAGACAAAAGTGAACAACTCTAGTCTAATTGGAATTGGCTACACCCAGTCCCTGAGGCCAGGTAAATATTTGCTAAAATAAGACTGCACTTTTCACTATTACAGTCTTTTAATTTCTGTGTTCTAAGAAGCTCTGACAAACTGGATGTAGATGCTAACCAATGTGGAGGTGAAATAACTGTTAACTTATACGTAGGCTTAATATGCTTGTTAAATGCATCTCATACTTAAATATACTATATATTGATCCATCTGTTTGAAGGGTCTCCTTGTATTTAAAAAGACAGGCTGTTTATTACCAGAAACTGGGCCATCATTGTGTGAAGACCCAGCAGAGTGGATATTTTTTCTTCTAGGACCTTTTTGCTTTCTATTCTGTATGTCCTTCTATGTTTACACCTAAAACCATTAAAATGGTTGTTTATTGCTACCTAGCTTTTGCTATCTGAGATGATTTCTAGAACTTACGCAGCAGAAAAATTATTTACAGCTCTAGTTCATTATATTTCTGTGCAAGTTGCTCTGCAGGAGAACCCACAGCTGAAAAAACAGGAATGCCCTTCTTCTGTTAGAGAATCTTGCTTTATTTTAGAAGACAAAGGACTTCTGAAGTATCTTGCTCAGTACCTTGTTCCCTCTTGACTGAGAGGAGGAGGGATCTGTTTCCTGCCACACCCCAGAGCCCCCAAAATGGGGTAAATATTGGCAAGAGTATTTATATCTGTGAAAGAGACCAAAGAAAATATTGCAAATATTTGTGTCTCTGCCTTTTCAAGAATTTAAATTTTACATTCCCATTTCTAAACGGCTCATCCCCTTCATACAGATCAATAAATACCATTGCTTCAGAGTTTCCCAAAAATTTTGCATTTTTAATAAATGATTCATGAAACATTTAGAATTTGAAGTGCTCCAATTCATGCTCAGAAATTTGTAAAACTGTGTAAAAGAGCCCATTTCATTTTTCAGCTGCTTTGTTTTGGCCCTTCCTCCTCACTTTTTTGGGGTTGTGTCATGTTTACAAGCCAACACCGAGTCTCCTGAATATTTTGGTCACGTAGTCCCATATACCTCCTTCAGTGAATTGAGGTCATAATTCTTTTGGATAATCTGCCAGGATCCTCAGCAAGTAGTATATAAGGTAAAGGTTCCCCTGGATATGCGTGCTAGTCATTTCTGGCTTTAGAGGTGGTGTTCATCTCCGTTTCAAAGCCAAAGAGCCAGCGCTTTCCAAAGACGTCTCTGTGGTCATGTGGCCAGTATGACTAAACACCAAAGGCTCACGAAACGCTGTTATCTTCCCACCAAAGTGGTCCCTATTTTTCTACTTAACATTTTTTACGTGCTTTTGAACTGTTAGGTTGGCAGAAGCTGGGACAAGTAATGGGAGCTCACTCAGTTACTCGCTCTAGGGATTTGAACCGTTGAACTATTGACCTTTCTGATGGACAAGCTCAACGTCTTAGCCACTGAGCCACCACATCCCTTAAGTAGCATGTAGAGCTTAGTAAATATGTTGGCAAGGGAATATTTTATTGATAACCGCAGAGCTGGCATTCTTTCAAACAATTCTTTTGTATCCTCAAAGCGATACTAAGTTTTGCTTTTTTCCCTCTCTCTCGGGATGCCCCTTGAATGAATGAAAGGAACTTCCAGGCTGATGCAAGGGATGGAAAGAGAAAAAAAACAGCCAAAAAAGGGGAGGCTGGGAGGTTGAAGGGGAGGAATAGACTGACAGGTTTGGGCAGCAGCATCTGCTAAGGGGAAAGTTAAATGTGATGGAGCCTGCTTTTAATTGTGCTTTCTCTGCAGGTGTGAAGCTCACGCTGTCTGCCCTGGTCGATGGGAAGAACATCAATGCCGGTGGACACAAACTTGGTCTTGGCCTGGAATTGGAGGCTTAAAGGCGTGACGAAAACTGCTGCAGAAAATGGGATAGCGGAAGAATATGGCCTTAAAAATGTAACTCCAGTATGACTTGGAGGGGTTTTTTTCCCTCCTCAGTGGGATGCCCTAGAACAAGAGCTGTAATATTTAGGCAGTTCCTTGTTAGCTGGTTTTAGTTAAATTGGTTCTCTATCTAGTTCTCAATTCTGCATTAGTGCAGTAACTACATAATACATTATTTAAATGTATTTAACTGTTGGATGCGGTACCCACAAATAATGAAATAGACTTTATGAAACCTGTACACATGTGTGCATGTTATGTTTCTTTTAACACATGGTAGCCCATTGAAATAACAAATGGATCAATGGATGTTCTGAAAAGCGAGGCCAGCAATTTTGTTAAATCACCTTAAATTAGAATGACTTTTGGTATCCCAAGGCAATTCAGAATTATGAATAAACAAATACACACACATGCTCCTGCCTCCAGATATGTTAAGTTATTGAAATGTAAAGCTGAAACACCCCCCACCCACCTGTGTAAGATTTGCTTGTAAAGCTGCCTGTTGTTCTCATCACACCTTAGGTTTTCAGTGTTCAGGTATTTCTGTTAAGAAGTGCAGTTTGCTTAAGCAGTTCAGGTCCACTCTGGGGGCTCTTGAGGAACTGGGCACTGTTTGACAATGCTACTGTAGGCTTTGGTGGAGTCTTGGATTTAGATTAGGTGTGCACAAGAATTCAACCCAGAGTTCATGTACACAACAAGGGGTGGTAAGTTCATTCTGCTGAAGTTTATACCTTTAAAATAACCATAAGTATTTCTGTGTAGTGCCTAGAGGTTCACATGCATTATCTAGCTTGCTAGCCTGTTGAGACTTCCAAACTGCATATAACCCACAAAGCCAAGAGTGACTCTTAAGCAGTAAATTTGTGGCAAAAGGAAGAACTGATTTGTTGGTGGTTCTTTTAGCCATTCAGTTAACCCACAGCTACAGAATATGGACTCCATCCCTGAATTGATGGTGGGTATGAATGGCTTACCTTGGCCAGAAGTGATCAGGTCTTTCAAGCCTTGATTGCTAGTTTTTCCTCTAATTGTGGGCAGCTGCAGCTGAGTACTGATCTAAATACATGTGAGTTCATCTCCCAACTTTTTATTAACCAGGGTTGAAATCAGGAACAAACCAAATTAGGTCACTATTTAGCTCTGAGCTGCTTCTTTCGACTTCTCTACTCAACCCGAGTTCTGTTCACTATTACCTGAATTTTTGTCTTTATGGTCCATTGCTGTGTTTTAAATTAACCTCTCAGACTTGCACTATAAACTGGCCCTCCATATACTAGTCCTCTGCCATGATAGGAAAAATTCTTGTGTAAATTCCCAATCCTTTTCATCACAATCTTCTTCCCAGGTTTTGCCTTCTGTATTGGAGACTGCTGTGTATTTGCCTAAATGGGAAAAGATGAGAGTACTTCATATTCAGTTGTGTAATGTTCACTGCCACACTACTGACAGGTAGCTAAGCATTATCCCATTACTGCAGGAATGTGAGCTGGGGAGCTGAGAATAGCTAGCTGTTTAGAATTTACATATATGGTTGAGGCAAGCTTTGAACTAGGAACCTCTTTATGGAGTTTGGGAATATATAACTATTTAAAACGGAGCCACTTTGTTTCCATGTTTATTTCTAATGTCAAGGCTTTAAAAAAAGGGGGGGGGATTTCAACTTATGAGCTGAATTTCCCATAGCTGTGTTTGTTTTTCTGATGCCTACATTGACATGTGGTTCAGCAGGCATGAACCTGCTCAGAATGGCTTTGCACCTTACATGAAGTGAAAGCAAATAAATGACAGTTTAGTAACCGTGTGAAAAATGGCTTTTTTACCAGACAACTTTAGAACCAGAAAATCAGCTTCTCAATTGGCGTAGGAAATAATAATACATTAATTTGCCCCAGGGCCTGTGCAAAAGGGCTATTTCAAACTTGCTCAGAAATTGCATCAAGAAGGAAGCTGTAAAAGAAAAAAAATGTCATAGTCGAAATGTTTCTAATGAGGAAACTTGATTTCATGTCTCCCTGGTTTACAAATGGCCACGAAACGAGACACCCAAAGTGAGTTGAGGGGAAACAAGGCTTTTGTGGAGAACGTCCTTAAGGGGAAAAACCTTGATCTGGGGCCAGAGGAAAGAGGTGCAAGTAACAAAGCCTCCATTGCAGTTCATCCCTGTTTCTAAATCTGTTTGCGGGCACTGCCACAATGAAAGGATTTAATTACCATACTTTTCGGAATAGAAGACGCACCGGAGTAGAAGACGCACCAAGATTTTGAAGAGGAAAAAATTTAAAAATATTCGTACTCTGCAGACCTCCCAAGCTCTGCACGCTTCATTTTTTATGAAAAACGGGGCATGCAGAGAGTTTGAGAGACCTGCAAAGTACTCCTGGGGACTGCTCCCCCTAAAATGAGCAAAAAATGGTCCATTTTTTGGGAAAACAGGCTTGTTTTTTTGCCAAAAAAGGCATGCATAGCTTTTAGGAGGCTTGTAGAGTGCTCCTGGGGGCAGGGGGGGGGGAGGAGGCAAAAATGAGCAAAAAATTGTCTGTTTTTTGCTCATTTTTGCTCCCCAGCCCCCAGGAGCGCTCTACAAGCCTCCTAAAGGCTATGCACATCCACTTATATTAAGATGGGGGTTTTGGGGTGCCAAAAATGCTGCATTCAGTTCATAAGACGCACCCAGATTTTTACCCTCTTTTTAGGGGAAAATAGATGAAACAAAATCAAAATAGTTAGCCTAAAAATGGCAATAGTGCTTGCACAAGATTTAGCTACCTTCTTGGGTGTTGCACAAAGGACATTGGCAAAAAAATTGAAAATAAAGGATTATTAAGTCTAAATGCCAACTTGCATAAAAAGGCCCACACAATAAGAGACAGGGAACAGATTCAGTCTCCCAGTTTCCTAATTAATCAGTCTTGGATTCAGGCATTGTAATGGGTGTCCAACCTTGGCATCTTGTGGATTTCAATTCCCAGAATTCCCCAGCCTTAAATTTGCCAAGATCGGATACCTCTATATTATAATAGCAAGAAGGGCAGGGAGGTTGGGTGGTTCGTTTGTCAGGGTATGAGGTTTCCTCGTAGGCTACTGTGGATAACGTCTAGGATGGCAGGATTCTGTGATGGTAGAACTGTGATGGCGAACCTATGACACGCGTGCCACAGGTGGCACATGGAGCCCTCTGCAGGCACGTGCGCCTCCTAGGCAGCTGATTTTCAGGTCTGCCGCACATGCACGGAGGGGAGGGAGGCAGGGCGATCAGGGAGGCCTGCTAGGCCCAAAATGGGCTGCGGGGGAGGGTGTGTCACACATGCACGGGGGGGGCATGTGGGGTGTGTGTGCCCACACATTGCATTATGGATGTGGGTAGTCACAGTTGCACAAGCATTTGGCATGCAACAACAAAAAGGTTAGCCATCACTGGAGTAGGGAGTCGGAGTAGATTGCCTCCAAGGTCCCTTCCAGTTACAGTGAGCATCAATCCGAATTCTTTTGAATCCAGATTGGTGCTCTCCAGCCCTAACAGCCCTATACTGAAATGAGAGGCCATTTTGTCAAAAGTTGAATTCGATCCTTTCCCTAAGTGAAATAAAAGTTATTCCTGAGAGTCACCGAGTCTTTTGTGGAAAAACCAGTTATCAATAACAATTTTTTTAAAAAACCCTAACGGCCATACAGAAGCCAAGTCTGCTTTCAGAGTGGTCGTAGAACAGGACTTCAGACATTTCAGATGTGAGTTTTCTGCTTCAGGGAGAAAAGCTCAGAGACACGCATGGAGCAGGTTATGAAGTGTGGCAAAGAGGTGTCCCTCCATGACACATCTCAAAATTCTTCAATATTTCAACGTTTGAGAGGCTGCCACAAAGAAGAGGGAGTCAACCTATTTTGCAGATCACCAGAAGGCAGGACAAGAAGCAGCAAATGGAAATTAATCAAGAAGAGAAGCAACCTAGAATGAAGGAGAAATTTCCTGACAATTAGAAACAATTCATCATTGGAACAACTTGCCTCCAGAAGTTGTGGGTACTCCAACACTAGAGGTTTTTAAGAAGAGATTGGATTACCATTTGGAATGGCATAGGGCAATGATGGCAAACCTTTCTTGGCTCACGTGCCATAAGAGGGAGCGCAGGGGGGTCGTGCGCCGGCGTGCTGCACCCATAATCCAACGTGCAACCCCCCAGTGCACATGCACGCATGACAGGCACTCCCCCCCATTTTTTGCATGTTTTTTTCGCCCTCCCCAGGCTCCCGAGGCTTTATAGGAACCTAGGGAGGGTGAAAACAACCTTCTCCACTGCCCCCGAGACCCTCCGAAGGCTTCAGGGACCTTCAGGGCTTGTTTGGCCCTGTTGATTACCCTGTTTTCCTGAAAATAAGGCCTCCCTGAATAATAAGCTGTTGTGGCCCAGCAGGAGCCGTTGGAGCTGCCACCAGACTCCGACAGCGAGGGGCCCTATGAGTCAGCTCTGGAGGATGTGGAGGACCCCGGACAAGGTTCCGACTCCGAGCAGGGCGCAGAGAGGCTGGTTGGCCACCAAGAGGTGCCTGAGCCTTGGACCAGTGGAGAGGAGACAAGGGAGAGTGAGCCTGAGTCCAGCAGTGAGTTGTTCCTGGATGCCCGGCATCGAAGAGCTAATAGGCGTAAGGAACAGTTGCGCAGTTACAGGAGGTAATTGCACTTAGCTGGTGGTCATTAGGCTCCTCTCCAGACTATAAAAAGACTACTTGGGCACACGCCCCTCTTTGCAGAAGTCAACGCAGTATTGAATATCGGAGGACATTACTGTGAGCTTGGCAGACTGGATTGCTGCCAAGCCTTATCTGTGTTTATTGCTGCCCAAGCTTGTCTGTGCCGGTTTGCTGCCAAGAACCTGTCTGTCTGTTAATTAAATGCCGTAACTTATCTCTGGCTCGGAGTGTGCTTGGTGTGGAATGAGGGGGGTCAGAACAATAAGCCCTCCCCAAACATAGGGGGAGAGCCTTCCCTTTGGAATGAGCTGCCCCCAGAGCTTTGCATAATTCCCAACCTCCGGTCCTTCCGGCACGCCCTAAAATGTTGGCTTTTCCAGCAAGCTGGCTTGGCCTGAATAAATAAATTATTTAATTGTTAATTGTTAATTTCATTTCTAAATCTCATTGTAAATGTCTATTGTTTTTTTTTAAATATTCTATTTAATCTTTCTTTTAACTTTTGTAATACGTGTTTTTATGTTTACGCTGCCCTGAGTCCTTTGGGAGAAGGACGGCATATAAGTCCAATAAACCTAAACCTAAACCATATTGCAACACAGCAGCAGCCATGAGGTGATCATGCTCACCGCCTCCTGCACTTCAAAAATAATAAGATTTCCCCGAAAATAAGGCCAAGTGCTTATTGCAGGGGTCAACTGAAAATAAGACAGTCTTATTTTGGGGGAAAGACGGTACTTCCCAGCAAATCACCAATTTTGTGAAATTTGGCAGGGCACCAAAATCTCCCCACAAAGTAAGACAATGTTAGGAAGATAGCTTAAGGTCCTCTTGAGTCATAGAGAGCTGTTGCTTCATAAAGGAGAACTGGGATAATAAGATTGTTGACCAATTTGGGTGAGATAGCTACTCCTTTTTTTGAGGGGACTGCTGGCAGAGAAGCAATTGGGAGCTGATTGGGTCAATCGTACCATGGCTTAGCCATCAAAGAACTTGCAGGTAGTCCTCCCTTAAGGACCAGTTGCTTTTAAAGTGTTCAAGGTGTCGTTGCACTCTTCCCCTTAATCTTATTTGGCTTTGGAATTCCAATGGCTGCACATACAGCCGACCCCGTCACATTTTTCTTTGCACAAAAGAAATTAACGGCTGTTTCCTACAGGTAGAGCTGGAAAGAGATTGGAAATACTTTTCTTGCCGTGTTTAAAAATGAGCTGTTACTGGTTGGGACGAGGCCTCCAGGATGTAACAAGCAGAAATAAATAAAAAAGAATAAAGATTTTACCCAATGTGTTCACCTACCCAGAAAAAATTAGCAAATCATATAGCAGTGCCACCTTCAGGTGGTACATGGTACTTGCTTCATTCCATTTGCTAGTGAAGTTGGGCACCTTACGTGATGACACCCTATCCTATAATTCCTGGGGTTATGTTGTGGTCTGCTGGTGGCCTGCGGAGCTGGCAGCAGAGTCGGACAGTGAGGAGGTTGGGAAGGAACCTCCCCAAGACTCGGACGAGGGCTCTGTGTCAGAGGCAGAGAGCGGGCCAAGGTCATCTGGTAGTGATGTGCTGCCTCCGGAGCCTGACATCAGTGAGGCAGAAGAACAGTCTGAGCCTGTTCGCAGTGTGCGCATGCACAGAGCTGCCCGAAGGCAAGAACAGTTAAGACAAAAGAGGCGACCCGGGAGTAAGGCTGGGAGATGATTAACCCCTCCCATGAGACATAGAAGAGGAGCAAATGGACATGAGCTTTTGCAGGAAGCAATTTAGTTCATTCTGCTCAATTCAAACTCTGAGAAGCTCAGTTGGACTCTGTGCTACGTTTGGCCTTGCAAAACTAATTGGCAATTAGGTCTCTGGCAGCGTTTCAAGGGAGATAAAGGTGGGTGCTTATCAACATTACCCTGAAAGACTGTAGCAACACAAGCAGACATCTGTCGGACTCTTCACAGACTGTTTGTGAATCATTATGGGCTGTGAATGACCATAATTCACAGCTGTTTAAATAAAAGAGGGACTAAGAATGTGATGTATGCTTTCTCAGGAAGCCTAGGTGAGAACAGGTTACTTCCCCCAACAGACTAGAACAACATCAAGTGTGACAACAACACCTTGCAAATGAGGGAGCAGCTCCCTTGGAAGGCTAATCCTGTAAAGATTGGGAAAACCAGCAGGATTGGGAGCCCCAGTTCTACCCCATCTGTAGTTTGTAAAGCATCCTAGAAGTACATCAAATGCCCAGGTATCTTGTTCGAACCTTCACGTAATTTATGGACATGCAGGGAAGGGATATCATGAGAGTGCCTTACATTGAGTTATAGGTAGTCCTCATTTTGCAACCCCAATTGGGACCAGTGACTCAGTCCTTACAAGTGGTCACTAAATTAATCATACGACTGCAACTTTTACCCACCTCGGAAGGATGGAAGCCTAAGTCAACCTTGAGTCTGGTGAGATTTGAACTGCTGAACTGCACCTAGCAGTCGGCCGAAGTAGCCTGCAGTACTGCACTCTAACCACTGGGTCACCTCAGCTCCCAAACAGCCAGGTGGACCCAAATGACAGGGAAGGTTTTTGAAAACTGACTCACGAGAAAGCTGCTGATCTTATAGCGTCCCCACCCCCCACATTCTTGTGCCCATCCCAGTGCTGGGATTATTAACAAGAAGCGAATTGATATTTGCATTCTCATTCACTGGAGAGAAAGGGATTAGAAGAGAGCAAGCATGCACCCAATGAGATACACAGCAGGTAAGTGCTGGCCATTTGCCTGGCATGCTACTTAGGAAGCAAAAAAGCTGAACTGATTAGGATCTTGTTGATGTTAGGCAGCAGCTTAGAGCTGACCAGGTACTAATCAACTAATTAAGGTCAGTGAGCTGAGCTTGTTAACTTTCACTGAGTACATTTTAGGGACTTGCTGCTCAGTAGGGACAAGTACCTCAAGAAGAAATGGCTTATTTAGACAATCTGTCTGCTGTTGCTGGTGGGTCAGGCACAGGCCAACATATATGGATCAACTGTCATAGTGAACACATGACTGAGATGCTGCAAAGGTCACACATGTGACGATTGCTGCAAGGCTCCTGTTTTGTTATACCATAACTGCAAATGGATGCTCCCTGGGGTAGTTGCTAAACAAGAACTACCTGTAATGCATTGCAATTCAGAGAATTTTATCAGTGCAAATGTACAAGACCTGGTGATGTGGATGTCCAGTTTTAGGATGGAGCTGATTTGTGCTGCCATAGGACATGGCAAATGATGCTGTAATTCAATAGGGGGGAAATGGCCATAGAGACTCTTTGGGGGCTTTATCCATTTAGAATAGAAGAATAGAATGGAATAGGAATGAAATGGGATGGAATATTAGGGAATATAACAGAGAAAAGAAGAGAGAATAGAATAATGAATAAAGAATAGAATACAATGGAACGGAATAAGGAATAGAACAGAGCAAAATAGAATAAGGAATAGAATGGAATAGAATAAGGAATAAAATGGAACGGAATAGAATAGAATTGGAATGGAATGGAAAATTATAAAAGTAGAAAAGAATACAGAATGTAGAATGGAATGGAACTGAACGAAATAAAATAGAACAGAACAAGGAATAGAGTAGAATAGAATAGAATGGAGTGGAGTGGAGTGTGGAGTGGAGTGGAGTGGAGTAGAGTAGAGTAGAGTAGAGTAGAGTAGAGTAGGCAATATAATAGAATAAAATGGAATGGAATAGAATAAAATTAGGAATGTAATGGCATAGAAAATTTAGAATAGAGTAGAATAGAATAGAATACAGTAGAGTAAAATAGAGTAGGGAATATAATGAAATAAAATAGAATGGAATAGAATTAGGAATAGAACTGAACCAAATTCTTTATTGGCCAAGTGTGATTGGACACACAAGGAATTTGTCTCTGGTGCAGAAGCTCTCAGTGTTATTATTATTTCTTGCTGTTCCATCAGTTTACTGATACGGTACCTATCAATATCAGAGCAGGGGGTTGGACTAGAAGACCTCCAAGGTCCCTTCCAGCTTTATTCTAATTAACACAATCTATGTGCAGCCCTTTGACTCCTCTTGTTAATGGCAAGGAAGTCAGACAGGGATATCCACCCAGGCAAAGTGTAAGGATCACACTTTCTGTTTTTCGATCACCAGAAAAGGGAGGGGAACTCCTGACTTTTTATAACTCTGATTGTACAACTGGGCACAATTGTGCAATTCCTTTTACAACAAGGAAAGTTATTGCCTATTAGTAAGTAATGGTTTAGTTTAGTTTAGTTTAGTTTTAATTTATTTATATGCCGCCCTTTTCCCTGAGGGGACTCAGGGCAGCTCACAACTCAAGGGAGGGGAAATACAAACAAATAACAAAAAAACATAAAACCATACACAGTTAAAAGCACAACAGTCATACCATTCGAGTGGGGCAGCGAGTCGTTAGCCCCAGGCCTGTTGGAACAGCCAGGTTTTAAGGGCTATGCGGAAGGCCTGGAGGGTGGAGAGGGTACGAATCTCCACGGGGAGTTCGTTCCAGAGGGTCGGAGCAGCCACAGAGAAGGCTCTCCTCCGGGTAGTCGCCAGTCGACACTGGCCGGCTGATGGAATTCGGAGGAGGCCTAGTCTGTGGGATCTAATTGGTCTAGTGGAGGTAATTGGCAGTAGGCGGTCTCTCAAGTATCCAGGTCCAATGCCATGAAGGGCTTTGTAGGTGACAACTAGCACCTTGAAGCGTACCCGGAGATCAACAGGCAGCCAGTGCAGCTCACGGAGGATAGGTGTTACGTGGGTGAACCGAGGCGCACCCACAATCGCTCGCGCGGCTGCATTCTGGACAAGCTGAAGTCGCCGAATACTCTTCAAGGGCAGCCCCATGTAGAGCACGTTGCAGTACTCCAGTCTGGAGGTCACAAGGGCACGAGTGACTGTTGTGAGAGCCTCCCGGTTCAGGTAGGGGCGCAACTGGTGCACCAGGCGAACCTGGGCAAATGCCCCCCTGGTCACAGCTGACAAATGATGTTCAAAAGTCAGCTGTGGGTCCAGGAGGACTCCCAAGTTGCGAACCCTGTCTGAGGGGCATACTGTTTGCCCCCCAGCCTGAGAGATGGAACACTTGGCCAATTAGTAGGAGGGAAGCACAGCAGCCACTCGGTCTTATCTGGATTGAGTACAAGCTTGTTAACCCCCATCCAGTCCGTAACAGCCTCGAGGCCCTGGCACATCACGTCAATCGCTTCATTGAGTTGGCACGGGGCGGACAGATACAGCTGTGTATCGTCCGCATACTGGTGGTATTTTATCCCGTGCCGTCGAATGATCTCACCCAGCGGTTTCATGTAAATGTTAAAGAGGAAGGGGGACAGGACCAAACCCTGCGGCACCCCATACGTTAGGGGCCTAGGGGTCTATCTCTGCCCTCTGACCAACACCGACTGCGACCTGTCCGAGAGGTAAGAGGAGAACCACCGTAAGACAGTGCCTCCCACCCCCACCTCCCGCAGTCGTCGCAGAAGGATACCATGGTCGATGGTATCGAAAGCCGCAGAGAGGTCAAGGAGTACTAGGATGGAGGCATGACCTCCATCTCTGGCTCTCCAGAGATCATCGGTCAATGCGACCAAAGAGGTTTCCGTGCTGTAGCCAGGCCTGAAGCCGGACTGGAAGGGATCTAGATAATTGGTTTCTTCCAAGGACCGCTGGAGCTGAAAGGCCACCACCTTCTCGACAACCTTCCCCACAAAGGGGAGGTTGGAGACTGGATGATAGTTGTTTAGGACGGCCGGATCCAAAGATGGCTTCTTCAGGAGGGGTCTCACCACCGCCGCCTTTAATGCAGGGGGAAAGACCCCCTCCCGAAGGGAGGCGGCAACAACCGCCTGGATCCAGCCCCGTGTCACCTCCCTGCTGTTAACAACCAGCCAGGAGGGGCACGGGTCCAGTACACATGTGGAGGCACTTACAGCTCTCATGGCCTTGTCCACGTCCTCAGGGGTAACAGCCTGAAAATCAATCCAGTGATGTCCTACCAGATTATCCCTTAGTGCCTCAGCTGGTTCTGCAGAATTGGAGTCTAGGTCCGCCCGAAGCCGAGCAACTTTATCTGCGAGGAATTGGACGTAGTCCTCAGCTCTGCCTTGCAAAGGATCGCTCGTATCCCTCCTATTTAGGAGGGAACGGGTTATCCTGAACAAGGCGGCTGGGCACGACTCAGTGGAAGCAATCAGAGAGGCAATCTATGTTCTTTTTGTCGTCCTAATTGCCCGGATGTAAACTCTGATGCTAGATGTTAAAAGTGCTCGGTCTGACTTGGACTTACTGGATCTCCATCGGTGCTCTAGGCGTCTCTTTCGGCACTTCATCTCCCGGAGTTCCTCAGTAAACCAAGGGGCCCTCCTGGATCCACTGCCTCGGATCGGCCATAAAGGCGCAATCCGGTTAAGAGCCTCTGTCGCTGGATTCGTTTTCTTGGCTGAGGAGGGTGACATCAATGCTCAGCTTCGGAAAAAAAATTCCCTGTATGTAGAAATTAACCTGTGGTGTAGAGCCTCACCACCCATCATCCCCAAGAACTAGCTGTCACGATTTGGAAGAATATTCAGGCCAATGGGCAGCCTCTGATACCCTACAGGTAAGACATTGGCAGATAATGATTGTTCCTAAATACATCTCTTTTCAACTTAGCTTGGGAAGCAAATCTCTTTCTCCAGGACATGTTGTTGTGGCTGCCAGTGGAGCTGGTGGCAGACTCAGACAGTGAGGAGGTTGGGGAGGAACATGGGCCAGTCCTGGAGTCTGGGGAAGGATCTGATGAAGGCTCTGTGTTGGGGGCAGAGATGGGGCCAGGGCCATTGGACAGTTATCAGCTGCCTTCAGGAGATCAGTGGGGCAGAAGAACAGCTGGAGCCTGTTCCAAATGTGTGCATGTGCAGAGGTGTCAGGAGAAGGGAACAGTTAAGGAACAAGGGCTGACTCAGGAGTAAAGGCACAGTTGGACGGTGAATGGTCCCTCCCATAGGGAATAAAAAGGAGTGAAAGGGGAGGGGAGTTTGCAGGAGACAATTTGTTTAATTAGTGTGAAGATTTGCTCATGACTCTCAGAGGTATTATACTTGCCAAATATTTTCTTGTACAACATTGCATTTGGAAGAGATAGGCCTGGCAGCTCTCCAAGCCTGATAAGGTCTGTGGTTGTAAATTCACCCTTGAAAGACTGTTTGCCGGGACATTGCTGAATGTGAATGAGAGGAATTCACATTAGCTTCATAAAAAGGGATTTTGTCGGGACAAGGAATCTGCTTCGTGATTTTGCGAAGCCTAGGTCAGAACATGACTTCATGTGCGAGCTTGTGTGTGCGTGTGAAAAGATATCCAATTTTAAATAATGCAATTTTTAAAAGTAAGCATATTTTAAAGTTATTTGCATTTAGCTTAAAATAAATAATGTCTTTGCAACTTGCACAGAAATCCCGGGTATCACTTTGATTTTAGCAATGAGAACCTAACAAATTGTGTTTTTTTTTTTTTTTTAAGTACTCGATGTACAAGATGTAACAAAGGGAAAATCATGGAATAGTGACTAGGATGTTGGAATCAGCCTGGGAGAAATATCCAGGTTGGTCGCCTTCACTCAACCATGGAAGTGACTGGGTGACTTTTGATGCCATTACTCTCTTGCAGCCCAACTGAAATATAAACAGGAGCAATCACCCCACACATACTAGCTCAAGTTTCACAAGGAAATGTGAGACAGATATAAGATAACCTTTATTGTCATTTTCTTTTTCTGTGAACACACTGGCACACCTTAAAAAAGGAAATTTGGATGCCCGCTCTCAACAGGAAATAAGCCAAAACATTGAAAAATATGAAAATGGAAATACTGTATATCTATATATAGTAAATTTATTTATTTATACACCATTCCAATCTAGATGACTTAAGGTACCAGATAAAAAGCAGAAAACTGTTGCGTTCTAGTCCTACAAGGGAGGAAGTAGCTCAGTGGCTAAGACACTGAGCTTGTCAATCAGAAGGTTGGCAGTTCAGCGGTTAGAATCCCTAGTGCCGCAAAACAGAGTGAGATCCTTTGACTTGTCCCAGCTTCTGCCAACCTAGCAGTTCGAAAGCACGTAAAAATGCAAGTAGAAAAATAGGGACCACCTTTGGTGGGAAGGTAACAGCGTTCCGTGCACCTTCAGCGTTTAGTCATGCTGGCCAAATGACCACAGAGATGTCTTCAGCTGGCTCTTTAGCTTCAAAACGGAGATGAGCACCGCCTCCTACAGTCAGGAACGACTAGCACGCACATGCAGGGGAACCTTTACCTTTACCTTAGTCCTGCCTTAGCCATGAAAGCCAGCTGGGTGACTTTGGACCAGTCACTCTTATTCTGCCCAACTCACCTCACGGGGCTGTTGTTATGGGGAAAACAGAAGTAGGAATGTCCCTTGGATATGTTTGCCACCTTGAGTTATTTGTAAAAACAATTAAGACAGGATACAAATAAAGCGATGCTTAAAACTGAAAGGACATTTTAGGATTTGGTATTTTTTAAATTTATGTAATGCACAATGCCACCCTAAGCACATTTAAAGAAATAAGGACAAAATAGACAATTTCACATCTCTAAATGATTATCCCTGAGGACTGAGAGTGCTCAGCATATCCTACCTTCCTCCCCCTCCTTAACTATAGCTTAAATCCTAAAGTCATCCCATTTCCAATCAGGATCATGCTTATGTTCACACGAGGATCGTGGAAGATTTTTTCATTTAGCTGATGAATATGTTGGGCTGCGCGATCACTTTTGCCAGGTTTAAGTACTTTTCCCGATACCAAAACCTGTTAGAAAACAGAGAGAAAACCATACAGAGCATGCAAGATTCGTGCCATGTATTACAACACTGTTACATTGGAGACAGCCGTCAGAGAAGGTCTGGAAACCCAAATGTAACTCTTGGCTGAGGCTCATTAAAATAGCTACCTCTTTTCTCAGGACTCAGGCGCTCTACATGGGGCTGCCCCTGAAGAGTGTTCGAAGACTACAGTTGGTCCAGAATGCACCCGCGCGAGCGATAATGGGTGTATCTAGATACACCCGTTACACCTATCCTCCACGAGCTGCACTGGCTCCCCATAGGTCTCCGGACGCGCTTCAAGGTGCTAGTCGTTACTTTTAAAGCCCTACATGGTATAGGACCTGGCTACCTGAGAGACCGCCTCCTGCCATTCACCTCCCAATGACCAATAAGATCGCAGAGGTTGGGCCTCCTTCGGGTGCCGTCGACCGGACAATGCCGGCTGGTGGCCCCCTAAGGGAGGGCCTTCTCTGTAGCTGCACCGGCCCTGTGGAACTATCTACCCGCAGAGATCCGGACCCTTACTACTCTCCCGGCCTTCCGTAAAGCGACCAAGACCTGGCTGTTCCAACAGCCTGGGGCTGTTGATTATATCCAGCCCCACTTAGACTGAATGGATGGTGTATTATTTTAATAATTGTATCTTTTCTTAAATTTTTTAAATGCTTTTATCTTGCTTGTGAGCCGCCCAGAGTCCCAATAGGAGTAGCGGCATACAAATTTTATTAAACTGAAACTGAAACTAAACCGCGAGGATCTCTATGTTCTGCTGCAACCACGCAAACCTGGAAACTGTGCTGGCCGGTTCAGTGAGTTGCAGGCAATTGGGGCCTCTACAACTTGTTCCAAAGGGCTGCCTTGCCCTACCTTCCCATTATGACTTAAGTTTACAATCGGACCTTTGTTTTATGAACCACCCAGGCTAAAGCAAAGATTCCACAGGAAAGTTTATTGCAAAGTCAGTGCGGACTGCACTGCAACCTTAATCCTTCCTGGGGAGAAAGTAATCCATAGCAGAATTTTGCCAAAGGCAAAATTACAGAATAACAAAGCTGAAAGGGATCTTGGAGGTCTTCGAGTCCAATCCTCTGCTTAGGCAGGCAAAACTGTACCATTTCAGGCAAGTGGCTGTTCAGTCTCTTCTTTAAAAAATTCCAGTGTTGGAGCACCCACAACATCTGGAGGAAAGCCATTCCACTCCACTGGTTTATTGTTTTGTCAGGAAATTTCTCCTTATTTGTAAGTTGCTTTTCTCCTTGATTAGTTTTTATCTGTTGCTTCTTGTTCTACCCTCAGCTGCTTTGGAGAATAGTTTGATTCCCTCTTCTTTGTGGCAGTCCCTGAGATATTGGAACCCTGCTATCATGTCTCCCCTAGTCCTTCTTTTCATTAAACTTGTTGTTAGTTATGAAGTTGTGTCCAACCCATCGCAACCCCATGGACAACGTTCCTCCAGGCCTTCCTGTCCTCTACCATCCCCTGCAGTCCATTGAAGCTCACACCGACTGCTTTGGTGATTCCATCCAGCCACCTCATTCTCTGCCATCCCCTTCTTCTTTTGCCCTCCACCTTTCCCAGCATCAGGCTCTTCTCCAGTGAGTCTCTGAGTCTTCATTAAACTAGACATGCCCAATTCCTGCAACCGTTCTTCATTTTAGCCTCCAGCAAAACATCTAGGAAAGCAAATGTAGCATTGTCTGACCTGGACTCTGTGATTCAGGGCAGTAGCCCCCAGCCTGAGCAGAGGGTTGGACTAGAAGCCCTCCCAGGTCCCTTCCAACTCTGTTACTCTGTTCTGTGTCAGGCCTGCAGCCATCTTTTCCTTTGGATCTTTGGCCTGTCATACTTTCTATTATTCTACTATGCATTGTCTATTGTGGGAAAATGAGAGGGGGGATTGTAGGAGTGAGATGTGATGTAGCCATAACAAAATCCTTTCTAGAAAGCCAAGGTCATTTTTTGTCTCTGCACCTCTGCACCTGACTGGAACTGGATGGGTGGAAGCTGCCAGCATGGCAGTGGAAGACTGGACCATATGATGGACTTATGGGTGCGGGGGCAAGATCTTGAACTTTCAACTAGGTGGGGAAAATCAGGAAGCTTTCAGATTCGGGTTTTCCTAGATGTGCCAACATGGCTCTCTTAATAAATTGGAACTTTGAGCAATACTTTGCCTTAGACTCTGATTTAGGGTGCTATTTGGAACCCTGACATTCTGTTCTTTTGAGCAATTGGCCACTTCTGTGGAGAGATCCTTTTTCATGGACTGAAGGGGATCTGTGCTGCCTGCATCCTGCAAATGAAGCTTCACTTGTTTGTGCCCAGTGCCGGTCCATGCACCAAGAATTGAGGACTCCTTGTTATGAAGGCAGTGAAGGGAAAACGGCCTCAATTTTCAAGACTCTGTCACTGTAGCCTCTTTCAATCACCAGTTTTGCTGGTTTGTCTGTTTCCTGACCTGGTCCTGCCTCGAAGGGCTAATACAGCTGCAGTTCAAACTTGTGACCTGTGACACGCATGCTATAGGTTTGGCAGCATTCGTGCAACTGCTGCCAAAAAAGTCAACACAGTTTTAGGCTGCATAAACAGAGGAATAGAATCAAGATCCTGTGAAGAGTTAATACCACTTTATTATGCCTTGGTAAGGCCACACTTGGAATCCTGCATTCAGGTTTGGTCGCCACGATGTAGAAAAGATGTGGAGACTCTAGAAAGAGTGCAGAGAAGAGCAACCAAGATGATTAGGGGACTGGAGGCTAAAACATATGAAGAACGGTTGCAGGAACTGAGTATGTCTAGTTTAATGAAAAGAAGATGACTAATGACTAGACATGATAGCGGTGTTTTGATATTTGAGTGGCTGACATAGAGCGGAGGGGGTGGGGGTCAAGCTATTTTCCAAAGCACCAGGATCGCAATGCTTGCGTTCTGATATCTCAGGGGCTGCCACAAAGAAGAGGGCGATCTCCAAAGCACCTGAAGGGAGGACAAGAAGCAATGGGTGGAAACTAATCAAGGAGAGAAACAACTTAGAAGTAAGGAGAAATTTCCTGACAGTTAGATCAATTAATCAGTGGAACAAGTTTCCTCCAGAAGTTGTGAATGCCCCAACACTGGAAGTTTTTAAGAAGATGTTGGATAACCATTTGTCTTAAGTGGTGTAGGGTTTCCTGCCTAGGTAGGGGGTTGGACTAGAAGACCTCCAAGGTCCCTTCCAACTCTGTTATTCTATTCTATTCTATTCTATTCTATTCTATTCTATTCTATTCTATTCTATTCTATTCTATTCTATTCTATTCTATCACAGGCCTAGAGGTCTGAAAGTTTCTAAAAAAAGGAGATTCAGGGAGAATATTAAAAGGAATTTCTTAAGATTTGTTTTGCTTAGAAAAGTGGAGGACTCCTCCATCCTACTGGATGGATTTACAAATAGGTTTGTTTTAGGGTGGCTTAATGAATCCTTTTACTGAGCATGAAGTTGGACTATTTGACTTTTAGATGATCTAGCATTAACTTAAGATTATTGCCATTTAGAGGATCTTGCAGGTCTGGAAAGAACTGGTTCTTCTGAAGGAGAAGAAAAGTTAGATTCCAAAGGGTAGTTTTGGATTTGGGCCTCAGGCTGAACCTTCTACTTTTTCTTGAGAATATGCTTTATGGCCGATCCCTTCTCCCCTCTGGCCAGTGACCCAAAAGAAGGTTAAAGAAGAAGATAAAACAGGTTCTAATCCAGAAAAACCACCAAGATCTGCTCTGCTCCCACTTTTTCCGAAGTACTTACGTTGTCAAGAACTAATATCTTCCCTTTTTTTATGAGCCGTAAACATTTTTCGTAGTAATCGTTGTAACTCTCTTCGTCTGCATGGATGAAAGCAAGGTCAAAGGTTCCAGCTTCACCATTGGCTAGAAGTTCCTCTACATTAAAAAAAATCAAAATAAGTTTTGGGTTTTTTTAAAATGCAAAAAAATTCCTTCCGTCCACCTTCTCTCTGTCGTTGTACTCTTATCTGCACTGGTTGAAAGGCAATATTGCAGGCCAATTCTGCTGACAGCCTGCAATTCGATTCATTTCCTTCCTCCCTCCCCCATCCATTCATCCATCCATGATGCACAGTGGTTACAATGCAGTATTGCAGGCTAATTCTGCCAACTGACTGCAGTTCGATCCTGACCACTCAAGGTTGACTCAGCCTTCCATCCTTCTGAGATGGGTAAAATGAGGACCCAAATTGTTGGAGGCAATGTGCTGACTCTGTAAACCACCTAGAGAGGGCTGTAAAAGTACTGTGAAGCAGTATATAAGTCTAAGTGCTATTGCATTCGGACAAGTCCAGCCTGCAAAGGGAAGGGGATGAGGAACGATGAGAATCCCGAATTCCAGTTTCCTCTTAAGCCAAACCAACCTTGCTATTCAGACACGATTCTATTTGTGAAACCACAAGTTTTGGGGATGGAGTTCCAATCACTTCCATAGGTGCTTTTTCAGGAGGCAAACTGGACTTTCCTGTTTTTTCTTTTGAAGACGTTTCACTTCTCATCCAAGAAACTTCTTCACCTCTGAAGGATTTATATTCCTTGCAGACGATTGGTCATTTGCAACCTTTTAGAGGCTCATTGAGGTCACTTGGAGGTTTATCTCTGTCCTCGGGATCACCTGACTAGCGCAAATGGTTCCTGTAGTCTGCCATTTTTTCCTCTGGAAATCCATTCCTACTCACACACCATTCCGAGGGTCTTCATCCCAAATTGTATAGCTGTAGAGATTCTCAGTCATCCAGGTCATGGTTGGCCCAAAAGTGCTTTTTCAGGAGGCAACTGGACTTTCTCATTTTGTCTTTTAGTGACTCTGAGGACACAGATAAACCTACAAGTGCTTCAACAACCTTATAAAAGGATGCAAATGACCAGCTGCCTGCAAGGAATATAAATCCTTCCATTCCCCACCATCAGCCAGAGCTGAAGAAGCTTCTTGGATGAGAAGCAAAACATCTTCAAAAGAAAAAACAAAGACAGTCCTGTTGTAAAGGTTCCCCTCACACATATGTGGTAATTGTTCCTGACTCTAGGGGGCAGTGCTCATCTCTGTTTCTAAGCCAAGGAGCCAGCGCTGCCCCAAGATGTCTCTGTAGTCATGTGGCTGGCATGACTCAATGCTGAATGCGCACAGAACACTGTTACCTTCCCACCAAAGGTGGTTCCTATTTTCCTACTTTCATTTTTACATGCTTTTGAACTTCTAGGTTGGCAGAAGCTGGGAACTCACTCCGTTAAGCAGCACTAAGGATTCGAATCACCAAACTGCCGAACTTTCTGATCGACAAGCTCAGCATTTTAGCCACTGAGCCACCCTAGGGGGAACAATATAACCATCTCTCTTTTTTTGGCCTTTCTTGAGGTCTAGAAACATCAAAGGCATTTTTGCAGGGTTGAAATATGATTTCGCGATTTGCTGCTTGCCCTGATGAGTTTTAAATGCCGTTTTCATTTTCCTTGACATGCCGACTCTCCCATGCAACGGCATGAAAGCAAAGCCTTCAGGTGTCCTGCATCTTGGGAGAATTCAGGAAGGGTTGATTGCATCAAAGGGATTAGCAAAAGGGCCTCCATCACTTTCACCAATGTCGAATAATTCCATGCAAGTGAGAAAGGGAACATTTTACCAACATTTTCACGTTGACTATGAAAAAGATGGAATTTGAAAGATTTTGGGCAACAGAACTGAAACTGCTGATCTTTTTAATTGACATGAATTTCAGATTCTCTGATTTTTCTTTAAAAATATGGAACAATTCGTCTCATTACAGATAGTCCTCGACTTACGACAGTTTGCTTAGTGACTGGAGTTACAGCAGCCTTGAAAAAAAGTGACTTAAGAGCATTTTTCATACTTATGACTGTTGCAGCATCCCCATGGACACGTGGTCTAAATTCAGACATTTGGCAATTGACTCATCATTATGATGGTCGCATTGTTCCGGGATCACGCCATTCCCTTTTGTGACCTTCTCTCAAGCTGAGTCAATGGGGGAAACCGGATTTACTTAACAACCGTGTTGCTCACTTAACAAATGCAGTGATTCACTGAACAACTGTGGCAAGGAAGGTCACTTAACGAACATCTCCCTTAGCAACATAACTTTTGTACTCAATTGTGGTCGTAAGTCGAGGACTACCTTAATGATTCAGGAAGTCTCTCCCTCAATTTGTTTATTACTTATTTGTTGCATTTATTTGCCACCCATCTCACAATGATTCGCTTAACAACTGTGCCAAAAAAGGTATAAAATGGGGCAAAACTCATTTAACAAATGTTTTGCTTAGCAACAGGCAGGCAGGGAGCGTGATGGGCCAAAGCAAGGGAGGGTTGATGCCTGAACAGACCCCACCCCCCCAGGCCCCCAACCCTTGCAGTCAGACCTCTTGCTTCCACCTACCTAATGTTTCAATGGCTGGTTTTATCCTTAGATCGATCTTACGTAGCACCCCGGCCTGGAAGGAAAGAAAACAGATCAAAGGTTTCATAAGGAAGGGATTGGCAACGTTTTGAGGTCCCAGATGCTCAGCCTCCCCACATTGTGTGTGCATTTGTGTGTGTGAGGAAGTTGGGGAGGAACTTGGGCCGTTCCTGGAATCTGGGGAAGGCTCTGTGTCAGAAGCAGAGATAGAGCCAGGGCTGTCCGACATTTCCCAGCTGTCTTCGGAGTCGGAGATAAGTGTGGAGGAAGAACAGCTGGGATCTGTTCCAGATGTGCGTATGTGCAGAGCTATCAGGAGAGGAGAACAACTGAGAACAAGGAGCTGACTCGGGAAGAAAGGCACACGTGGACGCTGAATGGCCCTTCCCTGGCTGGGGAATAAATAGAAGGAAAGAGGAGTGGTTGTCATAGGAGACAAGAGTTCGTATTTCTGAAGATTTTGCTCATGGACTTTCCTGCCACAGAGATTGCTTACCATTACTTAATTTGCAGCCTTTTGGCTGGGAGCTCATGGCCTTGCAATTATCGCAAGGAACTGATAAGGTCTGTACTGCAGTTAACTCCTTGAAGGACTCTTGCCTGGACTGTTCGTGGGGGTGAATGCCATTAATTCACAGAAGCTCAATAAAGAGAGGATTTTCGGGACAAGGATTCTGTTTATTGGTTCTGCTTTACTCTACCTCTTTCCACACTGGCTTTCCGATACTGGCCAAATCTTCATTTATCTCGCAGGCAACAATTCTGCCATCCTCTGGTAGGACTAGAGCCATGCTTAAAGTATTGTACCCAGCAGAAACTCCTATGGAGAAATTACAAAAAAGACGGTTGAAGGGTGTTCCAGTTTCCGAATGAATGAGAACATACAGGTAGCCCTCCACTTACAACTGCAAAATTTTCATTGCTGAGAGTTTTTTTTAAAAAGTGAGATGTGCTCAATTTTACAACCTTTATTGCCGTGGTTGTTAAGCAAACCACTGCGGTTGTTCAGTGAATCACACAGTCCTTAAGCAAACCCAGCTTCCCTCATTGACTTTGTTGTCGGACGTCGGCTGGAAAAATCACAAATGGGGATCATGTAATGCTGGGACACTGCACCTGTTGAAAATACAGGCCAGTGTGTCCGAATTTGGATCTCGTGAGCATGAGGATAGCAATAGTACATAGACTTATATACCGCTTCACAGTGTTTTACAGCTCTCTCTAAGCAATTTATAGAGTCAGCCTATTGCCCCCAACAAGCTGGGTCCTCGTTTTACCCACCTTGAAGGGATGAAAGGCTGAGTCAACCTTGAGCCATCAGGATCGAACTGATGGCAGTGGGCAGAGTCAGACCGCAATTCTGCATTCTAACCACTATACATCATGGATGGATGAATGGATGAAGGAAGGAAGGAAGGGCAATAGCACTTAGACTTGACTTATATACCGCTTCATTGTGCTTTACAGCCCCTCTCTAAGCTGTTTACAGAGTCAGCCTATTCCACCCAACAAGCTGGGTCCTCATTTTACTGACCTCAGAAGGATGGAAAGCTGAGTCAAACTTGAGCCACCAGGATTGAATTAATGGCAGTGGGCAGAGTCAGCCTGCAATTCTGCATTATAACCACAGCACCACTATGGTCTAAAATGTGAGCACCGGTCATAAGTCACGCTTCAGAGCCATAGTAACTTCAAGCAATCACTAAATCAAAGTCAAGGACTGATTTCATACCCCATTCTTCTTAACAGCAAAGTAGTATCAGCTTTCTCCTCCAACACTCTAAATCAGGGGTGTCAAACTCAAGGCCTGAAGGCCGAATCCAGCCCGTGGGGTGCTTAGATCTGGCCCACGGGGCTGCCCTGGAAACAGCGAAAGACTGGTCTGTGGAGCTCTGTTTTTAGGTTTATTGGATTTATATGCAGTTTTATTTTGCTGGCAGAGGGTTGTAGGAGGCTAGCAGAGGGGCAGCCGAAAACGGAGCTGGGGAGCCCATTTTCTCTGGCATAGCATTCGACCACTACATGCGCCCCCAACATGAGCTGCCCACACCCACCCTGGCCACCCCTACTCCACCCACCCTGAGGTCAAACACAACCCTGATGCAGTCCTCAATGAAGTTGAGTTTGACACCCCTCCTCTAGCTCTTAAGTTTTGAGGAACCCCGAGTAGACACTCATCCTCAGAAGAAAAGGATGGTGTCAACCATTCCACTCAGTCATCTAGCAAAGAAAGACTCCTGGCCATTTGTCTTTGCCAATGATTGCAGAAGTAGCCACGCCAACAATGCAAAGTAAATTAAAGTAAGTAAAGTTATCTGTAAACGTCCAGTTAAGGTGCTTGCATATTGTTTAGGGGACAGGTTCTCGGTTCCCAGCTCTACATGCAGATGGTTGACCTTGGCTGGCTGAAGCTTCTTAGAAGGTTCAGCCAGGCTTCCATCCGCCCCCCCCTTCCCTTCTTCCTTACAGCCCAATCTTTCTCTCCCCTACTCCACCCTCGTTGCTAATGTCAGGTTGTCAGTTCATGAAGCTTGGACAGGAGAGATGCAGCCGTGACAGACAGTTTAAAACAAACTGCTTTTCCGTTTTATTTTGCCAGAGTGTGGGAGTTTGAGGGAAGGGACCAGTTGTAATCTGAGTACCAGCGGTAGAAGATTAGACTGTGACCTGTAAGATGGCCGCTTTATTGTGGGACTAAATCCTGAATCTTCCTGGTTGTAGGCAATCTCACTTACCTATCTCAATTACCTTTTTTGCTCCAACAAGCCTGATCAGGTTTGCCACCAACTGGGCCTGATCAGAAGAGATACGCAGCTTTTTGCCAGGAGTAGAAGATGCAGCCTAGAGAAAGCAAAACAGGGGCCCACATGAGAAACTCTTCTGCAATTCCATGAACGCCCTCCCTGAACGAGCCTTAGCATGTCTGGCAGGGAGGACCTCTGGAAACTGGGAATTTCTGCATGACCACTCTCTATCCCACAATTCAATTTATTGTTTAATGCAGACCCCGAGCCCCAGGCCACACCCGGGCTCTCCCTCCCTCCCTCCCCTGACTTTACTATTTTTACAAACAACTCAAGACAGGGAAGGCTGTATGTATGTATGTATGTATGTATGTATGTATGTATGTATGTTCTAGCATAACTGTGGAGCACCTGGGCAATTTCAACCAAACTTGGTACACAGATGACTTGCCCTCTGGAAACAAATACTGGTGAGGTAAGACACCCCTGTGAGTATCTGTGTGTTCCAGCATAACTCTGGAATGCCTGGACTGTTCAGGAGAGCAAGCGCGGCTTCCTAGAGCAGCAATTGTTTGTGATGTCAGTTCCATCACAGCTTCCTCTGAAAAGCCAGCCATGAGGTTCACCCTCCAGTGGACCAATAGGAAGCGCCTGATTGATTTGGGACAAAGTTACAGGATCGTAGACAGGGCAGGAAAGAGGAACACATGGGAGGGGGGAAGGAAGAGGGCAGGGTCATATATATATATGTCTAAAGGTAAAGGTAACAGTTCCCCTGCACATGTGTGCTAGTTGTTTCCAGCTCTAGGGGTGATGCTCATCTTCGTTTCTAAGCCAAAGAGCCAGTGCTGTCTGAAGATATCTCCGTGGTCACGTGGCTGGCATGATTCAATGTCGAAGGTGCACAGAGCGCTGTTACCTTCCCACCAAAGTGGTCCCCATTTTTCTAATTGCATTTTTTACATACTTTCAAACTGCTGGGTTGGCAGAAGCTGAGACAAGTCACGGGAGCCTACGCGGCACTAGGGATTCAAACCACCGAACTGCCGACCTTTCTGATCAACAAGCTCAGCATCTTAACCACTGAGCCACCACACCCCTATATGTGTGTGTGTGTGTGTGTGTGTGTGTGTATGTATGTATGTATATATATATGTCTACAACATGACAAAAACCATGGACAAATGGTTGATGGAGTTGGTTGAAATGGCAAAACCAACAATTCTGATCAAAGAAAAGAATATAAGTACTTTTGTTTCCACATGGAGACTGCGTCTGAACTTTGTGGGAAAGCATGAAATTCTGATTTTGGGTTTTACCGATTAGACTGATAGATCTTTATAGAAATGACTTGTTTATATTATTGAGAAAAAACAAAAAGTTCTGATTAAATGTTCATGCCTTATTTTACTGCAACAGAGAGTGTCAGAAGTCAATGTGTTTTTTTTCTTCCCCCTCCCCTCCCCTCCCTCACTTCTCTTCCCTTTCCCACCGCTCTCCTATTTATTTTGGTATTTTGTATCGTGTTTTATCTTATAACTCAATAAAAAAAAGTTAAACTAAGTCAACACCAGGCACACAAATACAACTGCATGAGTTTTATTTAATGATCCATTGACTCCTGGGACTTACCAATCTCAGCTTCTTCAAAAGAGGGTGTTCTCGTACCGAGTGATCCAGGACGTATTTGTGCAGGTTGCCACTCCCTTGCAAGAAGCTGCAGGAATGCCCGGAGGTGCCAAAGGCAAATAAATCCGGCCCACGGTATCTTCTGCCTTTCGAAAGCAAATCAATCCATCCTCAGTCATATAATAAATGCTTTTAATATTTGTTAATATTTCATTCAACCCATGGGACAGCTTTTCATTCAGACGTTGTGGGAGCTTCATCCCTGGAAGCTTTCAAGAAGAGACTGGACTGTCATCTGTGAGAAACATCTTCATCAATGATTTGGATGAGGGAATAAATGGGGAACTCATCAAATTTGCAGATGACACCAAGCTGGCAAGAATAGCCAACATTCCAGAAGACAGGCTTAAGATACAAAAAGATCTTGACAAACGTGAATATTAGGCACTATAATAAAATGAAATTCAATGGTGAAAAGAGTAAGGTTCTACATTTGGGCGAGAAAAACAAAATGCACAGGTACACTATAGGTGGTACCTTGCTCAACAGTAGTAACTGTGAAATGGATCTTGGAGTCCTAGTGGACAACCATTTAAATATGAGCCAGCAGTGTGCAGCAGCTGCCAAAAAAGCCAACACAGTTCTAGGCTGCATAAGTAGAGGGATAGAATCAAGATCACGTGAAGTGTTAATACCACTTTATAATGCCTTGGTAAGGCCACACTTGGAATCCTGCATTCAGTTTTGGTCACCACAATGTAGAAAAGATGTGGAGACTCTAGAAAGAGTGCAGAGAAGAGCAATAAAGATGATTAGGGGACTGGAGACTAAAACATATGAAGAAAGGTTGCAGGAACTGGATATGTCTAGTTTAATAGAAAAAAGGTTTAGGGGAGACATGATAGCAGTCTTCCAATATCTCAGGGGTTGCCACAAAGAAGAGGGAGTCAAACTTTTTTCCAAGGCACCTGAGGGTAGAACAAGAAGCAATGGGTGGAAACTAATCAAGAAGAGAAGCAACTTAGAACTGAGGAGAAATTTCCTGACAGTTAGAACAATTAATCAGTGGAATGACTTCCCTCCAGAAGTTGTGAATGCCCCAACACTGGAAGTCTTTAAGAAGATGTTGGATAGCCATTTGTCTGAAAGGGTATAGTTTTTCCTGCCTAGGCATGGGGTTGGACTAGAAGACCTCCAAGGTCCCTTCCAACTCTGCTTTTGTATTGTAAATGGTGTAGGGCCATGATGGCAAACCTATGGCACACGTGCCACAGGTGGCACACGGAGCCATATCTGAGGGCACGTGAAGCATTGTCCCATGTCAGCTCCAGTGTTCAAGCGCACATTGGCCAGTTGATTTTTGGCCTTCCAGAGGGTGGGGGGAGGCCATTTTTGCTCTCCCCAGGCTTCAGGAAAGCCTCCGGAGCCTATGGATGGCAAACTGGAAGTTTGGAAACAAACTTCCGGTTTGCCCATTAGGGCCGTTTTTTGCCTTCCGGTGGCTTCAGGGAAGCCTCCAGAGAGAGAAAAATGGCCAACCCGGAAGTCTGTTCCCGAACTTCCGGTTTGCGTGTTGGGCCATTTTTTGCCCTCCCAAGGCCCCTAGAAAACCTCTGGAGCCTTGGGAGGGTGAAAAATGGCCCAATGGGACTACAGGAAATCCAGAGGCTTCTGTGAGGCCTGCTCACTTGCACAGGGGGTGGGGAGCGAAGGGGGGTTGTGTGTGCATGTGCAGGGGAAGGGCATTATATTATGGCCGTGGACACGCACTTGAGCGATATCGCGCACCCTTTTGGCACCCGAGTAGAAAACGTTCGCCATCATTGGTGTAGGGTCTCCTGCAGGGGGTTGGACTGGATGACCTTCAAGGTCCCTTCCAACTCTGTTAATCTGTATCTGTACCTATCTTTAAAATGCTTGATAAGAACACATTGAAATAAACTCAGAAGAGCGGCTGTCAGGAACATCACTCCTTGTTCACACAACATACTTTTATCCTGGTTTCTAAATTTACTTGGGGGGCGGAGTTGAAAGTCATAGATCATAGGGCTGGAAAAGATCTTGGAAATCTCCCTTGCTCAAGGTATGAGTCAAAAAAAAAAGACAATCTGGAATCAATTAACTCACTTTCCGCTGTTGTAGCAATACGATAGAGTTCATCCATGATAATAAGCTGTTAAAACCTAACCAAAACTAACACCAAGTTTAGTGTGCTGCGTGAATCTTTTGCTATAGATACGCATGAGCGCTTAAAAACATGTACATGTCATCCTACCCAGAAGAAAAAACTTTATCACAGGGGTGTCAAACTCCAGGCTGGTGGGGGAGGAGGATCCGGCCTATGGGGTGCTTAGATCAGACCCCGTAAGGCCGCCAAGGAAACAGTAAAGGACTGGCCCACAGTGCCTGTGGCAGCCAAAATGGAGCTCTCAAGGCCCTCCCTTGGGAGCCTGTTATCACTGGCAGAGCGCTCGGCCCACCACAGGTGCCCCCAACATGAGTGATGTTGAGCTGGCCACTCCCATCTCCCCCCCCCAGTTCAAACACCACCCATCTTTTAAATTTCATCTTCAATGAAATCGAGTTTGACACCCATGCCTTATCAGAAGATTAAGACGGATGGGACAACGGTGAATCGGTGAATCTTGGCTTAGGGAACTAAGTAGACTAATTGGGGCTTAGCCCAATCTACTCCAATCTTCCTAAGCAGAGGCCCAGTTTCCTGTCACCGTGACGTTTTGATCACAGCTTGCCCCAGACAAAGCACCCTTGTCGAAAAGTCTCTTCCTATCACTTGCAAAAAACAACACCAACAACCCGCTTCTTTTGATCTGATTCGGCTTTGATGGCCATTCAGACACAACAATCACCTTCTCATCAAAAATACCCAAGTGGGTTGCCCCAAACGCCTTCCAGCACTTTAAAGATTGCTCCATGTGGCACTAAAGGCCTTGCATTTCTTGGTGGTCTCCCATCCTGCTTAAGTTTTTTTAAATTATTTTTTTAAAAAATTATTTTGGACACATCATCATCCATTAAACAGTGTGTTGTCTGGGTACAAATGTCCCTGTACATCAAGATTTACAATATTCATTGCATTGATAATTCTCTAATCTTACAATATTAATAATCAGTATTATAACTCTATTCATTTCCCCTCTTAACACATTGTCTTAATGAAACCATAATATGTTATGGTCATTTTAACAATCCTATATAATAATCATCATATTGTTTACTTCTCTATCTTAACATACATTCTTTATTTCACTAGTCTCTATTTTTCACTTCTATTTTTATTCGCTTAAATTTTTAAAGTTAGTTAGGTATCTCTCTCCAAAGGATGGTTGAGCTTGTCTGGATCACGCAGCTAAGAAATTCCAGGACACAGTTCGAATCAGAGACAGTTATGAGACAGGAAATGATGGTGGGAAGAAGACCCCACCGTTAAATCCCCTCACCCACTTTTTATCAAACTTGGCCACTTTAATGTGGGGTGGACTTCAACACCCAGAATTCTGTCTCAGCCAGAGATTTAGGATAATTTTGGACAGGCTGCAGAATTAAAAAGTTGGAGATCTTGCAATCTAATCCCTTCCTCCTCCCCAGTTTAGGCAGAGGGGTCCTGACCCCTTCCCTTGTCCCAAAAAAGGACAATAAAGAATGTTATTTCTGCACCAAATCATGTACCCCAAACTGTCCAAGGAGCTGCTGATTCAGTTCTACACAGAAATTATTGAGTCTGTCATCTGCATCTCCATAACCTGCAACCCAAGAAGACAAACACAAAATTCAGAGGATAATTAGAACTGCAGAAAAAACAATGGCTACCAACCTGCCTTCCATTGAGGACCTGTACACTGCACGAGTCAAAAAGAGGGCTGTGAAAATATCTACACACCTCTCACATCCTGGACATAAATTGATTCAACTTCTACCTCCAAAATGATGCTATAGACAATTTTTTCTTGAACACCATCACTCAGCTAAACAAATAATTCCCTCACCTCTGTAAAACTATTCACTAAGGCTGCATTACTATTAGTCTTCTCATCGTTCCTATCACCCATCTCCTCCCACTTCTGACTGCAGGACTGTAACTTTGTTGCTTCTATTCTTATGATTTATATTGATATTGTTTCCTGATTGCTTATTTGTACCCTATTACTATCATTAACTGCTGTACCTATGACCCTTGACGAATGTATCTTGTCTTTTTATGTACACTGGGAGCATATGCACCAAAGACAAATTCCTTTTGTGTCCAATCACACTTGGCCAATAAAGAATTCTATTCTATTCTATTCTATTCTATTCTATTCTACTTCCTATTCCTATCCTATCCCTATTCTATTTTCTAACCAGCCCCGCTTTCAGCGCTGGCCAGTTCCAGGCTGCAATGCCCCCGAGCGTCGCTAGGCGGCAGGAGGACAGATGTCTACCTGCCCGCCTCCTTTCTCCATTAGGTCGCCCACGGGGGCAGCCCCATTCCCAAAGCGACCCTAAACCCGGACGATAACTGGAGGGGGGGGGGGGGTTAAGGGAAGCAAAGTCGTGAACGGGACAAGCTGGGGGTGGTGGTGGAAGCTCATCTCGGGGGTGGGAAAGTCCTCCTCAGGTGGGGATTCCCCTTGCCCTCCCACCTCCCAACCCCGCCCCTGGCGCTAGGAGGGGGGGGGGCTCCCTCTTCCACCCACGCGGGCGCCAGGTTGCCGCTTCCCATCCCCCCGTCCCTTTCCTCCGTGTCCGCGAGCGCCCGGGATTGCCCCTTTCCCGGAAGGAGGCTTCCCCACGTGTCGTCTTACCTGCGAGGAAGCCCACCGCCAGCGCCGCCCCGACGGCCGCCGTGCCCCCCAGGAGGGTCTCGCGGGAGAAGCCGGAGAAAGCCATGCCCCAGCAAGGTGGCAAAGCGGGATCCGCAGCGAAGCTTGACCGCTTTCGGAAGACCCGCCCGTCACGTGTCCCGAGGATGGCGAGCGGCCCCTGCAGGCGGCTGAACCCGGGACTTGAATTAACTTGGGACTTGAATGTTAACTCCGTTGCGCAACGAGGACTAGTAGCCTGCGTAGTGGGGTCGGTCGGGGGGGGGGGGAGACCTGCCGAATGTGGGGTGTCCCGGACTGGCCTCTTCCCAGATGGATCCAAAGGTGGGCAGCCCAGAAGTAGGTGACATATCCCGGTTCTAGAGGAACGTATGAATGCGTCCTGCTGACCGATTCAGGACGAAGAACGGCTTTGCAGGTGGATTTTTGCGCGGAGCTTCCTTGGCAACTTTGTATTTCTGGCGAGCCTGGGATGGGAGGAAGATACTTGTTGGCAAAACCGGGTCTTTGTTCCTGAAGTTAACAGATTAACAGAGTTGGAACAGACCTTGTAGGTCATCTAGTCCAACGGTATCGCTTTAACCAACGAGAAATGATGATAGATTATAAGGTAGGCCAGCACTAAAGAGGTGGACCTGCTTATCCCAAAGGCACAGTGGACGAAGATTTTGCCTGGAAATAAAAGCAATAAATTAGATTAACAGAGTTGGAAGGGACCTTGTAGGTCATCTAGTCCAACCCCCCACCCAAGCAGGACACCCTACACCAGTGTTTTTCAACCTTTTTTGTGCAAAGGCACACTTTTTTCATGAAAAAAATCACGAGGCACACCACCATTAGAAAATGTTAAAAAAATGTAACTCTGTGCCTATATTGACTATATATAAAGTGTTTTTCCCACGGCACACCTTACACTATGTCACGGCACACTAGTGTGCCGCGGCACAGTGGTTGAAAAACACTGCCCTACACCATTTCTGACAAATGGCAGTCCAATCTCTTCTTGAAAGTCTCAAGTGATGAAGCTCCCACAACTTCTGAAGGCAACTTCTGTTCCATGGGTTGATTGTTCTCGCCGTCAGAAAATTTATCCTTATTTCCAGGTTGAATCTCTCCTTGGTCAGTTTCCATTCCTTGTCTGGTGTTCGAGTGCTTTGGAAAATAGCTTGACCCCCTCCTCTCTGTGGCAGCCTCTCAAATATTGGAAGACTGCTATCATGTCTCCCCTGGTCCTTCTTTTCACTAGACTAGCCATGCCCAGTTCCTGCAACTGTTCTTCATATGTTTTAGTCTCCAGTCCCCTAATCATCTTGGTTGCTCTTTCCACTTTTTCTAGAGTCTCAACATCTTTTTTATAGTCTGGTGACCAAAACTGGAGCAGTACTCTAAGTGTGATTTTACTAAGGCTTTTATACAGTGGTATTAGGAATCTTGGAGGTCTTCTAGTTCAACCCCCTGCCCATGAAGGAGACCTTACACCATTTCTGACAGATGGCAGTCCAGTCTCTTCTTGAAAGCTTCCAGTGATGAAGCTCCCACAACTTCGGAAGGCAATTTCTGTTGGGCAACTTCTGCCCAAATGTGGCAAGAAAAGTCGTTAAAATGTGGTAAAACTCACTGAACAAATTTCTCACTTAGCAACAGAAATGTTCGGTTCAGTTGTGGTCGTAAGTCGAGGATTACCTGAACTCCTTTTCTCTCTCTGCGCAGGATTTCCTGTGGGTAGGTTTCTGAACTTTTGCTTTGACCCAAGAAGGAGATGGAACAGGGCCTGGAATTGTTCCTCCTGGGTTTTAAAATATGCTTATCTGGAATTTTGGGATTAGACAGGGAAGCTAACTGGGGCAGAGAAGTGAGAGGGCTGCCTATTTACATTGCACCCCATTTTATTTATTTATTTATTTATTTATTCATTCATTCATTCATTCATTCATTCATTTTACAAAACACAAGATTTTTAAAAAAGATTTGGGCATGTCTGGTCTAAGGAAGAGAAGGAGTAGAGGAGACATGTTAGCAGTCTTCCAATGTTTGAGGGGCTATTACAGGGGGATGGACCTGTTCTCCAAAGCACTTGTGGGCAGGACAAAGAAGTGATCAGTGGAAGCTTGATCAAAGAGAGGAGCAACCTAGAACTTAGGAGAAATTTCTTGACACTGGAACAAGTGATCAATGGAACGGCTTATGGGTCTGGGTGTTCCATCACTGGAGGTTTTTAAGATGAGATTGGACAGCTATTTGTCTGAAATGGTCTAGGGCAGTGACCTTTTTGGCCCCACTGTCTGTTTTATTGTCCTTGAAGTTTTCTTGGCGTGGGTTTTCAGAACTGGTACACCATTGCCTCTTTCTTAGGTCTGAGAGAGTGTGACTGGCCCAAAGTCACCTGGTTGGCTTCATGCCCGAGGCAGGATTCGAACTCACAGTCTCCGGGCTTCTAGCCTGATAGCTTAACCACTACATCACACTGCCTCTCTCCTTATCTGTTATTAGCCGATAACTAGCTGATGACCCGGGTATTTATTTATAGGGGGAAAATGTTTGGACCAAACATAATTTCTAATGTTTGATTTTCCTCCTTTACAGAGGGAGCTGCCTTGTGGAGCACTGTGAAGCCGTTACAATGGCAACTCCCCTGTGCTGTACAGTAGAAACCATTGAAAAGCACAACAGGCTGTATCTTAACAGAACACACACCCTGAGGGGTGTTAGGGGTGTCTTACCCCCATAGTATTTGTCTCTAGAGAGTAAGTCATCTCTGTACCAAGTTTGGTTGAACTTGCTCGAGGCGTTCCAGGAAAACACACACACACACAAACAACACACACACACACACAGATTAGAAATGGCCACATTCAAAATGGAGGCCGTGGCCTGTTCTTGAACTATGGGAAGTCCGAGAACAGAGCTATAAATCGATCTCCCATGTCCCCAACGGAGGCAAATCTTGTTTTTGAAAGAAGATTACCTCAGATAACCAATGCCGACATCTCTGCCTCAATGCTAAGCTGCTGTTTGGTGGGTGGCTGCATTCTGCTTTTCGTATTTTTTTCCAACTGTACTTTAAGGCTGTGCAGCCTCCTAGCCTTCTCCCTGCTTTTTTTTTTTAAAGGATAACCTTTTATGCAATATATTACTCTAATCCCTGAAAGCTGATCTTATACATTGGATAATAAACTGGCTGAGTCGTTGCAGGATTTTGCATAAAATTATAAATGATCGATGAATGGAAAATTAAAGATTGGAATACTGCCCTACCAACAAAATTTACAGTCCTTGTAGAAGAAAATATATCTTTTTGAAACATCAGGCTAAGCAGAACCATTTTCTTTAGATATTATCTTGTAATTTATATGACGAATACGGCTCAGGCAAAAGCTACTTCCCTACCCCACATTTCAGTATGAGATATTTAGGAATCCCCCCCTCTCTCCCTTCCTCCCTCCCTCCCTCCCTCCCTAATGAGGCAGCTAAATATTTAATTGCTGGGTCGTGCCCGTTAGATTATTTAAAAAAAACCATTTATAAACATATTTCTTCATGAGGACTAGAAGAGCGGTCAAAATCCAGCCAAAGTACAGAAAAAGATGGGTTTTCCTGACATCTTGTGGCCAGCATGATTTTTGCAGCCTTGATTAATGGGTGTGCCTAATTCATGTTTTTGTGTTTGTGCATGCAGCATTAGCTTTATTAAAATGGTTTTTACAAATGTTCTTCAACTATACATTCTTCAACTATACATTCTCCTCACACACCCATCGGTATATTTTCGTAAATTATGCTTTATTAGGGTTTTCTTTTTTAAAAAAAATGTTCAGTCCAATTTCTAAAGAAGCCAACTTTTCCGCTGATAAAAATTGGATTTTATCATTAAGGTCTGTACATCATTCGACCTATTCTGAACAATCAGAAAACTAGAAATAAAAATGAAAAATGTCCGACAGCCAAAAATATCCCAAGTAGAAAAGAGAGATTAGTGACATTCTAGCAAACCAAACCTTAATTTGGGGGAAGAGAGAAGGGTCTCTGTGTCTGTGTGCGAATGACCATAAATCAGATTTGCAACTATCTGGCTCCATCCTGTGGCGAATCTCAGTTACTGCAGCAAAGAAAACACATTTGAGTTAGTAGGTGGTTTGGAATGGCTCAAGGCCAGGCTAATGACATCATATATATATATATATATATATATATATATATATATATATATATATATATATATATATATATATATATATATATATATATGTCAATATATATATATATATTAGACTTTTTACAACCCCTGGTAAGCCCCAATTATGGGAGGAAGCTAACTGCTTCCATCATCTGTCCTTCGGCTCGTCACAAGAGTCCATCACGACAGAAACCCAATATTTTTACTGTTGCCTTTGTTATATTTGTGTTTTTTTATTTGTGCTGATAAATAAATAAAGGGAGACTAGTATAGATCTATTTCAAGCTAGTATGCCTAGTGTGCAATATAGCCCAGGTTCAAATCCCAGTAAGGGTATGGCTAGCTGATGAGAGCTAAATAGCTTGAAATAGATCTATACTAGTCTCCCTTTATTTATTTATCAGCACAAATAAAAAAACATTATATATATATATATGTGATTTTTACAACCCCTGGTAAGCCCCAATTATGGGAGGAAGCTAACTGCTTCCATCTTCTGTCAATTGGCTCATCACAAGAGTCCATCACGACAGAAACCCAATATTTTTGCTGTTGCCTTTGTTATATTTGTGTTTATTTATCAGCACAAATAAAACACACACACACACACACACACACACACACACACACACACACACACACACACACACACACACACACACACACACACACACACACACACACATATATATATATATATATATATATATATATATATATATATATATATATATATATATAGAGTGATAGAATGCCCAGAGATTTGTATGGAAAGGACAGCAATATGCTGAAGAGTAAAAGTGAAAAAATATATATCAGCAAATACTAATGTCAGCAAAAAAATAGGTGGAAAGTAAGTTTAAATGCTATGAGGATGTTGAAAAAATAACAACACTTTGTTTTGAGCAGGGGATTGTACTAGAAAATTAGAAAACAAAGAAGAAGGGATCAAATTATTCTCCAAAGCACCAGAGGGCAGGACAAGAAACAATCTAAACAAGAATCTAAATAAGGAGAGAAGCAGCCTGGAATTCAGGAGAAACTTCCAAACAGTGAGGACAATTAACCTGTGGAAGGGCTTGCCTTCGGAAATTGTAGACACTCCATCACTGGAGGTTTTTAAGGAGAAAATAGACAGCCACTTATCTTAAATGGTATAGGTTTTCCTGCTTGAGCAGGGGGCTGGACTAGAAGACCTACAAGACCTACAAGGACCATCCAAGGGAATGGATGGATGATGTGTGGATGGATGCATGGATGGATGCATGGATGGATGAATGGATGGATGATGGGTGGTAAAGGGACTGGACTGAATTCCAGAAGACATGCAATAAAGCCTCTCTCAATTTTGGAATTCTGAAGCCATAGTCTGCACATTATCAAGCAGCCTAGATTGGAAACACTGGTTTATCACCAGGAAATCACCAGATCCATGGGAAAAGATTGTCCCAGTGGACAAGGAGAGAGAAGATTAAGAAGAGGACAAAAGCAGATGATGGAATGGAAAAGCAAGTACCAACATCCAATGGGATCAAATCCCCACCTCCTTTTTTACCTGTAAAAGCAAAAAATAAATAAATGGGATTTTGATTCTGCAGTCACAGCCAACATTTTGTACATCATCTTTGTGGACAACCCTGTCTAGTAGCCTAAAATTTTGGAATTTACTCTGAAAACAGTTTTGATTTCTAGAAATCTAGTTTCAGACATAGACGCGTGTGTGTGTGTTTGTGTGTGTGTGTGAAGGTTTTCGATCCTGTTTCAATTTTCCTCTGTGAAGGAATTAATCAACAGAAAAGCGGGAGTTATGGATGCTCCATCACCTCGCTCCTAAGTGCACAACGGCTGTGCTTTCTGAGCCACGAAACACAATCTTGTGGGGTCGTTCTTTCCCCTGCAAAAGCCTTAATGAATTGAATGAGAAACATGCTGGAGGACATTCCTGGTTTTCCTCAGCCTGGCTCATTTCCATGGGATCTGTCCCGTCCCGTCCCGTCGCCCCCCGCCAGATCCTCTCTGGATAGATCTATAAAAATGAAAGCTGTTTACTTGTCTCTTCCAACATGGGATTATAAAGCCCATTATGGTTAAAAAGATGAAAAATAGGTTCTCGTATGGTACATGACTGTAGAGATAGAGGTCATATAAAGGTTATGTAGAGGCCGTGAGCAGCACACTGCCACGCCTCAGTAACTGTTTACCTCAAATGTCTATGAACTCACCTAATTAGCACCACCAGGCAGTACCAGGAACCATCTAGATATGTGAGACTCTACCCTGGCTGGGATGGGAGAATATGCCAATAACAATGCTGTTGCCATATACGCTTTGTTGCTTGTGAAAAACTGTATAAAAAGCAATAAACTCTGCGAAGGCAGAGAGACATTTTGGATACTCTGCTATGATTAGTTTCTGAATCCATCACATGACAAAAGTTTGGAATCCATCCTTCTACAGGTTTTGTAGATACCGTATTTTTCAGACTATAAGATGCACTGGTGTATAAGACACACCAAGATTTCAAAGAGGTAAGTAAGAAAAAAAAGTTTTTGTCTTCCCCGGCTCCCAGGAGCACTCTGCAGGCTTCAGCAGGGCTGGGGGAAGACAAAAATGCCCTCGTTTTTGCAAAAAACGAGCGGTTTTTTGCAAAAATGGGAAGCTCCTGAAGCCTCTGGAGGGCCTTTGGGTGGGGGGAGAGGCTGTTTTTGCCCTCCCCAGGCTCCTATAAAGCCTCTGGACCCTGGGGAGGGTGAAAAAAGCACACCAAAAATGTGGGAGGAGCACTGGTCATGCGCACATGCATGCTGGAGTCATGCACAAAACATTATGGGTGTGGCACGTCCACGCATGACCCCCCTGCGCTCACCCTGCTTTTGGCACACGAGTAGTGGTGGGTTTCAAATTTTTTTAGAACCTTTTCTGTAGGTGTGGCCTTCTTTGTGGGAGTGGCTTGCTGACCATATGACTGGGTGGGAGTGGCTTGCCAGCCATGTGACTGGGTGGGCGTGGCGACACTTGTAAAATGTGGTGAAACTCACTTAACAACTCTCTTGCTTAGCAGCCAAAATGTTGGCTCAGAAACTCTGGCATTTGAAGCACACAAGTCTTAAAGTTGTCAAGTTACAAGATCCTTGCACTCCTAACCTTTAGGAAAAAAACCCAGGGGTGTTCAAACTTAACAGCTTTAAGACTTGTGGACTTCAACTCCCAGAATTCCTCCTGTCGCTCTTCATCTTGATGCTGTCCGGATGGGCGGGGGGAGGGAGCTGGAACCGGTTCTAAACGGCACTGTAGGTTGGACTCGACAGCCCTGATCCATGATGAGGAGAATGATTTTATCCACTTCAGAAAGAAAAATGGTCAGAGGCTAAGCTCACCCAACACACTAATCCTGATTATGGGATTAGACCATTTTCTGGGTTCACACCACATACAGAATGATAACCTGACAAAATGTGGAGACAAGATGTGGAGACTCTGGAAAGAGTGCAGAGAAGAGCGACAAAGATGATTAGGGGGCTGGAGGTTAAAACATATGGAGAATGGCTGCAGGAACTGGGTTATGGGTTAACTGGGTTAAAGAAGGACTAGGGGAGACATGGTAGCAGTGTTCCTATATCTCAGAGGTTGCCACAAAGACGAGGTAGTCAAATTATTCTCTAAAGCACCTGAAGGCCAGACGAGAAGCAATGGGAGGAAACTAATCAAGGGGAGAAGTAACTTAGAACTAAGGAGAAATTTATTTACAGTTTGAACAATTAATCAATGGAACAATTTGCCTCCAGAAGTTGTGAATGCTCCATTCCATTCCATATTCCATTCCATTCCACTCCACTCTATTCTAGTCGTCTATTCTATTCTATTCTATTCTATTCTAAAATCAGTTGATTCTCCACTACAGAACATGACATTGCAAAACCAAACCAAACAAAAATGAATGTGAATGCATTGTAACATATTGTGGACCTGCTTAAATGTGTTGTGTGAATGTAGACAGAAGCTAGGAAGCTTGGCTCTTTCTGTAAAATGGAATGCTCAGTTTTCTTGACTTATGACATCTGGTCACATATAATTTTGGCTACAAGTCCAAGATTTTGGCTAGTGGCCAAGACTTAAGAGATTCTTGACCAACTTTGGAAGTGAAATCCCATTTTCCCATTGATTGAACAAGCTTTGTAAATCTTTTCTCCCCAAATGTGACTTTTTTCTCCTCTGTTTCAATTTCATCTTTCAGCTTCCTATTTTCACTAAAAGAAAGCCACTTTTTTCTACTTTCTTTCTCCCCCACTTAGAATATTCCGAATCTGTGTGTCAGTACATGCGCTGGAGAGTTAGCATGCTCTCCAACTCTTTTTTTTTTTAAAAAATTCTCCTTCAGAGTGCATAATTGCTTCCATATCCTTTTGTGTTCACGGTGCCGAGGGGAGAAAAGGAACTTGCTAATCTTAACTTTCATTCTTGTCACAATGAATAATGGGAAAGCTTCCTCAATGCCTCCCCCCCCATTGTTTGCCTGTTTTCAGCATGAGGCTTGGCTCGGTTCCCCCCCCCCCGCATTAATGAATCAGAAATTTTGATTCCTGAACTTATTCTTTGGAATTTATTCCAAAATCAATTGTCTACAATCCCTACAGCAGTTTCATTATCTCTTTTGACCAAGCCAGGATGGACGGATGGACGTACGGATGGACAGACAGACGTTGCAATCCTGAACTATACTAATATTCTCCTTTACCAAAGTTAAGCAATATTAAGGTGTTTTTTTTTTAAAGTTGGACCAATATTACAAGTTGGGGGCAAATGCTAAAAACCCCAGTATCTGCATCTTTTTAAATTTCCAGCAATTTGGGAAATGGTCCCTGCAACCTATTCTGTAAGATGTTTCCTAAATGTGCATTATGGATGCAAACAAATGCTACGGCTGCTTTTTAAAAAAAAATTCATTCTGTGGGCCTCTCTCCCCCTGCCATTTCCCAAATGTGCATTTTGCAGGTTGACAAAGGAAGAGCAAGCTATAGAAAGCCTCCTGATGGTTTTCTTTCTTTCTTTTTTTTTTTTTTGGTGAAATGTGGATTTCCAGCCAGTTGAAAGGGACCACCGGAACACCTGACATATCTCCACGTTTTTTTTTTTAAAGCTTACCCATTCTGGAAGGATAACTGACAACCCTTTCAAAGAAGATGCTCCTGAGTACTTAATAATAGCAAATTAACAGCCTGACAATAGGCAAGGCACTTGCTCAAGCATTAGTAAGAAAACAGAGTGACATCTTCCTTGAAAAGCTACTCGGATGCCACTTAAACTTGTCACATTGCAGAAAATAGAGCTGCAAATTGTTAAAAAAAAAATCAGCCTGGCTCATTATGCAAGCCAAATGTCTAATTTTCTTAAATTGCATCCATTTTTCCACATGTTAAAACAAGAGAGCTTCCTTGATAGAAAAAAATAATGACAAAAGAAAGATTGGAGGTGATCTTAACTCTTTCGGGATGTGGAGGATTTCAAGAGTTCAGAACAGAGTTATTTACTCAGCGTGGACTGTAGTGCACATGTTAGCAACAATATCCCTGTAGGAAGTTAAAACCCACCCCTCTCCTAGAAAAATGAAATATCCTGGAGAATGTTGGAAAAGGCAGAATATTATACTTCCCTGGATAAGAAATGGAGAAACATGTTTTAAGGCAGGAAACAGACTCACTCTTAATAGTCCCCATCTTTGTCAATGGGCCATTAAAAGGCCTGACCTAGTCTATTCTACATAACAAAGATCTTTCCCCCTTCAGATCTAGAGTGATGGGATTAAGGCATGATAGGATTAGCCCTCTACCCATCTCACCACAGGGCACCTGGGAAGAAGCAAGGCTCAACCAAACCTGGACTCAAAACACAGCCTAGAGAGTTGCTCCTGCATGGCCCCATGGGAGTCTGACAACCAATCAGAAGACAAGCTCATGTTCAAAGGCCAGAGAGGGCATAAAGCCAGGACCTTTCAGCATCCCTGCCTCTTTTCTTCTTCACCCAACCTCTGGAAGCATGTGATCCCCCTTTTCTGTTCAGGAGCTCAAACCATGTGGTCCTGACCACCATTAAACCATCTTTCCAAGCAGCCTCCATGTTTCCTGTGTCTTTTTCCCCACTTGGAGCTGAACCCAGAAGGACATTTCTTCCAACGTACCAATTTATGGGAGCGTAATATGTTAAGGTTTTTATAAAAACTGCTGTTAACTTTTTAATGCATCCTGAGAATGTTTCTGCAGGTCCTTCCAAGTTGATGGAATATACTTGCAAAATAGTCCTTCATTCATCACAGTTGGATTTATTCTGATTTAATTGATTTGTTTGGATTGGATTTACAAGGTCACCTCTGGATTCCCAATCCTAAAGTCTTCTTCTCCAAAGCAGGGGTATCTAACCGTGCAACTTTAAGTCTAGAGGACTTCAGCTCCCAGAATTCCTCAGCCAGCTTTGCTAAATGTAGGCAAGAAGAGGTGATGCTTTAGAAATGTTTTTGGTATTTTTTATTTCACAGCAGACGAAAGACGTTTCTTCCAATGTTCCTGTCGTGCTTGCTGAATGAGGGCTAAAGGGCCACAACGAATACTCAAAAAACAGTGTTTTTAAGATAATCCTACTGCTTTGGAGATGCCCACAAGAAATTAGGATTGCTTTGACAGCGGGACTTCATTTTAACTTTCTGAAGAGACAGTTTATCAACATGATAGATCAGCTAGCAGAATTTTTGAGACTTAAGCTATTTGTTGTCATTGATAAATGTTACTAATCCAAGCTGGGTGTCCGGTCGGTGCATCATCTTCTTCTTTACATCAGTTTGAAAAAGATGGGCTCCTGAAAACACAGAAAGAGTAAGGGGGAAGTAACTGGGTAGGATGTCATTTCCTTAAGAATCTTTCAAAGATGGTCTTGGCTAGATCAAATATTTCCTGAAATTAAACTCTTTCAGGAATATCAAGTCAGGTATTAATACCACTCTATAAAGCCTTAGTAAGACTACACCTAGAGTGCTGCATCCAGTTTTAGACACCACACTATAAAAAAGATGTTGAGACTTTAGAAAAACTGTAGAGAAGAGCAACCAGGATGATTAGGAGACTGGAGACTAAAACAAACAGTGAACAGTTGCAGGAACTGGGTATGGCTAGTCTAGTGAAGAGAAGGACCAGGGGAGACATGATAGCAACCTTCCAATATTTGAGGGGCTGCCACAGAGAGGAAGGAGGTCAAGCTATTTTCCAAAGCACCTGAAGGCCAGACAAGGAACAATGGATGGAAATTGACCAAGGAGAGATTCAACCTAGAAAGAGGGAGAAATTTTTTAACAGTGAGAACAATCAACCCATGGAACAGACTTTGCCTTCAGAAGTTGTGGGAGATTCGTCACTGGAGACTTTCAAGAAGAGACTGGGCTGCCATTTGTCAGAAATGGTGTAGGGTCTCCTGCTTGGGTGGGGGTGGGGTTGGACTAGATGACCTACAAGGTCCCTTTCAACTAATCTGTTTCATCTAATCTGACCGATCTGATCTTTTCAACAACTTTGACAGAATGTTTAGGACATGGATCCAGCCAGAAATTTTCAAGACTTTTCATCTGTTTCCTCTGGGTGAATTTGTTGAGAGAAGTTGTTCTTAAGCATCAACGCACCCCACAAAGCCAAAAATCTCATATGTTGAAATCAGACCTAGAACTTTACACCCTGGATTAGTTTGGTAATATTTTTCTATTGGTCCTGAGAGATTTTTCTTAATTTGCCAGCAGAGTGACATAGAAATTATACCAGGAGATGTTTTTCTATGATTGCCTGCCCTATCCCTCTTTCATTAAATAAAAGATGAACATGATAAAAAGTCTATTTTTCCCTTTCTTGTTCATTTTTAATCTTAACTGGTAAAACCTTCCTTTCTCTGATCCCAACACCATCTAAGCTTTCTCCTTCAGTTCATTTTCTTTATCACCTAATTGATCTCTATGAACTAAGAACTGTTTTCTTTTTTTTAAAAAAAAAGTTGTTTGTTTATAATAATAAATATTATTTATTTTTTGTTGCAAATTTTTAATTATTTTATAAACCAAAGTGGTGCACGGCTTTCCCCTTTAACATCTTCTCATGCACACAGTTCATTTTACATCATACTTCCATTTCCAGTTTCAGCCATGTTATTTCGTTTCCATATCCTCCATCTTAAATTTAATTTCTTCTTAATACATAAATAGAATCATCATTGCCCCCAAAGCAGTGGTGGGTTTCAAATTTTTTTAGAATCTCTTCTGTAGGGGTGGCCTGCTTTGTGGGAGTGGCGTACCAGCCATGTGACCAGGTGGGAGTGGCTTGCCAGCCATGTGACTGGGTAGGCGTGGCCAACTTGTAAAATGTGGTGAAACTCACTTAGTAACTCTCTTGCTTAGCAACCAAAATGTTGGCTCAGAAACTCTGGCATTTGAAGCAAGCAAGTGTTAAAGCTGTCAAGTTGCAAGACCCTTGCACACCTAACCCTTTAGAAAAAAAAACCAGGGGTGTTCAAACGTGATAGCTTTAAGACTTGTGGACTTCAACTCCCAGAATTCCTCCTCTCGCTCTTCATCTTGATGATATGCGGACGGGGAAGGGGAGGAGGGAGCTGGAACCGGTTCTAAACAGCACTGTAGATTTGTGGAACCTCTTCTAAAGAAGAGGTTAGAACTGGCAGGAACCCACCCCTGCCCCAAAGCTAACCAAATTTATCATTTCATTTCCATCTGTTGTTTCTATTTTATTATAGATAGCATATAAACTCAAAATCAATATTTATATAATAAGCATTTCACTTAGTTATCCACAATTAATACTATCAATAGAGTTCCCTCACATCACAATTAGCTACATAGCATAAATAATATCAACACATTTCATTTTTTTCTGCTAGTTAATTCCTTTCTTTCCCTTCCTCCTTTTCTAACCATTTTCTCCTGGTCTCTCAGAGATTTCACTTCTTTTATGTTCTCTTCTTTCCACTCATTCACCTAGCTTCTTTAAAAAAAATATTTTTTTTTGTAATTCCTTTACTTTTCCCCCCCTTTTAATTTTATTGTATTGGTAACTTTCCCCAGGTTTTCTTCCAATCTTTCCTCACTATTCCCATCTTTGTTTTTTGGGGGTGGGGGGGGTGGGTGGGTGGGACCATTCCCTGAACTAAGTTGTCAGGTTTCCAAAAAAAAAAAACCCCCACTCTAATTGATTCATGAGCCTCTGACCAAACTTCAAAGGAAAATTAGTCATTTATTAGGAGCACTGTTTTCTCAAACCTCTCTCACATCCCACTTTCTAGGGCAGTGATGGTGAACCTTTTGGGCACCAAGTGCCCAAACCAGAATGTGTGCATGTGCGTGCATGCAGACGCTGGAGCCCCAGAAACTTGGAGACCAGTTGGCTGGTCTTTGCGTGTGCTGGAGTCTCAGAAACTCAAAGACCACCTGGCTACCTGGCCTTCTGGTTTCCAGTGAGCATGTGCGCCAGCCAGCTGGTCTTCACATGTGCTGGAATGCCATAAACCTGAAGACTAGGTAGCTAGTGGGCAGTTGGTCTTTGGGTTTCCAGGCTCCAGCATGCACAAAGATCAGCTGACTGGAAACCAGAAGAGCAGCTGGTGACAGCACACATGCCCACAGAGAGGGCTCTGTGTGCCACCTCTGGCACGCATGCCATAGGTTCACCATCACGGATCTAGGGTGGTTCTCTAACACAGGGGTAGGGAGCAATAACCCTTTTATGGCTGGTGGCCTTCAACTCAACTGGTGGCCTTCAGCTGAAGGAGTTGGGAGTTGAAGTCCACAAGTCATCAAGGGGGGCATCGTTCTAACAGATGTAAATTATGACAAAGGAGGTGTCATGCCTGAAAGGGATCTTTCTTTTGGACTTCAGGCCTGCCACACTTTCTACTGTCTATTTTCTATTGTGGGAAAATGGGAGAAGGGATTATATGGAGTTGGGTTATATGTAGCGTGACCCTTCAAAACCGTGCTCGACTAAGCCGCACCCGATTAAACCGCGTCGCTGACGTCATCAACAGGGCGACAACAGCCAGCGCGGAGAAAGAAGGGTGCTTTAAATAGCGCTTTGAAAGCAAGCCGATTCAACTTAAGGTAAGGGTTAGGGTTAGGGTTAGGTTTAGGGTTAGGTTAAGGGTTAGGGTTAGGTTTAGGGTTAGGTTAAGGGTTAGAATTAGGTTTAGGGTTAGGTTTAGGGTTAGGTTTAGGGTTAGGTTTAGGGTTAGGTTTAGGGTTAGGTTTAGGGTTAGGTTTAGGGGGGGTTAGGTTTAGGTTTAGGGGTTAATTTTAGGTTTAGGGTTTACAACGTGCTTCTGTCTCCGCGCTGTTGTCGCCCTGTTGATGATGTCAGCTACGCGGTTTAGTCGGACACGGTTTAGTCAAGTGCGGTTTTGTGGTGGAACCTATATGTAGCCATAATAACATTCCTTCTAGAAAGCCAAGGTCATCCTTTGTCTCTGCACCTGAGCGGAACTGGAGGGGTGGAATTGCCAGCATGGCAGTGGAAAATTGGACCATGTGATGGACTTGGGGGTGTGAGATCAGGATATTGAACTTTCAACTGGATGGGAAAACTGGGAAGCTTTCAGATTTGGGTTTTCCCAGATGTGCCAACATGGCTCTCTTAATAAATTGGAACTTTCAGGAATCCTTTGCCTCGGACTCTGATTTACTTTCGGATGCTATTTGTAACCCTGACAGGAGGAGAGAAATGTTTTAAATATATTTAACAGATTAACAGAGTTGGAAGGGACCTTGTAGGGTCATCTACTCCAACCCCCTGCCCAAGCAGGAGACCCTACATCATTTCTGACATATAGCAGTCCAGTCTCTTCTTGAAAGCCTCCAGTGATGAAGCGCCCACAACTTCTGAAGTTGTTTTGACAATTTGCAATTTCATCTGGCAAGGATCAGGGTGCTCTTAATAGTACTGAGTTGTAAATAATTAAAAAAAATCACCCATTGAAAGAAGTGGTGAATTTAATTGATTGATTTGAGAATGAATCTGGCCTCTGATTGAGAGAATCTGATATAAATCACAGCAACCTGGTGAAAATCACTACAGTATGTTTGAGTCATACTGTCTGTCTTTGAAAGCTGAAAAACGTGATGAGGGATTGGTTGGGAAAAGTTGATCTTAGGTTTAAAAGGGAGGCCTTCATACAGAATGTAGCACATCCAAGTATTGGTGGGGTTACAATAGAATAGAATAGAATAGGAATAGCATAGAATGCAGAACAGGATAGGACATAACAGAACAGAATAGAACCGAATTCTTTATTGGCCAAGTGTGATTTATCTCAAGGAATTTGTCTCTGTTGCATATGCTCTCAGTGTACATAAAAAGGAAAAAAAATACATTCAAGGAGAGAAGTAACTTGGAATTAAGGAGAAACTTCCTAACAGTGAGGACAACAGTGAGCAGGGGGCTGGATTAGAAGACCTCCAAACTCCATTCTGATTGATTGATTGATCGATTGAATCTCCTCCTGTGAAACGTGCTTAAAAAGCTTGACTCTGGAGCCCAGTAATCCAAGGAGTTTAACTTGCTAAAACCACTTGGCCATGGAGCAAAGTCTGCATCTTGTTTAAATTTTTTATAGCTGACAACGTTGTTTTCCAGGCTATGATACAATTTGTCATATTTATATATTTAGAAAGCTGAAAAAGATTGCCAAGTTTTTAGAATTTAATGTAAACATAAAGTACCCATTGCATGCTTTGCAAATCACCATTCAGTTAAGAGGATCCATGAATGATTAATGGTGCATCTATACATAATATATAATTAAATCATGGGCTGATGGAGTGGAATTTATTAATTGTGAATACACATGTGTTACCACAATCCAAATGTATTTCTTTTTATTTTATTGGCACATTGCTCAGTCATCTGTGCCTCTCTGCTTTGTCACATTATTCCAGAACTATAACATCCTGTTCAAATTATCTGGACATTTGGTTACACTGTTTATTGGCTGATGGGAACAATATGTACTTAGCAGGAGGAGTTAGTGTAAATTACTATACAAGGAATGTTAGCTTAGTGCTGTGCACTGCCTTGTTAAAACGATGCTAATAAAGCATACTGACTTCTTAGAAAAATAGGAATAGGAATTTTACTGAAAACAGGGAAACTAAAAAGACAGGGCCTCTAGGAAAACATATGGCTTATGATCTGCTGAGAATCACACGACAGCTACTTCATACTTGGTGATTCAGTCGATTACCTTCTGAGGTGGCTGGAGAAAAGTGGATTTCTCCATAACGGTTGGCTTTAAGACACTTAATCCTGTCCATATGCAAGAAGTGAAGAGAGTCAAATAATGACTACAAATAGAAGTTAGACTAGAATGTAAATCTCAAGAGTCAGAAAATTCCTGAATTTTCTAAAATAACTTCATGGGGCCCACTAGATACCTGGCTGAAGTTCTTGTTCTGACCTAGGCTTCCCCAGCAGCACGAAGCTGAGTCCTCATCCTGATAAACCCCTTTTATTTAATTTACAGTGAATTCCTCTCCAGCAAAGTCCTGGCCCACAGTCTTTCAAGATAGTTCAGAATTACCGACTTTTATCAGGCTTGGAGAGTGACCAGGCCAATATCTTTCAGACACCACAATACTTGGCAAGAATGCAGGAATGGACTAATTGTCTCCTGCAAATATCCCTCCCCTTTTATTTTTCTTTTATTCCCTATGGGAGGGGCCATTCACCTTCCACCTGTGGTTTTACTCCCAAGTTGACCTTTGTTCCTTAGCTGTTCCCTTCTCCTGGCAACTCTGCACATGTGCATACTGGGAACAGGCTCCAGCTGTTCTTCTGCCCCACTGATGTCCAACTCTGAAGGCAGCTGATAACTGTCAGGTGGCCCTGGCCCTATCTTTGCCTCCGATGCAAAGCACTCATCAGAACCTTCCCCAGACTCCAGGACTGGCCCATGTTCCTCTCCAACTTCCTTACTGTCCGAATCTGCGGCCAGCTTTGCTGGCTGCGGATGGGCCACAACAGTTCTCCAGAATGTAATAATTGTGAGTTGTGCAACGTGAACATGATGAGCTTGAAACTATCTCCCAGGTCAGATGCATAATCACTCTCTACACAGAGGCAGAAAGAATGGAGAAGTTTCAAAAGAGCTTCCAGGCAAGTCTTCCACAAGCAGGAGGTGCCTCTGAACAAGATATGGTTCCCTGGTGAGTTCCATGGTGTCAGACTCCTGTGAGAGAGTTGTACGTCATAAGCTATCCATTCTGTGGGGCCCTTGGTGTTCTCTGAGCTTCCTTGTTTTCTTGTAGATTCTTCAATGGAGTATGGCTTCCAGTTGCTGCGAGTCACTTGGCTCACACTACCATGCTATCCAGAGTGCACCACAAGGAGGCGAACTAGCTGTCTAACAACTTTGACATCAAGACACAGTGGAAAGCCAAATGGGCTGCTGAACACGCAGGCACAGTTACGTAGATGACCCTATATGAAAGGTGCCAGGTTTTGAGTTTCCTCGCCAGTTGTGATCAACTCTGAACAGGATCCACACCCAACCTGGTGTCTGCCAGGACTCATTGCTTAAGTGGGGTCTTGTCTCTACCCCTCAGTGTGACTGTGGTGCTCCTTGACAAAATATCCACCACATTGTGTTTGACTTTCCATCAAGAGCTTACATCAGCCCAATGTCTGATTTTTTCAACATAGAATATAGAATAACAGAGTTATTCTGCTTAGACAGGAAACTCTACACCACTTCTGACAAATGGATATCCAACATCTTCTTAAACACTTCCAGTGTTGGAGCATTCACAATTTCTGGAGGCAAGGTGTTCCACTGAATAACTCTCAGGAAATTTCTGCTTAGTTCTAAGTTGCTGCTCTTCTTGATTAGTTTCCATCCATTGCTTCTTGTTCTGCCCTCAGGTGCCTTGGAGAATAGTTTGACTGCCTCTTCTTTGTGGCAGCCCCTGAGATATTGGAACACTGCTACCATGTCACCCCTCGTCCTTCTTTACATTAAACCAGACCTACCCAGTTCCTGCAACCGTTCTTCATATGTTTTAGCCTCCAGTCCCCTAATCATTTTGGTTCCTCTTCTCTGCACTCTTTCTAGAGTCTCCACATCTTTTTTACATTGACCAAAACTGAATGCAGTATTCCAAGTGCAGCCTTACCAAGGCCTTATAAAGTGGTATTAACACTTCACGTGATCTTGATTCTATCTCTCTGTTTATGCAGCCTAGAACTGTGTTGGTTTTTTTGGCAGCTGCTGCACACGGCTGGCTCATATTTAAATGGTTGTCCACTAGGACTCCAAGATCCCTTTCACAGTTACTACTGTTGAGCAAGGTGCCACCTATACTGTACTTGTGCATTTTGTTTTTCTTGTCTAAATGTAGAACCTTAACTTTTCACCATTGAATTTCATTTTATTAGATAGTGCCCGATGTTCAAGTTTGTCAAGATCCTTCTGTATCTTAAGCCTGTCTTCTGGAGTGTTGGCTATTCCTGCCAGCTTGGTGTTATCTGCAAATTTGATGAGTTCCCCATTTATTCCCTCATCCAAGTCATTGATGAAAATCAGTGGTGGATTGCTAATTTTCTCACTACCGGGTCAGGTGCGCTCCTACACACACTTGCATGCACGTGCAACGCTGCTGTGCATGCACAGAGCCATCTGGGTGAGTGTGTGGAACCTCCTGCTGCTGCTACTACCAGTTCGCCCGATCTGGGCCAAGCCGGGAGCAACCCACCTCTGATGAAAATGTTGAAAAGTACTGGGTCTAAAACAGAGCCTTGGGGTATTCCACTGCATAGACCACCCTATCCTTGAATGGCTGGGTGGACTGGACATTAACATTTGAACTACTATAAGTCCATGTATTTGCCGTACACTAAACAAAATAAATTCTTGCAGATATTTCATTACCAAGCTACCGGTGGACAAATGTTATCTAGTTTGGCAATGCAAGTCTACAAGTAAACAACCAAGCTCAAAGAGCGCCAAGGGCCCCAGAGTTTCAATCCAGAGCTACAGATATTCTCTTCCATTGGTGTTGTGGCCCAGCAGGAGCAGTTGGAGCTCCCGACAGACTCCGATAGCGAGGGACCCTATGAGTCAGCTCTGGAAGATGTGGAGGACCCTGGGCAGGGTTCAGACTCTGAGAAGGGACCAGAGAGGCTGGTTGGCCACCAGGAGGTGCCTGAGGCATGGAGCAGCAGTGAAAGTCAAAGGGAGTTGGTCCCTCTGCCTGGCAGAGAAGGGCAGAGAAGCAAAGACAGCAATTACGGAGACAGACTCATAGGAGATAATCAGGCCCAGGTGGTTGTCAGTTGGCTCCTCCCAAGAGAGTATATAAAAAGAGACTTTGGGAGGAGACCTTTTGCAGGACACAACCGTTATACTAGGCTGGAGAAGCTCTTGTGTGTATCTCTTATCTGTGGGAGTCTGGGTTGCTGCCAAAGTCTTGTCTGTGAGTAATTACTGTGAATAAAGCGTGGCTAACAGTAAACTTGTGTCAGCGTGACTCACTGGTTGGAGGGGGCATCAGAACACATTGGCATCCATTCTGTGTAGAATCAAGACCAAGACTAAGAATATTGCTATTCTAAGCAAATTCTGAGGCTGTCTGACAATGTTTAATTGGTTGCAAGACCGTTTTTTTTTGTTTCTACCTGAAACACTGGCTGTACAAGACCATGGACCTGGGGAGATGGTGGTGGTGGTGGGACATCATTTGGGACAAAGATGTCCGAACTGTGGGTCAACAACTTGCATTGCTGCAGAAGCATGAGGGTGATCTATTGGCAGTGGTCACTGTGTGGATAGGATGAAAATTCATGGCAGCTGATTATTGTTAGGACTGTGAGTTCAGATACTTTCTTTTTAATGGCAGATCAATTTGTTGAGGTTTTAGCTGATTCACTGACAAAAGCAAATTTGAAACAATGCAATTAAAGGCAGGCATATTAATTTTTAATTTTTAAAATTAATTTTTAAAAGCTTGGTTGGCTCTGGGGTGTCATTACAGAAAATAATGAAAAGGCAAACATCAACTGTAGCCAAATAGGGATAGCTTTTTATTTATTAAATTCCTTTCATTGAAGCTATGAACATCTGACTTGGTACGGGCAAGTTTGAACTGAATTGGCCTAGAGTTCTATTCATTCTACAGTAGGTCCTGTGCAGATTTCTTTTATACCCAACCTAGAATTAAAATAAAATCTTAAGCCAAGGACGGCAAACCTTTTGGGCACCGAGTGCCCAAACCAGAATATGTGTGTGTGCTGGAGCACCGGTGTGCACCAGCCACCTGGTTTTCAGATTTACAGCATGCGGATACGTGCTGGCCAGCTCATCTTTGCATGTGGTGGAGCGCCATAAAGCCAAAGACCAGGTGGTTGGCATGTGCATGGAACATCAGGCAGCTGATCTTCAGGTTTATGGCACTCCGGTGTGCGTGAATACTAGCTGGTCAGTGCACATGCGTGCACTGAAACCAGAAGAACAGCTAGCGGTAGCATGCGTGCCCACAGAGAGGGCTCTACGTGCCACAGGTTCGCCATCACGGATGTAGGCATTGCATTCTTGAGTAGCTCAATGCAGCGAGAAACATTCCTGAGATACGGAAATTTTTTGAAACTTTCTATGTCACATAGTCCCATTTCATAATCTAGATTAAGTTTCCAAATGCAAAGCTATAGTTATGTAAATCAGAAGCAGTTTAGATCATTACCGAGATTGATGGGCGAGAGGAAATGTTTCTATTATGCCTCAAATTATGCTCAGCTCCATGCTTGGAAATTCACAGAAGGAAGGGCAATTTCGATGGACTGTAAAAAGCTCATGAACAGGATACTTGCCATTAATGAGTTGCAATAGTGAACAATTTATCTTAAGATTGTTGCAATGGTACTTCCTCTTGTTTTTAAGAATTGCCACTGTTTCTCTTTTGAAAACAAGCTACTGATCTTTAAGTGGAGGCGGTTTGATGCTAGATCACACATAAACAAGCCCAGTTTAAAAAATAAAAATCCCAGAAGGGATAAATAAAGCATGGGTCGTGAGCCGATAAACTCACTTGCTCCATCATTCTCTGTCTTGTGCCTACAGACATTCACCCATGTAGGCTAAATTGCTATTATCCTTCTCATCTTCTCATATTTCTTATCTCTCATCTTTTCTCATCTTATCTTTTCTCATCTTCTTATCCTTCCTACGTATCTTCTCCAATGGTGGGTTGCTACCGGTTCGGCTGAACCAGTAGTAGTTTGGAAGCCTGGGTCACTGGAACCAGCAGTGATCCAGGCCTGCGACGCACTTGAACTGGCCTATAGTGCCATCATCTTGTTTTCTGCTTCTGCGCATGCGCGGAGAAATGTTTATTGCTCTGCGCATGTGCACGGTGCGCCCACGAGTGAACCGGCAGTAGTGACTGCCAGAACCCACCCCTAATCTTCTCCTATTGGTATCTTATGATTTATCACTTGTTTGTATTTTATGATTAATGATTTTAACTATGATTTATAATCTATGACCTATAATTTTGTTGTTTGTATGTACATTGAGAGCTTATGCAATGAAGACAAATTCCTTGTATGTTTAACACACTTGACCAATCAAAAATTCTATTCAATTCAATTCAGTTTAGTTCTGTTCTGTTCTGCATTCTACTCTACTCCACTCCACTCCACTCTGCATTCTATTCTATTTTATTCTGTATTCTACTCTACTCCACTTTACTCTACTTACTATACATTCTAAATACATTCTATATTCTATTCTATTCTGTTCTGTTCTGTTCTGTTCTGTTCTGTTCCATTCTGTTCCGTTCCGTTCCATTCCACGCACTTCACTGCACTGCATTGCATTGCATTGCACTGCACTCCACTATAAAGCAGTACAGGTAATACTTGACATCTGGTCATTAATTTAATGACTGTTCAGAGTCACAATGACGCTGAAAAAAGTGACTTATGTCTGATCTTCCCGCTTATGACTTGCTGCACTCCTGTGGTCACGGGTTCAAAGTTTATGCACTTGGTAACTGGCATGTATTTATAACCATTGCGATGTCCTGAGATCACATGATCACCTTCCCAGCTGGCTTCTAACAAGCAAAGTCAACGGGGGAAAGCCAGATTCACTTAACAACCACAATGACCCACTTAATGACTATGCAAAGAAGTTGGGTGCAACTCAATTCATGACCTCCTTGCTTAGTGACAGAAGTTCACATCCCAACTGTGGTTGTATGTTGAAGACTGTCTGCATGTTTATGCCTTTTTAACACCAGAATAGCTTTTGAGTTATGACAAATTCATTGTAGAGGTTATACATTTAGGCAAGAAAAAACGAACTGTATCGGTATAGACTAGGTGAAACATGGCTTAAGGCCAGTAACTGTGAGAGGGATCTTGGAGTCCAATTGGACAAATATGAGCCAGCAGTGTGCAGCAGCTGTCAAATAAAGCCAATGCAATCCTAGGCTGCATTAAGAGAGGGTTAGAATCAAGATCATGTGAAGTTGTAGTACTGCTTCACAAAGCCTTAGTAAGATTATACTTGGAATAATGCATTCAATTCTGTCACACCAATATAAAAAAAGATGTTGACATTCTGGAAAGAGTGCAGAGAAGAGCAACAAGAAGGATTGGGGCATATTCGACAAGAAGTTTTTGTCAGCTGGACAGACGTGGGGGATGTGGGCTCTGAAGAGCCTTATGTGAACTCTGTCTTGCAAACCTACTTCGGGGGTCCTTTTTTGGATCAGAAGAAGGCCAGTGTCTCATCAGACACAGAGAGTGGCAACAGGTTCCTTGCTGGTCGGAGATTTGCGTTATGAATTGGAGTGGGGGTGGCAGCCTGCAATATGGCTGACAAGATGCTGACTTCCAGTCAAAAGCAAATGAACAGGAGTGTGAGGAAGAGATAAAAGACTGATAAGAAAATTTATCTAACCCACAGCCATAAATCAAACCTGGAAAAAGCAAAGAAATATTGAGAGCATAAATAATATTGATGATCAGATCGGGATTTTCTCAAAAGATAGAAGGAAAAGGAAAATGGAGGGTTGAAACACCACCTCCCCCAAAAGCTATTTCTTTGTAACAAATTTGGACAGAAAGGAAGAAAGCAGAGAAGTGAGAAATCCACTTAAATATAAATTCTAAATTTGGTTTGGGATTTCAAATAGAAACCAAACATTCCGAAGGATTTATTTCGTTTGAAGCAACTCCCAAAAATCAAGGAAAAAAAAAACACCCCTTCTTACTGATAACTGATAACCTAACCCTGACTCTGCGGGAAGTTTTAATTAACCATCTGCCATAAATCAGAATTTGGAAAAGCAGGAGGCAAAAGAGAAACGTACCCAAAACTGGCTGTTTGCAAGTTTGTTATGTTTTGAGCATCTATGGTAGACCGGCGGTGGCAGGGGAAAGAATAATAATAACAGAGTCAACTGGGAAATGCAAGGTTTTTTCTTCTTCTTTCGTCCTTTTATTTTCTCTGCAAAAGATTAAGATGGCCCCAGCTTCTCTTCCAGTTTCACAGTACTTGAATTATATTTAAGATGGACCAGAACCCTGAAATAAGACTTGTATAACTAACTGCAATTTTGGAACTGGGCATTAAGGAAGAACAAAAGACCAAGACGGCTCCCATCGCTCTTCCCCACAGCAGTTGAAGTAGACAAATTTAAGGTGGATCAGAACTCTGAAATAAGAACTGTATAACCAACTGTAACTTTGGAACTGGACATCATGGAAAATTGGGAATTTGAAGAACTACATGAAATTATAAAAAATATGCATAAATCATTAAAATCAAGCCTAAATAATATTCTGAACCTAGAGAAACAGATATCTAAAGAAGAATTCAAAGAAGAAAGGGGGCGGGGAGACAATGAAGGGCTAGAAATGGAGGGAAATAAAAAGCAGACAAAAACTCCATTGGTTTTTGCAGTGGTATAGGGAAAACTGTAAAAAGGGGGTGGTGGTGTCCCAACAAAAGGGAATAAAAAGAAGGGGGCAAGACAATGAAGGGGTAGAAATGGAGGGAAGAGGTTGCGGTTGTTAGTGGCATAAGGAAAATTGAAGTAGACATTACGCCCCAACAAAGAGAAATATAAAATATATTTTTGATGGTGGCCTGGGGAAAATTGAAGAGAGTGGATGTGTCAAAACAAAGAAAAGGGAGAAGGCAGGAACGGAGAAGTGGGACAAAAGACTTACTAGGAAAAAATCAGACAACTAGAAATTGTTATATGGGAAAATATAAAGCTAAGATAAGGGTTTTATTCCTAAATATGACAATAAATTGGAGCTGCTAATTGGTTGAATATAATAATGGAAAGATAATTAAACAAAGGTTAAAATATATGGAATATGGATAAATATGATATGGGGAGGTTGTAAAGCAGAGGTTTGTGACTCACTTTTATACATGATAATTAAACTGAGTAATTGACAATATGACAATAGAAGGATAACTAAGCATGGGTTAAAATATATGAAACATGGACACATATAGAACTTTTAAGATGATGACTAAAGTGAGCTATTTACCGCTTGTTATTCTATATAATAGATTAAGGGAATTGTAATGAACATTGAACAGCGAGGATTGCCATGTATAGACAATTAAGGGTTATCTAATCCAGGATATGGAAAAATGGAGAGGGAACATGAAATATACCTATTAAGGGAAACTATTTAGATTTAAAGACAGAACCACAAATTGGAGGCATGTAAGGATGTATAATTATATAAAGATAATGATGAGACTAGCTGGGAATTGTAACCAGGTCTACATCTCAGCCAAAATTAGGCTGGGGTGGGATTAAAAGCACAATGACTATATATGTATACTTTTTTGTTCTATTTTTTTAAAAAAGGAGGAGAATACTTGTTAAAATTAAATATGTACATCGAAAAGGAATTATATATACCATCAACATAAAATGGAGCTTGCTCAGAACTTGAAATACACCAAGTAAAGAAGATGAAGAGTGGGAAGCAGAGGAGAGAGGTAAGGGAAGAAGTGAGAGATAGGAGAGGGGGCAAGTGGGGAAGAGGAGGAGAGAAATGAGGAGTGGAAAGGGGAAAGAGAGAGGCGAGAGAGGAGAAGGAGAGAGGAAGGGAAAGTAGAGAAGGGAAGGATGACAGAGGGAAGAAAGGTAGGGAGGAGGAGGAGAGAGGGAGAAGAAAGTGATGGATAAGGTACAAATATGGTGTTGGACAGCAGAAGAGCCAATAATTATTTTGGGAGTTGATGGTAAGATGAATTGATGTAAATGTTTAATAATACAATATGACTTTGGCTAAGTAATAGTATACATGTGATTATATGTTATGAAAATGAAAAAAAAAACTTTTTGAAAAAAGAAGGATTGGGGCACTGGAGGCTAAAATATATGAAGAATGGTTACAGGAATTGGGTTTGTCTAGTCTAGTGAAAATAAGGACTAGGGGGTGACATGATAGCAGTCTTCCAGGATTTGAGGGGCTCCTACAAATGGAACATGATGGCTCAGTGTCTAAGACGCTGAACTTGTTGATCAGAAAGGTTGAAAGTTCGGCGGTTCGAATCCCCATGTAACAGAATGAGCTCCCGTTACTTGTCCCAGCTTCTGCCAACCTAGCAGTTCGAAAGCAGGTAAAAATGCAAGTAGAAAAATAGGAACCACATCTGGTGGAAAGGTAACAGTGTTCCATGCATCTTTGCCATTTAATCATGCCAGCCACATGATCACGGAGTTGTCTTTGGACAGCGCTGGCTCTTCGGCTTTGAAACGGAGTTGAGCACCGTCCTCTAGAGTCGGAAATGACTAGCACACATGTGTGAGGGGAACCTTTACCTTTACAAAGACAAGGGCATCAACCTATTTTCCAAACACCAGAAGAAGGCAAGGCAAGAAACAACGGATGAAAACTAATCAAGGAGGGAAGCAACCTAGAACTAAGGAGACATTTTCTGACATTGAGAACAATTAACCAGTGGAACGGCTTGCCTCCAGAAGTTCTGGATGCTCCATCAATGGAGACTTTTAAGAAGAGATTAGACAGCCATTTGTCTGAAATGATATATGAGTCTCCTTCTTGAGCAGGAGATTCGACTAGATGATCTCCGAGGTCCCTTCCTTCTTTAAATAGCATGTTCCCTCTTTTGAGCTGGATTTTTGGCTTTCAACATTGTGACACGGCACACAACTGAATGGAATGTTGGTTTTTATGTCCTTTTCCTAAAACCCATCCATCTAAATGATTTTTTGTTGTTGGTGGTGCTGTCCAACAAAAATATTGTGACTGGAACTGATTCAAGAAAGTCATGCCCTAACATTGATTTTCATGGAAATCGACGTTCTGTTAGCTCAGCTTTGTGAATGAGAACATGGACGACTGGCAAACTGAACAAACTTTATTTGGATAATTTCCCTCCGTGCTGCTAGGTCAGGTCTCATGTTATTTTACTTATATCCACTGCTGTTGAATGAAAGACAAATTCTGAACTCCCAAGGAAAACCATGCAGTGTTAGCAGCTGTCCTCACATCATTATTTATTGGCATAGATGGAAAATGAACGAGAAATGGAAGATGCCGAGTTGCAGGGAAACAATCTCAAGGTTTGGAATCCACGCTGTTTTCCCCGTGGAAACTAGTATCTTTCTTTTGCTGCTCAAATGATCCATTGGGATCATGTCCAGATCTAGGGCTAATTTCCACTTTGGGCCCTTCACTCTAATTTTCAAACAGGGGTTGAATCTTGTATAAACTTTATTTTCAAGGGTCTTGCAATGCGTTCAAGGAAGATAATTCAATATTTTGTGGGCTCTAAGAATAACAGAATCGAGATACTTCCCAAATCAGTGTTTCTCAACCCCTGGCAATTTTAAGATGTGTGGACTTCTACTCTCCCCAGCTCAGCTCCACTCCGCATGCATGCATACCAGCTGATCTTTGGGTCTCTCCTGAGCATGTGTGCGGGGAGGGGCGCATGTGGGAGATGTGTGCACATGCGCATGGTGTGTGCACATGCACGGCGTGGCGGAGTGAGCACGGGGGGATGCGGTGTACCCCCACCACAGCTCATTTTTGCTCCCAGGAGGCTGCAGGGAGGCCTACAAGGCCCAAAACAGGGCATGGGTGGGCTGCACATGCATGCACTGGGAGCGGGGGAACACGGGAAGGTCACACACATATGTGCAGGGGGGGCAGGGCATGCAGGGGTGGTGGTGGTTGTGGAAGTCGCACGCACATTGCATTATGGGTGCAGGCACACGTGCATGTGCTATTGCTTTCAGCACATGACGACAATAAGATTAGCCATCACTGTCCTAAATTATGCCAAGCCAGATTGAAAAACACCTAGACAGTTTTTAAGTGCGGTTGAATTGAATTAAATTCTTCATCATGCTGCCATATTGCTCCTATTTGAACAGATTATTTTCATGAACAAGTTCAGGATTGTTCTACGATTCTTTTTAGCCACTAAGCTATAATTATTTATATATCATTTAAGTAGAATTGACAGAAGTATCTAAATACACACGTGTGTTTTCCCCATTATATTTCTTCTTTCAATTTGGAAAGTATCCTTATGAGAAGATTGTATTTTAAAACTGTGAAGCAGATTTTCTGTGACATTCCAACATTCCTCCTGGTTTGTTGAAATTCTTAATATATACATTTTGCAATAATTCAAGACATCTTTTAGTACAACAATCACCCCGAGCTGTTTTTATATCCCTGCCACTCATCATGTAACTGATCTCATGACTTCTGTTCTTGTGAAATGAATGTAAGTTTACTGTCAAAGTGCAGCTGTATTTTAAAACCTAATTCCCTTAACAGCATCATCACCAAAGGAGCTTTCATTTAGAATTAAGTGAGGCCTTTTCTTATGCTTTTGGGAAGAGATTCTGGATGTGTAAACCACCTGGCAGTCAGAAAGAATGTCAGAATAGTTCAGCTGCTGCAAACACTATATTAAGGGGGGGGGGGAAGTGTGGAAAAATGGTTCACTGACAAAAGGGCGAATGACAAAACCACGCCCAACTAAACCGGGTGACAAAACCGCGAGTTCTAAAGCACTCCAACGAATGAGCGCTGAATCGCGGCGACAACACCGCGGCGACAGAAGCGCGCTGTAAAACTAACCCTAACCCTAACCCTAAACGTAACGCTAACCCTAACCCTAAACGTAACGCTAATGCTAACGCTAAACCTAACGCTAAACCTAACCCTAAACCTAACCCTAAACCTAACCCTTACCTTAACTTAAATCGGTTTTCTGTTGACGCGCTGTTGTAAAGCGCCCTTCTGTCACTGTGCTGTTGTTGGCGCGCTATTGTTGTCGCGTTGATGTCGCGGTTTTAGCGACGCGGTTTTGTTGGCACGCTTTTGTCGTGCGCGCTTTTGTCGGGTCACATGGAAAAACTGCTTTACCTGATAGGGGAAAAAAAGTAAAAATGATGGCAGTAGAAAATGTTTTTCCTTGCATTTCCAATTTTTAGAGCTGGACTAACATGAGTCTCAGGTTTTATTTCTATAATCAGTGGTGGAATTCAGCCAGTTTGCACCTATTGGGGAGAACTGGCTGTTAACTTTCTAAACAATTTGGAAAACCGATTGCTAGAAGAAATCTCATTTTGTTTTTTTCCACTTTACAGGGCTAATCCTGTAAGGAAGGCAAGAAGGAAACATTCTGATGTTGTTTCTAGCCTAACCTTTATTTCCCTGTTTACCGAAACTGCCTCTTTGGTTAACCTTTATTACATTGTAACAGCTAAGGCGAAGTGCCCATCGATGTGAGTGATGTTGAGTTGGTCATGCCCATCCAGTCACGTGACCACCGAACCTCACCTACCCACCTACTCTACCTTTTTAGGGCAGAGAACCGGTTGTTAAATTATTTGAATCCCACCACTGTCTATAATTATCAGGCGTTTTCAGCTGAGAAACTGTTTTGATGAACTTTGACTGGATTAGAACAGGCCCAGAACTTTCTCCGGCAACCAAAAAGAACAGAGATGGTGAAGAGAAAGCCTTCTAATTAATAAGTGGTTGGTCCAGTCTGCTAAAAAAACAAGGGATGAAATGCTACCGGCTCGGGCTGGTTCATCCGAACCAGTGGTAAAAAATGCTAAAAAAAGTTAAAAAAAAATTCTGGTGATCGCATGGCATAGCTAATTGTTGCACAGCTGATCATTGGAACTTTTTTTTACTTTTAAAGCATTTTTTACTACCAGTTTGCCTGAACCGATATTAAAAAACTGCTAAAAAGAGTTCCAACAATCAGCTGTGCAACAATCAGCTGCGCCGCATGATTTATATTCACTAGAAAGCAGGAAATTCTGCTTTCTAGCAAATCTAAATCGTGTGGCACAGCCGTTCCCCCCTTGCTGTTATACTTAACCTTTGCAGACTCAGAAAAGGCTTCTTAGCATCTGTGTGTGTTTGGTGCACTTGTGTATGAAGCGCTCATGCGTGTGCACAGCAAAAATAATGAGCAAAAAACTTTTTTGCTTGTTTTTGCCCTCCCCATTCACCAGGAGCACTCTGGAAGCTTCCTAAAGGCTATGCACGACCATTTTTGTGAAGGGTGTGTGTGTGTGTGAGGCCAAAAAATGCTGTATTCAGTGTATAAGATGCACCCAGATTTTCACCCTCTTTTTTGGGGAAAGAAAGATGCATCTTATATTCCAGAAAATATGGTAGGTAGAAATCAGTTCCAGTTCAGAGTGAGTTGGTTAAGGAAAGGGGTTGGCTGTCCAGAGATGATCCAGAGAAGATAGAATTATGCAATTGGTATTTGTTTGGCCTTTTCCCCTAAGGGAAATCACGTTAAAGCAATGAAGAGATGATGACAGAACAACCCTTATCCACTTGAAATATCCAGAATTAAGTGAATTCAATCCCAAAATATTCATGTAGACTGATTGTCTTGACATTATTATGGAATTTTGCACATTTATTCCTTGAGAATTATTGGAGTAAATGTGAATTCTAGAAGATGAGGGATGAGGCTATCTGTTCAGAAGGTGGAAAAAAGATCTAAGAAACTATAGACTGGTCAATCCAAATGGATAATAGTGTTCTGACCGAGGCTTCCCAAGAGCATGAAGTAAAACTCCTTGTCCCAACAAAAAACCCTTTTATTAATTTACTGTGAATTCTGCTCATTCACATCCAGCAAAGTCTTTCAAGGGAGGATTTACAGTCACAGACTTTGTCTGGCTTGGAGAGCTGCCAGGCCGATATCTGGAAAACCTGGCAAGGAGTCTCGGAGAGTCACAAACCAATTAAACGAACTAATTGTCTCCTGCAAATTCCATTCCCCTTTCACTCCTCTTTTATTTCCTCTGGGAGGAGCCATTCATCGTCCACCTGTGGCCTTACTCCCAAGTTGATCCCTGTTCTTTAGCTGTTCCCTTCATCTGGCAACTCTGCGTATGTGCACACGGGGAACAGGCTCCAGCTGTTCTTTTTCCTCACTGATGTCTGACTCTGAAGGCAGCTGATAACTATCAGACGGCCCTGGCCCCATCTCTGCCTCTGACACAGAGCCCTCATCAGAGCCTTCCCCAGACTCCAGGACTGGCCCATGTTCCTCCCCAACCTTCTCACTGTCCGAATCTGTGGCCAGTTCTGCTGGCTGATGGCGGGCCACAACAAATACCAAAATTCTAAAGCAGATTATTAAGTTATCTGTTCATGAGTCTTTGAAAAAGAATCATTAGTAATTCAGATTTCCCAGCATGATTTTCCTTCTAGTGATACTACCTCTTTCTTTTGATTAAGATTATTGTTTGCTAGATTTTTGGGGAGGCTATTGACAATTACTTGATCTCACAAGTGCATTTACCAAAGTCTCCCTTGATATTCCTGTTTGCAAGTTGATACAAAATTATTATATTTCTAGTCTGTGGATCCACATATTGGTTGAAAATGGTGCCAGTAGATGTCAACATGAAGAGAAGTGCCAGTATAGCCTTATAAATCCTTCTGTCCCAGGCTTTATGCTACTCAACACTTTCATAAGTTGCTAGGACAAAATGATAGAGTTAAATCTGTCACACTTGCACTTGGCATGAAGTTGGAAGGGAGACTTAACACTGTAGCAGAAAGAATCATGATCGATCCAAATCTTGACAGGTTGCACTGCTGGTCCAAAACTTCCCAAATTCAACTGTGTGAGATTTTTGGAACAGCCAAACGAAGAAAAGGAACTTGCTGTCTTTTAACTGATTGCAAACTGAACGCAATCCAGACACTGGTATGTACAGAGAATGGTGATGTTGCAAGGAGTGATATGGGTGAGATAAGTTGTGGCATTTCCACGATGACTTTGTGATGCATGGCTCTTCATTTGCTCTTCTGCAGAAGCCCATTCATCCAGCAGAGACTAAATAATTCATCCAAAGAAAGAGAGTATTAAGATCACAGAAATGCAACTGTATCAGAGTTTGTTGCAGAAAAATCAAATCCAGAAAGCACACACAGATAACTGATTTAGCTGGATTCGTTAACTTCCTTATATACATAATAACAGATGAATAAATGTACAATATCATTAGTAGATTCTTTCAATGTGGTAGACGTTACAAGCAGAACACAAGTAGGAGAGAACAGTTAGTTTCATTTCAGAGTTCAGAGCAGACAGAGTAGTTTCAGTTTCGATTCTCAGCACAGACTCAGATCTGTTTAAGCTCTCATTGGCTCATTGCTATGCCTATTCATTGGCTGACCTTGTTACCAGATCTTTCCCAGTCATGAATATTCTAACAAACCATGTCCATTCCCTTGGCTTGAATGGCTTCTTCCTTATCCAGATGTTAACCTTTTACCGATTGAATATGTTTATTTAATTCAAATAGGAGCAAGGCAGGAAGTGATGTTTCACCTAAACCTAAACAGTGTTTCCCAATCTTGACCTTTGAAGATGAATGGACTTCAACTCCCAGAATTCCTTAACCAGCCATAGTGGCTGGGGAATTCTGGGAGTTGAAATCCATGCATTTAAAATAGCCAAGGTTGGGAAACACTGACCTAAAAGAATGTCAAATTTGTTACAGCTCTTTAGAAGGCCAGATCCTGAAGAGGAAACTCAGAGACTTTGGGCACCCAATGAGAAGGAAGGACTCCCTGGAGAAGAGCCTAATGCTGGGAATGATTGAGGGAAAAAGAAGAAGGGGATGACAGAGAATAAGGTAGCTGGCTGGAGTTACCGAAGCAGTAGGTGTGAGCTTAAATGGACTCCAGAGGATGGTAGAGGACAGGAAGGCCTGGAGGAACATTGTCCATGGGGTCACGATGGGTCAGACACAACTTTGCAACTAACAACAACTGTCAGGATGTCTATGGTAGGAATCTATTTTTAAAATGCTAAAAATAACAAGAAATTTAAAAAATGTTTCCTGTTCCTGTTTCTTTAAAAAGGAAAGAGAGACTGTCAAAATGGGATTCTATTAACACTTCCAAAATTGTGGACTCTCAATCACAGCCCTGACTTGACAAATTATTTCCAGGAAGATGGAGGTGACGTGAACTGAACAAGCTACTCCTTCACTGCAACAAAATGTTAACTATCTGGGAATATATTTATCTTTATTTGTACATGGATGACACCTAGATTCTCCATATCATAAGGATGGTGTATGTGTGTTTCTGTATTCCTCTATAAATCTCTTACAGCTTTTCCCTGTAATTTCCCAAAATTGATTATTCTCTTCCCTGATTAGCTACTCTCCACCCTTCACACCTGTCTCTGTAAATTGCAGAAAGGCCAGTATTTCCGTGGGAGAAGAGATCATTATAAACCTACAGGGAGATTTATTTATTCGCTGTAAATTAGCAGTCCTTCTGAATTTTGGTTTTCAGTCAACTCTTTTGCGTTGACATCTGAAATATAGTGAATATTGGCTGCCATATATGATGGCTGACAGTCTCAGATGCATTTTATGAGTGATTGAAATATTCTTTCCAATTTTCCAGAGATATACAATATGTGTGAATCTTAACTGTTACATTTTATGTGCCTATCAACAGTCACAAGAATATCTGGGCGTTTTGTGTGGGACCTTGAGCAGAACTGAAGAGCGAATATTGGCAATTATGAATTCATTTCCCTGTCTTTTTATATACTTCCCTTAAATCAGTTTTGTAGTTTCTTATAGTAGTTCCAAAACCTGAAATCAGTTAGTTGTGATCTGATTAAACCTCTGTTAATTATTGTTTTTTATTTTAAATTGACTTGCAAAGTTTCTGTTTGGTTCACTTCCATAAACTCTGCGTGGTCATTCTTAAAAAGTTTTAAGAGTAAGAAAAAATCCAATAATTTAGTATATCAAGAATGGTGAACCTTTTTTTGCCTCAGGTGCCAAATGTACAAGCATGTGCGCCCATAATTTAATGCTTTCCCCCACACCCTGTCCCCTGCAAATGCATGTGTGACTGACCCCGCTGCCCTGCACATGCGCGCACGGCTTTCTTGGAGCCTGGGGAGGGAGAAAACTGCCTCCCCTCACCCCCAGAGACCCTCTGGAGGCCAGAAACAGTCTGTTTTATGACCTCTGGTTGGGTGTTGGACCGTTTTTCACCTTCCGGAGGCTTCAGGAGACTTCCCTGAAGCTTCCGGAGGGGGAAAAACAACCCAATGCACAAACCAGAACTCCGTTCCCGAACTTCCCGGTTGCCCATAGGGCCATTTTTCTTCCTCTGGAGGCTTCAGGGGAGCCTCCTGAAGCTTTCAGAGGGCGGGAATGGACTCCAACCTGAGTTTTTGGCAGTGGCTGCTCTGGGTGCATGCTCTATGATTGTGGGCCACCTGCCTGCAGAGCATACAAACATAGAGCATGCGCCCAGAGCGGCCACTGACAAAAGACTCAGATTGGAAGCCGTGGAGAAAGCCAGATTGGGATGGTGGCGGCGGCGGCAGTGCCCTGGCTCTGTAATGAGAGCTGGGCCATGCATTGTTGGGCTGCAAGGTGGGTGAGCGAGAGCGGAACAGCTGCTCACACAACCCCCCTCTCTAGCCGTGCAGAGCGCCATTCACTGGCATTTGGAAGGTACCAAGCCACGGGAGCTGGGCGGCGGCGAACAGGTGCTCACACGGCTTGGCAATACCCCTAGGTCAGTGAATGATGCTGTGCCAACTGCAACGGGTGTTTGCCGGGTGGCTGCTCATGAGCGTGGTCGCTTCATGGTTGTTGTATTGTGCTGCTGTGACAGTGCAACACAGCCATTCGCCCATGAGGCTGTGCCTGGCTCTTTGGGAGCCCGCTTGCAAGAGAGCAGCCACCCGGCAACCCCCCTCTTCAGCTGGGCACAGTACTGCTCATCAACCTAGCGGTATCCCGAAGATGCCAAGCAATGTGATCACCTTTGCCTCCCCCCAGGTTCCTGTGGCTTGGCACCTCCGGGATACTGCTAGGTTGGTGAGCGGCACTCTGCCTGGACGGAGGTGGGGTTTTTTCCAGGGGACTTATATGTTGTGGGGGGCTTATATTTTTGCCCACCAGAAAAATGTGGCACGGCTGTATTATGAGGACATGTCGTATTTTTGGGGAAACACGGTAAATATGAGAGGAAAATGGATTTCTGTTCTTTTTTCTAACTTATTCCATTCTTATTCTTTAATATAAAGCATGACAAAGATCAAATAAAAATTTCAAAAGCAAGGTGATGGGAGGACAAAGAAAGACACAAAGACATAAAATTATCCGCCTAACCTGTCTAAGCCCTTGTATTTTTCTTCTTCAGGTGGCCTCTCTTGTCGTCAAGGGTGTGGTAGGTCAGGACTATGATGTGGGAAGCCTGAGAGATGCCTGCTGTCAGTCATGGAAACTCATGGGAAGACTATAGGCCAATCCATGTGCTTTTCCATTCCCTTCCAGAGCTGCTTTTGTGGAAGTGAAAGGAAAAGAGATCTCCAATCAAGTTACCTGGAGCTCGTAGGAAAAAGGCAGGCTATACATCTCGTCCCTCACAAAAGTAACAGGTTGAGGGATCGTGCACATGTTGCCGCGGATGCTGACATACAAGATGCTACTAGGGTCGATTTAGAAAAGGGGATGAATGTGTGGAAATATAAAACCAGACAACCTTGAGCTCCCAGTCTGAAGCTCCTTCTTCTCTTAATTTCTGAAGTTAGGTCTGAGTTCTTTCTTCAAAGGATTTGGGAAAGCTTGAAAGAGAGTATGGAATTTGCCCTTGTTCTTGGCATTTCCTACCTCCCTCCCTCCCTCCCTTCCTCTGCTTTTCTCCCACCCTCCTTCCCTATCTTCCTCCCTCCCCATCTTCCTCCCTCCCTCCTTTCCTCCCTCCCTCCCTTCCTTCCTCTGCTTTCCTCTCTTCCTCCCTCTTTTCCTTCGCTTTCCTCCCTCTCTCTTTCTTCCCTCCCTCCCTCTCTTTCTTTCCTCTGCTTTCCTCCCTCCTTCTCTCTCTCCTTCCCTCTGCTTCTCTCCCTCCCTATCTTTGTCCCTTCCTTCCTTCCTTCCTTCCTTCCTTCCTTCCTTCCTCTGCTTTCCTCTGCTTTCCTCCTGCCCTCTTATTTTACCTTCCTCCCTCCCTTCCTTTGCTTTCCTCTCTTCCTCCCTCTTTTCCTTTGCTTTCCTCCCTCCCTCCCTCCCTCCCTCCCTTCCTCTGCTTTCCTCCCTCCCTTCCTCTGCTTTCTTCCCTCCCTCCTTTCCTTCCTCTGCTTTCCTCCCTCCTTCCTTCTCTCCCTCCTTCTGCTTCCCTCCCTCCCTCTTATTTTACCTTCTTTTCTCCCTCCCTCCCTCTGCTTTGCTCCCTCCCTCCCTCCCTCCCTTCTGCCTTCCCTATCTTCCTTCCTTCCTCCCTCCCTCCCTCCCTCCCTCCTTCCCTCCCTCCCTATCTTCCTCCCTCCCTCCCTCCTTCCAGTGTTGGGACTAGGAAGTGAACCCGGATTCTGTTATGCCTGATTGCTATAGGAGAGGTGTGCAGATAGGGCTGAATAAATGCTCTGAAAATGTTGCACTCACCAAATGGCTCTAGATGTCCTATTTCCAGACACTCAGCATTATATATTAGACAGGAGGCCTGCTTGAACAGTAAAAGAACACGTCACTATATATCCCTGTCAGATTAAAAAACTAATTTGAAAAGATTAATGTATTCTATTCCTGTTAGCCCGAATCAGATACCGCTGTGCCTACAGCACCACAGCCGCCTGATTATTGAATTTTTATGGCCTTGTAATTAATTGCAGATTCCCTGTTTTGTTCTATTTCTTTTTCTCTGACATTTTAATTTCAACAAAAAGCAGCGGTCTCTATGCAGCCTCTCTCAAGAGATCGTAATGGCCTATAAAGCAAAATGACTTATAGATATGGCACCCACTTCAGCTGGCAAGCCAGCCTTCGAAAACCTCGCTGATCAGGCAGAATTTAATCCCCTCCGTCCTTTGCTGTACTTATTTCTCGCCTATTAAATTGCAACCCGGCTGTCTTGACTAACAAATGGAGGTAACAGAGTGCCGTCCTCTTGCAATACGTTACTGTAACTGCACGTACATTTTGGTCCCTTAAAATCCAGTCCATTTCATCTAATTGGCAGTGAAGAAACGCCTGTAGGAATCCACCTATCAGAACCTACCTCCTGTTCTGACCAAGCCTTAGCAGGAGAAAGTAACAGACTCCTTGTCATGAAAAACCTCTCTTTATTTACCTCTTGTGAATTAATTGTATTCACCCACCCAAAAGTCCAGGCAATAATCCTTCAAGGATTTAACGGCAGTAACAGACCGTATCAGTTTCTTGTGATAATTGCAAGGCCATGAGCTCCCAGCTGAAAGGCTGCAAACTAAGTTCTGGCAAACAGTCTTTGTGGAACAAAACACAATGAACAAAATCTTCAGAAATACGAACTGTTGTCTCCTACAACAACCACTCCTCTTTCCAACTATTTATTGCCCAGCCATTCAGTGTCCACGTGTGCTTTGCTTCCCAAATTGACTCCTTGTCCTCCATTGTTCAACTCTTCTAACTGCTCTGCACATATGTGCATCTGGAACATGCCCCAGCTGTTCCTCCTCCTCACTCATCTCTGACTCCAAAGGCAGCTGCCTCTCTGGTGGCTGGGAAAGGTTGGATGGCCCTGGTGCTATCTCTGTGTCTGATGCAGAGCATCCATCAGAGCCTTCCCCAGACTCCAAGTGGTCTAAGTTCCTCCCCAACCTCCTCATTATCCATGTCTGCCACTAGCTCTGCTGGCAGCTGGTGGGCCACAACACCTCCTGACCGATCACTCGATGAATGGAAAGTATAGTGAACACAGTATAATGAACACAGAGTAGAATTACTCAATGTTATATGATGCAGTTGGAAAGGAGGGGTGCAGGATTAGATTATTTTCAGCTTTTTAATTGGGATGCAGGTGGTCCTCAACTTACAACAGTGATTGTTCAAAGTTACAACAGCACTGAAAAAAAAAGATAGACAGAAAACACAGGTCTGCGACTAAAAAGCTGTTTGATTATTTTCATCTAATTTCCATGTATTTTGGTGTGCTGAAAACAAATGAAATATTGAAAAAAACGCCTAGACATCATGATTTGCCACAACATGGAAAATTGTCCTGCTGCCAATTACCTCCCAAAGACCCATTAGATCACACAGGGCTGGCCTCCTCCAGGTTCTGTCTACCAGCCAATGTCATCTGGCTACTACCCGGGGGAGGGCCTTCTCTGTGGCAGCTCTGGCCCTTTGGAACGAACTCCCCGCAGAGATTCAGACCCTCACCTCTCTCCAGGCCTTCCGAAAAGCTGTTAAAACCTGGCTGTGTCGGCAGGCCTGGGGTTGATGAGTTCCCTTCCCCTCTCGATTTGTGTGGCTGTTGGTTGTTTTTTAAATGCCTGTATTTGTAGTTTTGTGTTTCCCTTTCCCTCCTTGGCTTTGTGCGCCGCCCTGAGTCCCGCTGGGAATAGGGCGGCATATAAATAAAATGAAACCTAAACCTAAACCTTGTCTTCAAATTTATCGATTTTTTAAAACATTTTTGGTATTTTTTAATATTACTTATATTTTATTTTCAATGTCAATCTATACATCTCTGCACAGTCTAATATTTTCTGGATTATGTTTTCATCTGATGGGGTGTTCTCATTTTCCCAATATTGTGCAAATACAATTCTTGCTGTTGTCAATACATGTAGCATTAAGTATAGTCCCTTTATCATAACTTTCTGGTATTATACTTAACAAAACATTTCTGGCTTTAAACCTATATGCTCCTTAATCATCTTTTCCAGTCATGTGTTTCTTTTTGTCTAATATTTTCTTGCTTTCATACATGTCCCAAAAAAAGAAAAAAAGAAAATAACGGAAAGGAAAAAAAATGAGCATTTATCACAGCAGACAGATGGAGGCGTTGCTGGCAACAACATATTGGTTTTCTAACTGTTTGTTTGATAGTCGTGATTCCTGCTTCACTCTGGATTGGCACCGTGTCAGTGGTGGGATTCCAAATCTTTTCCTACTGGTTCTATGAGGACATGCTTAATGCATGCGCTCATGCTTTGTTCGTGTGCGCAGCACTCAAAGACCGCCCTCGGTGTCAGCACTGGTGAGCTGAGATGTTATTTAGCTCAGCTGAGGCGCGGCAATTAGCTGAGCTAAAAAACAAGGGAATATAGGACAGGGAACAACAGGGGTGGCAGGGTGGGGCCAACCAGAGGTGGCATTTGCTGATTCTCCGAACTACTCAAAATTTCCACTACTGGTTTGCCCGAACCAGTCCGAACTGGCCGAATACCATCCCTGCACCTGGTTTGGAATTGTGCCTTGGAGACTCTGAACTTTTCTTGTTACTTGAGCTCTCTTGTGGGTTGATTTAAGTTTTGCCTGGTGGGTTTAAGATTGTCTAGTGGAGTTATTTTGTTTGAAAAACTTTCAGTTGCTTTGTGAACTATTGGGCCGTTGCTCTGTGGATTAATCTTGCCCTGCTCATGGCTGGACTGAATTGGGACAAGTTCAGAGTTTTGTTGAATTGCTCAGGAACATTAATAAATTCACTAAACCACAGTTAAGCGTGTGAGTGAGTGAGTGGGGCAGCACAATATTTCCAGGAGTGGGACTTGAATAACTTAATAACCAGTTCTCTGGCTGGATAGGCGTGGCCGGTTGGTCATGTGACTGGGTGAGTGATGTCACTTATCACACCCAGCCCCGCCTCCTGGTCACTCACCTCAAAGGCAGAGGTAGGATTCAGCCAGTTGGGGCTGGCCCCACCCCATCTGTTTTTTGGCCTGGTTTTTGGTCATTCTGAGGCTGTTTTTTGGGCCATTTCCAGGCTCTTTTGGGGCCATTTTCAGGCTGTTTTTCAGACCGTTTTCAGGCTGCTTTGTGGGCCATTTTTGGCCCTTTTTCGGGATGTTTTCGGACTGTTTGTTGGGCTGCTTTTGGCCCAAAAGAGGGCCTGGAAAACAGGCCGAAAAATGAGCGGGGCAGGTCCAGCCAGTGGTGGGATTTGCCGGTTCACCAACTGTGCAGAGCCTTAACTACCGGTTCACCAGTGCGAACTGGCAGCAGCCCACCTCTGAATATTTCTCTAACCATTTAAAGGTGTTCTTAACTGGGGCCTCTTGTTATTTGGATATTTCTGAATGATAAATTTGAGATTTCATAAATAGATGATCTTGAAGCCAGACTTTGAAATGCAATCCATTTGTCCACGCTGTCAACAATTGTTTTAGAATATTCTAAAGAACGATCTTCGGATAAAATTGATTTGTGGGGCTGGCTGAGAACAACGATGCCCACCAAAAGAACAAATCATTCAGGATGAGATGAAGCAAAACCAGATTATTCATGGGAAGTGATAGCAGCGAAGCTAAAATCCAGATATTTGGAATATATAAGACAAGACAAGAATCACTAGAAAAGATCCTGATGCATAGAAAAAAAAATCAAAGGCCATAGAAAACGGTTGTTACTGAAAGACAGTCTGGTGACCTATCCATTGGGTCACAGTTGGAAGTCATGAATGACTGAACAATAAAGACAATGACACTTATCTACTGCAGTTGGTTTCCTTCAACAGAACCTGGTTGCTTGATGTAAAAATCAAGAACCCATATTGTGAAACAGTTCAGATAAACAATAAAATAATATTTAAATGTCTACGGAGACTCTCAGCCATCCAGGTTATGGTTGTGGACTTTCTGTTTTTTCTTTGAAGATGTTTCACTTCTCATCCAAGAAGCTTCTTCAGCTCTGATTGGATGATGATTTCCCACCCATTCAGTCAGAGCTGAAGAAGCTTTTTGAATGAGAAGTGAAAGGTCTTCAAAGAAAAAAACAGAAAGTCCAGTGGCCTCTTGGAAAAGCACCTTTGGGACAATAAAATATTATGTTAATATTTATAACAGTCTGACTTTTTTTCCTCATTCCTAAATTTGGTCATCTGTTGGATGCAATGTAAAAATAGAAAAAGAAGGAAGGAAAGAAAGAAAGAAAAAATGAAGGAAAGAAAGGAAAGAAAGAAAAAAGACAGAAAGAAAAAAGAAAGAAAGAAAAAGAAAGTAGAAAGAAAGAATGAAGGAAAGAAGAAAGAATGAAGAAAAGAAGAAAAGAAAAAAAAGGAAGGAGGTAGGTAGAAGAAACTTTCTATTTGAAAAGCAGTTTGATACGAAGTGAGGATTCATGCAGCATGGAGATTATTCTGCATGACTTAGTTGAGGAATGAGTACGAAGGAAAAGGAAGAAATTATAAAGCAAACTCTTTAGTTGTTACAGTGAATAATGCATGAATAAACCACAGGCAGAAATGTGTTCAAAATACATCAAATTATTTCATGTATATCAAGCACATTTCTGAAAATCAAAGTTATGGAGAATCGTGTCTTAAGTTTTTTTCCGTATCAGATAAATTATTAACAAAGTATTTAATTTTAGCAGAACAAAGCTAATTGACTGTGTGGAAACTGCTTTACATTTCAGCTAAATGAGGACTTTGAAAGGCTTGGTGATGGTTGGGATAAGCTGGAGAACAAATACAAAGACATTCTTGCAAATTTTGCTAACCTTACTTGCTAAATTTCAGACAGAATATTCCCGGGTTTAGGAGTTATTTCTGATTGGAAGAATGGAAGTCACGATGATAGTGGTGCAAAGGAGAACCAAAATATTCCTTCTCTGGGAAATGTTTCTGCATCTTTGCAAAGACTTTTAGCATGATTTGCATTACCTCGAAAAGGGCCATCAGCTATAACCGTGAGTGCCACTATCTTGATTCACAATACTTTAATCAATGTTGGTCTGCCATTTCAATTGGATATAGGCAGTGGTGGGATTCCTTTTTTTACTACCGGTTCTGAGGGCGTGGCTTGGTGGGTATGGCCAGATTGTCATGTGATTGGGTGGGCGTGGCCAATTTAGCCACCCAGTTTGCCAATTTAGCAGTCCATTAAACAATACACAGCGACCCCCTTTTCTATTCTTCTTTTTAATACTGCATGAAGCCAGAGGTGGTATTTGCCGGTTCTCCAAACTGGTTAAAATTTCTGCTACCAGTTCACCCCAACTGATCAGAACCAGCTGAATACCACCGCTGGATACAGGGCATTATCGACATTTGTTTTTATCTTAAATATTTAAGATTAAAACAAAAACTGGGGCCTTAATGTCCTTATTCCATAACTGCTATTCTAGTTTCTGTTGACTTTATTTCTTTTGAGGATATTTTGGACTTCATCTTTTATGATGACCTTTTAGAATTTTTTAGAATTCTTTATTGGGCAAATGTGATTGGACACAGAAGGAATTTGTCTTCAGTGCGGAAGCTCTCAGTGTACATACTGAGAGGAGCCGAGGTGGCGCAAGAGGAGCCGAGGTGGCGCAGTGGTTAGGGTGCAGTACTGCAGGCCACTTCAGCTGACTGTTATCTGCAGTTCAGCAGTTCTAATCTCACTGGCTCAAGGTTGACTCAGCCTTCCATCCTTCCGAGGTGGGTGAAATGAGGACCCAGACTGTGGGGGCGATATGCCAGCAGAGAGGGCTGAAAGCCCCATGAAGCGGTATATAAGTCTAACTGTTATTGCTATCCAAGTAACAAGTAATAAATCATGAACATAATAATAAAAATACAATTTTCATAAATCATAAGTTCATTTTTGACATACTGACTAGAGCTGATAGCAGCTTCAGTCAAAAAGATATGAAGCGGATTACACAGAGGAAGCGATCCTAAACTCTGCTTCAGCGTTTCTCATCCTTCATAACAGATTAACAGATAACTGAATCTGTGATTAACAGATAACTTTAAAATGAACGGACTCCAACTCCCAGAATTCCTCAGCCATTATGCTGACTGAAGAATTCTGGGAGTTGAAGTCCACCCTTCTTAAAATTTTCAAGGTTGAGAAATGCTGCTCTATACCAAGGGTGTCAAACTCAAGGTCCGGGGCCTGGATCTGGCCCAGGGAATGTTTAGATCTGGCACATGGGGCTGCCCTGGAAATAACAAAGAACCAGCCCGCAGTGCCTTTGCCAGAAAAAGTGGGGCTCGGGAGGGCCACATATGGTATTTGCAAGCTCTGTTTTCACTGGCAGAAGGTTGCAGGAGGCCATCACAACCGAAAAAGGAGCTCAGGAGCCTGTTTTCGTGGACAGAGCATTTGGGCTGCCACAGGTGCCCCCAACATGAGTGACATTGAGCTAGCTATGCCCACCCTGGCCCTCAGAGGTCAAACACAATCTTGATGTGGTCCTCAATGAAATTGAGTTTGACACCCTTGTTCTACACTGTTGGCATTATAATGTTTGCTTTATCCGTGGGATTTTACATGAGAAAGTGCTTGTGTTTCATCTCAGAATTCAGGAGATGCCATCAGCACTTTGTTTGCACTTTCCCAATGTTGAGAAGTAGCTCCCATCTTAGCCCATCAAAAGCTTTGGTTCAGAAGGTGGATTCTTTCATGACTGCACTTTCCCAGCTGCACAGCAAATGAAGGTTATAAAAGAGGTACCAAGGATTTTAAAGCCAGTGGGAATGAGGAGTGAAGCTGAGGCATCCTTGACCTTCCAGCCTGAGACTCAGTTGATCTTAGCCCATTCCTAAACTTCTGGTTTGCATGTTGGGCTGTTTTTTCTCCCTCCGGAGGCTTCAGGAGGTCGAAAATGAAGGCTGAAATCAGCTGGTCAGCGTGCATGCATGCACGCTGGAGCTAACAGGGCAATGCCTCACATGCCCTCAGAAATAGCTCCATGTATCACCTGTGGCACACATGCCATAGATTCACTATCAATTGGTATAGGGTCTCCTGCTTGGGCAGAAGGTTGGACTAGACCAGAGGCCACCAACCTTTCAGACCTCATGGACCACTAAATTTATAATTTTAAATCCTGCGGAAAACTAATATGATCTGCCTAATGACCGGCTGGGTGGGCGTGGCAAGGTGGTCATGTGACTGGCTGGGCGTGGCCAACTCGATATCACTCACGTCAAGGAATGCCTTGCCAGCCTCTACTCGCCACTCCTTGCCTGCCCGCCTAGGGCCCCAACAGGAAGCAGTTGTTGGAGCTAAGTAGCCGGCTCAGTTCACATTGGATCTGACCAAGAAGGAGGCTCAGCAGAAGCACCTCACTGAGGACTACGAGCATAGGCTTTCCAAGCAGAGGGAAGACCTGCAGGAGTGCAAGGCCAGGTGCCAGCAGGCTGAGATGGACAGCCACTTCCAGGCATGATGCAGTCCCACTGGAATGAGGCCCTCCGGCTCTTCGCCACCAGTGGCACTTCCCTCCAGCCTTCGCCCAAAACCCCCTGACCCCCTTCAGCCTGACTGAAGCAGACCCCAAGTCAGAATTTCTTCCCCCTCTGACCCACACAAAAAGACCCCGAAGGGGGAGATTCTCTGCAGGAATCCAAATGTTCATTGCACGCATCCCTCTCATGAGGCGTAGTTTGAGGACCCCTGATTTAGTGCATTATAAAAAAAATGCAAATAATGTTTCTGCGGACCAACAAATTTTTCCCACAGACCACCAGTTGGTGAACGCTGGACTGGAAGACTTCCAAGGTCCCTTCCAACTCTGTCATTTTCCTTTTTTTTATTGAAAATTTTGAAAAAAAAACTTTTACAAATATTTACCTCCCTCCCCCTCCCCTCCCCACCCAACCCCCCCAACCCCCTCCCCCCGACTTCCCAGAACCAATACAGGGTATAAATCTTTAACAAAGATATTCTAAGATAAACTTTAAAAAAAGTTAGTATCATCTTTCATTTGAGCTTTAACTCCTCTTTGCTAGGCTAGCTCTAAACAGATTATATCATTCCTTGTTTCTTCAGTCATAAACTATCTGGAATTTCTTAGTCCCATATTTATTTTGAGTATAGTCAATCCATCTTCTCCACTCCAGTTTATATCTCTCATTTGAATGGTCCTTGGGATATGCTGATATTTTAGCCATCTCTGCTAGGTTTGTTACTTTTAATGTTCATTCTTGAATAGTAGGCAAATCTTCCTTCTTCCAGTATTGCGCCACTCAACTCTGTCATTTACTTAAGACAAGCAATAGCTCTCCCTGCCTGTAAATCAGTTGCAGTGAACTGCCAAGTACTTGATACAGCTAGAACCCAGATCCACTAATGGGTATTGACTCCCTGCAAGCAACAAATTGTTAATTGGCCAAGCCAGCAATGGAGAATTGAAGGCAACCCATAGGAAAAGATACCACAATGCCTCTCAAATTGAGTACTGTTTTCCATGGGACTCTGAGTGAAAATGAATCTTTCAACCCTCTTTAACAGAAGTGAATATTCAGCTCAATTTTACATGGATATTGTGTTCTTTGAAAACTCATGTCTGCAGAGTTAATGTATGCTGGTAAACTTGCAATGTATGAAATGATTAGTGAGTTCAGTATAAACACACAATTTAACTTACTATGTATAATTTAATCTCTGAGATAAACGTTGCGTGTCATCCAGCTGAAAGGTCCTTTCATAGAAAGACACCATAAGGCTGAGAAGATGGAAAAATGATTCTGCCTCAGTAGCAAATTCATCTAAAAAATGTACTTAGGCATTAATAATTTATTTCAATGGCTTTTGGTAGGCAATTTTAAACGTTGCATCTATATATTTTTTATCACTGCTGGGGCACTAAAACCTTCACATCGATTGGCTGAACTGCTATGATGTCATAGGAAGTCTACCAGCAACTTTATATCTTCTCTTGAGAAAAGAAAAAAAATGTTCACTAGGTAGAGATGCCAGTCCTCAGAGGCAATAAGAGGACGATGTCACTGCCAAGCATATGTTTTATGGAGTAGAAAGTTGGTCTCTGACGGAAAGTCACGTGAAAAGACTAGAACCGTTATAGCGAATCTGTGGCATGCATGACAGAGGCGGCACACAGAGCCCTCTCTGTGGGCATGTGTGCCATTGCCCCAGCTCAGCCAGCTTGTTGTTGGGTTTCTGAGGTGTGAATGCGCACTGGGCAGCTGGTTGTCAGGTTGCAGTGGTGCACATGCATGCCAGCCAGCTGGTTGTTGGGTTTCAGAAGTGCAAATGTGTGCTGGCCAGCTGGTCCTAGGGTTTGGAGGCACACATGCATGCCATCCAGCTGGTGGTTGGGTTTTGGAGGCACGCATGCATGCCATCCAGCTGGTTGTTGGGTTTCTAGTGCTCTGGGTTTGGGCACTCTGTGCCTACAAGGTTCGCCATCACTGGACTAGAAGCATTTGAAATTTGGATTTACAGACGGCTGTTATGTATAAGCTGGGTTGACAAAATCAGAAATGTGGAGGTGATAAGCCACCCGAGAAAGCCAAAGGAAATAATAAAAAACCATTAAAAAGCCACCGTTAGAATATTTTGGATATGTGATGCAACACCTGGAAAAATATGGCATCCTTCACTTAATCCTCCAAGGAAAGGTTGAAGGCAAATGAGGTCCAGACAGAAGAAGAAGATCACGGTTTCAAAACCTAAGGGACTGGTTTGGACAAAACTCAAGAACACTTTTTTGTGAGGCTGTTGATAAAAATAGGATTACCAACATGATCGCCAACGTCCGATGATGGATATGGCAGAAGAAGAAGAAGAAGAAGAAGAAGAAGAAGAAGAAGAAGAAGAAGAAGAAGAAGAAGAAGAAGAAGAAGAAGAAGAAGAAGCAAATGTTTAGAGAACCACAGGTACATAGATTCCTTGTGTATTTATAGAGGTGGAACGTCAACAAGGAAAATGACTTTGCAAGATTAGGTTTGGTGAATCAGAGAAGGCAAGATTAGTCCACATGGTTGCATCCTGACTTCAACATGTGAGGATAAGTGCACGAATCACTTCTATTCAGAAAAGTTAATACAAATGAATAGCAGAAAATTCACTCTTTAGGGTTGAGAATGACCAACAAGGACTTCATCAACAGAGTGAAACCTTGTATGTGCTAAGTAAACAGAATATACTCCACATGTAAGCACGAGCATCCTGCTGCACATGGTGTTTTATGACATTTTGGAATATAGAGATTCATCCACATCAGGTCCTTCTTTAATCCAATAAAAGTTAGGACACTGGTGACCATTTTTGAATATCTCTAGGGAATATATTAGGGGCTCAGTGGCTAAAATGCTGAGCTTGTTGATCAGAAAGGTTGGCAGTTTGGCAGTTCGAATCCCTAGTGCCGCATAATGGAGTGAGCTCCATTACTTGTCCCAGCTTCTGCCCACCTAGCAGTTTGAAAGCATGTAAAAATGCAAGTGGGAAAATAGGAACCACCTTTGGTGGGAAGGTAACAGCATTCTGTGCTCCTTCGGCATTTAGTCATGCCGGCCACATGACCACGGAAACGCCTTCGGACAGCGCTGGCTCTTCGGTTTTGAAATGGAGATGAGCACCGCCTCCTAGAGTTGGGAATGACTAGCACATATGTGCGAGGGGAACCTTTACCTTTAAGGAACTATTCTGCTCTCGTTATTTACTGTCACAGTGTTGTTGTTGTGGAGAAAATGGATGGAAGAGGAAATAGTGTATACGTTCTCTGCCTTGAATTCCTTATAAAATAGTAAAAGCAGGATAAAAATCAAATCAACTAAAAAAGGGAAAAGGCACAGGGTTGAAACGAGGGGTCCTTGGTGCTGTCTGCGCTTGGCTATTTTCTTGCAAATGTCTCATTACCAAACTAGGTAATATCATCAGCACTAGTGGGGAGTGTGATTTGCTCTCAAATTACTTACTATATAGTAATTTTAAATATTTAACATGAGAGCAAACCCCACTACCGTCTAGGAGTGATGATGCTATTTAGCTTGTGTAATGAAACATTGGCAAGAAATCCACCAAGCTCTCGGACCACCAAGGATGCCTCAAATAGAAAAGGAAAAATAAGAATATAGTAAAGAAAAAGAAATTATAATGAAGCGACTTCCAACCTTCACCACAAGAAGTGTGAATAATTTTAGTGATGATGATGGTAACTTGGCCTCTTTCCTGTTTCCAGTCACTACGTAATTTGTCCCCATTCAGTTTTATGGTTTGGACCTTAACTTAGTGTACATGCTTTAACTGTGTATGCAAACTGAGAGCTTATGCATGGGAGACAAATTCCTTGTATGTCCAATCACACTTGGCCAATAAAGAATTCTATTCTGTTCTGTATTCTTTGTCCTGTTCTGTGTTCTGTTTTGTATTCTCTGTTCTATTCTGCTTTATGCTCTGCTCTGTCTCTTCTCTTCCCTTCTCTTCTCTCTTGTGTTCTATTCTGTTCTGTATTCTCTGTTCTGTTCTGCTTTGTGCTCTGCTCTATCTCTTCTCCCCTCTCTTATCTTGCGTTCTGTGTTCTGTTCTGTATTCTGTGTTCTGTTCTGTGCTCTGTGCTGTCTCTTCTCTTCTCTCTTATCTTGGGTTCTGTGTTCTGTGTTCCGTCCTGTCCCATGCCATGCCATGCCATTCGATTCCATTCTATTCTATATTCCCATAAACCTCAGATAAGTGAACCAAATGATAAACAATAATGAGAGGCATCTTCTTGAAGCAGGCTTATATAACTCTGAAGAAGAAAAAGAAAACTCTGAAAAAGAAAGGCCAGATATTGGATCTTCAGTTCTCCATATTTAAATAGTTCTTCTGCCTCCTGTTTTGTAAAAAGCACCAACTTATTTCTCCAAACATAACCCTGGATTTCTCCTAACTCCATTCCTGCTCATTGCATTGTTGTCTTGAGGTGGCTGGTTGCCTCCCTGGGCTTGACTTCTTAACTCTCAGAAATGTCTCACCAGGCAGTGGGAAAAGTGAATCTTCCAAATTTTTCATTGGATTTGCCACAGGACATTTGCAGGCCAGGCTTCCTTGGGTAGATTTAAGAAAAGAAGACCGTCAAGCTGGTTTGATCCATTGTTTTATCTGAGAATTATGGAAATGAGAAGTCCCGCTTTCTCCTGGCCAGCCAAAAACTCAATCCAAGCAGGTCAAAAGAAGGGGGACCGCTGATGATCTCACTGGGAATAACATTATGTGTACTTAAAGCTGTGTGAATAGAAATCATATTCCTTTGGGGAAACGGCTCGCTCTGAACTTTCAGCTAAACTATATGCACCTGAATTGCTGTATTAAAATAATGTTGCACAAGGGCTCTATAGATTTAAGACCTTTCTGGTCAGGAATGAAACCCAGGAGGAAATAGGTAAATACTAGTAATTCCAGAACAAGTACACTATTTAAATGGAAATCCAGTTGTGTGCTTCTTGTTTGCTTTTCTAACTGTGGCACTATCATTCACCGGAGTTGGCTTCATTGGTGCGCAGTGAAGAGGCCTTAGGAACTTGCTCTGGGGCTGAGTTCTATTGACATTGGCTTATTATGAACTTATTAAGATGGCATGCCCACCTGGTTAGAATCAATGACTTTGCCTGGAAATACAGGGCTATCGTCCTTCAGCAAAGTCCCTTTCAACTGCGAAGAAGTGAGGTAGCGGGTATTGATCTGATGGCTTAATTCCTCTCTACAATTTTCAATTGTTTGTCTCATTTGAATCCTCAATTGTGAAGAAGAAGAAGAAGAAGAAGAAGAAGAGGAGGAGGAGGAGGAGGAGGGGGCGGAGGAGGAGGAGGACGATGGGGAGGAAGAAAAAGAGGAGGACGACGAGCGGAGGAGGAGGAGGAGGAGGAGGAAGGGGGATGAGAAGGAGAAGAAGAAGGAGAATTAGTGTCAGCATTCCAGAAAAACCCAACTCCAATGAAAATCTCCAAGACAGGCATTTTTTCAAAGCTCCCATTTATTAGAGTAGGTATACAGGCACATCTGGAAAAACCCGAATCTGAGAATTTTGGGTCTTCCCTCAGTAATTCAAAAGTCCAAACCCAGCTCCTGCACCCATCAGTCCATCACCTCATCCAATCCCAATTCGTCCCAACTCGAGAAATCACTCCAACCACTCCTCCTCCAGGTCCAGGAATACCATGACCATGACCGAAAAGAAGAATGCTACTATGCCTAACTACATTCCCTCTACTAAATCCCCCCGCCCCTAAATTTTCCAAGCACAAGAATGTGGAAGCTTCCGGTGTTAATGTGGCTTCCAAAGCTGACAATTAGATTATTAGACAATTAGATAGAAGAAGTAGACACTTCAGAATCTGGACAAGCACAACTGGTGCTGCCCCGCTTTATGAGATGAACATGGACTCAACAATCACCCTGCATGCTTCACAACCAGGATCTCCTCCCCTGCCCAGCATGCCAGTTCAATGCACAACGAACTGTGTGGGTGAGAATCTGAAACCGATGATACCAGCCTGATCTCTGTACTAGTAGGACTCTTGGCTTCACTGGTGGGATTCCATTTTTTTATTGCTGGTTCTGTGGGTGTGGCTTTGTGGGTGTGGTGTGGCTTTGTGGACGTGGATTTATAGGAATGGCAGGGGAAGGATACTGCAAAATCCCCATTCCTTCCCTACCCCACTAATCTGCTTTCCAGCTCCCTTCTGCTGTTCAGGCTAACAAAAGAAGATCAGCTGGTAGGCAGTGGGGGCATGGCCAGCCTATTTGCCAGTTTTCCGAACTACTCAAAATTTCTGCTACTGATTCTGCAGAACCTGTGAGAACTGGCTGAATGCCACATCTACTTTATTCCCACGATGGACCAGTAAGCACAAAGGGAAGAAACTCCCTGAAAGCCACTACACAAGCAGGAGTTAACAAATGCATGTAAGGAATGGCCCTGTGTGAGGGGAGGAGCCCCACTCAGTGTGTGTGTGCATGCACACAGAGAAAGGATGGGGAAATTACAAAAACCAATTTTCTAATAAACATTTTCTGTCTTGAGTGCCAAGCTGGAGACTAAGTATTTCTAGAAACACAACTACTAAGACTGCACTTTTCAGTGCCAGTAAATTCATTATTGCATTAACTAGGCCTAAATTATTAAACCTTAATGATGTGGTTCTTTGAATGCGCTGGGCTTCATTTTTGCACACAGAATCAATGTTAAACATTACAGTATAAATTAAGCCATACTTTACCGGGGCTGGCGGCTGCTTTGAATTGAGTTAGACCAGGGAGATGTATAGGTGTGACTTCAGCGTCTCTCCCGCCTTCTAGCGAAGATTGTATAGTTTATTGTAATGAATGAGGCACAGACCCGCAATGGCTTAAGTAAGGCATCCATTTTTGTCAGAGGGAAAAACGTACGAGCGAGGACACCGCACTGCTTACAGCAACACGGAACAACCGGAGATGGCGTATTATAAACATAATTTCCATGGAAGCCCGAGGGGTCCTGCACCCTTTCCAGACTCTGGAAGCGTGACATGTATTGCAAAATGTTGGAGGGAAGGGAAATAAATAGAACTTCTATTCACACCCAGAATGGAAAAGGGATCATTTTAACAAGATTCCGGTTTAATCTCCTTTACATTTTAATGAGAATTCCAAATGGTGAAAAGATGGGCTGAGACACATCACCCCTTTATGAACTGTGCACCTGTAGACTTCAGCTCTCAGAATTCTAGGAGTTGAAGTTCAAAGGATGTAAAGGTTCTCCTCGCACATATGTGCTGTCATTCCTGACTCTAGGGGGCAGTGCTCATCTCCGTTTCAAAGCTGAAGAGCCAGTGGTGTCTGAAGACGTCTCTGTTGGCATGTGGCTGGCATGACTCAACACTGAAGGCACATGGAATGCTGTTACCTTCCCACCAAAGGTGGTACCTATTTTTCTACTTGCATTTTTACATGCTTTTGGCAGAAGCCGGGACAAGTAACGGGAGCTCATTCTGTTATGCGGCACTAGGGATTTGAACCGCTGAACCGCCGACCTTTCAGATCAACAAGCTCAGCGCCTTAGCCACTGAGCCACTGCGTCCTTGCATATCACAGGACATAATTATCCCTCCCTGCACTAGGGAATGGCTTCTTTCCTTCATCCTCTGGATTTATGGTACCAAGCAAAGCCATCAGTGGTCAAGATGCTCAGTTCTCCCTCAACAAGAGACACATCAAAACACATGTGTAAGTTGGGCTATGAAGAATGGTTAATGGATCCTTGACTGAACTTACACGGGAATTGATTTATTTTTAAAACTTAACCACCCCATTGGACCATTTCCACCGAGTTGTCTATTGTCCTGACTGACCACAGTTCTCAAGGCCAGTGTTTCTCAACTCTGGCCACTTGAAAACGTCTGAACTTCAACTCCCAAAGTTCCCCAGCCAGCAGGGATGGCTAGGGAATTCTGGCAGTTGAAGTCTAGATCACTTCAAGTAGGCGAAGTTGAGAAACACTGCTCAAGGTCATTTCCTGTCTGGCTTCTGAAGCTTCTTCATACTGTTGATTGCAAGTTTCTTCTTGGTTGTGTTACCACTGAATTCTTGGCTTCTGCCGTCGAAAATAAGAAGCTGACTTTTCAGCATCACCTCTTTAATTATTTAGAGAATATTTGCTCACACAGCTTTCCCATATGGACCTCAAATACCTTATTTTCTTTCAATATTCCTCCAATCTGCATGTTGTTTATACCTATTATGTTCCTGGAAATGCTTAGATATAATTATATTTTTGCTAGGAAATAAGGTTCATGAGCCAAAGACTTGATAGTGTGATGGTATGTGTGTTTCCTAAACTACCCTGTTTCCCTGAAAATAAGACCTCCATGGATAATAAGCCCAATTGGGCTTTTGAGCACGCACACTAAAATAAGCCCTCCCCGAAATAAGCCCTCACAGTAGCAGCCACGAGGTGATCACGCTCGCCGCCCCCTGCACCTCAAAAATAATAAGACCTCCCCCAAAATAAGGCCAGGGGTCAAAAGAAAATAAGACCATGTCTTATTTTCGGGGAAGCACGGTATCAACATTTTGAGAAACTAATTAATCACAACAAACAGGAAATTATGACTTCACCTGAAGAAAGGTGAAAAGTGATATATGACCATGCCATATATAAGGTAATTTAGTACTTTTGTATGAGGTGGAAAGAGGAGAGCTTGGAGACCTTCAAACCACTGTTTGAATCTGGAATTTGTTCCTTCTTTCTCCTTTTCCTTCTTTCTCCTTGCTCCCCCACTTCTCTTTCTTCTTTTTTCAATTGTTAAAGCCCAAATTGAGTTTAGGCACTTAGTTCAAGGATTCAAATCCTTATTTAGACTGTTAAAGTAAAGGTAAAGTTTCCCCTCGCACATATGTGCTAATTGTTCCCGACTTTAGAGGGTGATGCCCATCCCCATTTCAAAGCCAAAGAGCCAGCACTGTCCGAAGACGTCTGTGTGATCATGTGGCTAGCATGACTCAACACCGAAGGCACATGGAATGCTGTTACCTTCCAACCAAAGGTGGTTCCTATTTTTCTACTTGCATTTTTATGTGCATTCAAACTGCTAGGTTGGTAGAAACTGGGACAAGTAACGTATGCTCACTCCATTACATGGTGCTAGGAATTTGAACTGCCAAACTGCTGATCTTTCTGATAGACAAGCTCACCATCTTAGTCACTGAGCCACCGTGTCCCTTATACTCAGACTGTTAAAATCAATTAATATACTTTTGTCATTTTTTATGGTTTCTCATCAATACTAATTGTACAGTCTTCTTAATGACTTTGTCTACTTATAATTATCAAATGTCTATATCATTTAAAAAATATTTTCACCTTCTACCCATTTACTGCGTATTCACTCCTTCTTTCTGCTGTTTTCATAAAAAGTTAATCCTTTTTTTTTTTTTTTAAGGAAGTTCTGGTTAGTATGCAGGTGGAAAACTATCAGGAGATCCCGGAATTGAAAAGTAGACAGTGAAATTCAAAAAGCAATCCAGAAGGCAGTAGCAAATATCCCATGACTGCATAGTGTGTGACCTTGTGCTCGCTAGGATTTGAGCTTGATTCAATGGCACCTTTATTCATTTTTGTTTTTATTTCTCTGCACAAATTCATGTGCAATCAATTGTGGGGTTTCCATCAGTCAAGGCTGAGTTAATAAATATTGAAGATGGAGAACATGTTTCCCACTCAGTCTAGTGGTGCACCCAACATCAGCCTTCTCCTGTCCCTTGGGCAGTTCCACTCACTCACACAAATGTGTAACTATGGTTTAATGGGTTTATTAATAATCCTCCGCAACTCCCTTCACCCAAAACCCAGAACTGCCCCAATGAAGTCCAGCCAAGAGCAGACAAATGCCAGCCCACAGAGCAATAGCCAATGAGTACATAAGGCACTTGAAAGTTACCCAACCAAAATAAACCCACCAGACAAAATTATATCTGCAACAGAAGAGAGTTCACAGGCACGATCGAAGTGAAGGCATGATGCTAATCCAAAGCAAGGCAGGAATCACAACAACCAGAAAACACACAGCTAGGAAATGAACACATTGCTCCTAGCATAGCCTCCATCTGTCTGCTGTGCTAAATAGCCAGCTTCTGGCGCAGCCCATCAAGAAGGGTCTACAGAAGGTTGGGGTAAATAGCAAAGAAGTAAGAGATGAGAATAAAATATAGATAGAATGATTTATACTATTTAAGCATAGATAAAGATGGGGGGCTGAGATCAACACAAAGAGTGGTTTCTTTTTTTCTTTCTCTGCTTTTCTTTTTTTTTTTTTTTTTGATATATTACTTTTATTTTTTAATCCATATGTATACAAGATATCTTAGATAGAAGGTAGTGCCAGGTGTGGACCCTGGGAAGTCGGGAGGATTAGGGATGGGGATTGTGGGGGGTGGGGTGGGGGGTGTTAATATAGTTTTAATAAGAACAAGAATGTATTTATATACGGTGGTTCTTTTTTTTTCTTATTATTATTATTATTATTATTATTTCCTTGGTTTACTTTACTTTTATTAGATCAAACAACACTCGAATAAAGGCATACACCAAGGAGGGAGGTAGAGGGAAGGAAGAGGGAGGAGTAAGGAAGGAGTAAGGGGAATGTAAGGAGTAAGGGGAATGTAAGGAGGGTGTCTGGGGAGTAAGGGGAGAAGGAAGGCTTGAGGGGAAAGGGAAGTAGGAGGGGAGTGTTAGAGGGAGAAAGGAAAGTTGGAGGGGGTAGATGGGGTGTATGGAGGACGCAAGGGTTAGGTGGGGTTGTGAATGATGAGTTGTGTTTCTTTTTTACTTGTTCGTTTTATTCCCTTTTTCTTTTTTTTTTTTTTTCTTTTCTTATAGTAAATACCCTGTATATAAATGATTGCAAATGGAATGTGAAAATTGAATAAAATATATTTCCAGAAAGAAGGGTGAGGCTGCCTACTCATGTGTAATCTGGCTGACCTTCTTTGCGCCTGCCTTTTCTCTGCCCTACCGTATTTTTCAGAGTATAAGATGCACCTTCCCCCAACCCTCACCCCCCAAAATAAGGTGAAAATTTGGGTGCATCTTATACACCAATTTTAGCCCCACCCACCCCCACCAAAGGCCAAAAACACAAGGCATGGAGGCAATGATGGTCTGTGGCAATCCCTGCAGCCTGGAATGGAACAGCTGATTGGGGGCATTCTGGCAGTCCGATCCACCTGCCAATCAGCTGTGCTGAATCAGGCTGCAATAAGTGCTGAAGCTGACCTGGCTGGACAGAGTTTGCAGCAGCAATCACATTCAGAAAGCACAGTAACTGATTCAGCAGGATTCAAAATAATAATAATATACAATACATTACCAAAAGCAGGTTTTCCAAGGCAGCAGTAAATACAAGCAAAACACAAGCAGTTTCACTTTCATTTCTCAGCTAAGCCAGGCTCCTTCCTGTCTCCTTGTTGTTCACACAGCAAATTTCAGAGTCCAAATAGCCCTCATTGGCTGACTTAGTTGCTATGCCTATTCATTGGCTGACCTTCTACCATGTGTCACCTGAATACTATGGACGCTGGTAGGCAAAGGCAGAATTTTTCCTTCTTCTTATTTTCCTCCCCAAAAACTAAGATACGTCTTATATGCCAAAAAAATATGGTATGTGGTCTTGGATCAGGTGCAGAAGGCAACCTCTGATGAAAGATAGAAGTTGCAAATATATTGTTTTTTCCAGGTAAAAGGTGTGGCATGGAGAAAATACCTGTTCCCAAACTAATCTGATTTCTAGAGAAATAGAAAAGGTTAAGCAAAAGTTAACCACCATTTAAGTATGAGCCAGCCATGTACTGCAAGTCAGAGGTGGTATTGTGCTGGTTCGCCACCGGTTCAAGCAAACCGGTAGTGTGGTGGTGGGAGGCTCCGCCCATCTGCCCAGATGTCATCATGGTTGCTCTGCACATGCACAGAAGCACCACGTGTGAATGCTCCCAGATCTGAACCGGTAGCGAAAGTAAGAGGATTTCATGCCTGCTGCAAGTGCCAAAAAAAGACTAATGGGATAGATTCAAGATCATGTGAAGGCAGCGACCCAGGCCTGCCACACCCCTGAACCGGTTCTCCTATGGCGCTGCCATCTTGATTTTTGGTTTTGCACATGCGCAGAACATTTTTCACTACACAAATATTTGTTTTCTTTTTTAAACATTTTACGCATGCGCAGACCTATTTATGTGCAAATACAAAAGATGTATTTGTGAGCACACCGAACTGGCAATAATGCCGGCAGCAACCTACCCCTGTGTGAAGGGATAGTACCACATTATACTGCACTGGTGAGACAACACTCGGCATACCAGGTCCAATTCTGGTTACCACAATACAGAAAAGATGTTGAGACCCTGAAAGTTTGCAGAGAAGAGCAATAAAGATGATAACAGGTCTGGAGGCTAAATTGTATGAAAATGTTTGAAGGAACTAGGTATGCCTGGTCTAATAAAGAGGAGAATTGGGGGGACATGATAGCTGGTGTTCAGTACTCGAGGGGCTGTCACAGAGAAGAAGGCATTGACATATTGTCCAGAGAGCAGGACAAAAACTAATGGGTGAAAGATAATTAAGAGAGAAGCAACTTAGAACTAAGGAGATATTTTCTGACCATAAGAGCAATTAACCAATGGAAACAGCTTGCCTTTAGAGATTGTGGGTGCTCCATCACTGGAGGGTTTTAAGAAGAGACTAGACTCATGATGGTGAACCTATGGAATGCATGCCACAGGTGGCACATGGAGCCATATTTGCTGGAAGGCCAGCCGTCAGCTCCGGCGCACATGTGTGTTCTGGCCAGCTGATTTTCAGCCTTCTGGAGGAAGGACCGGGGGAGGCAGTTTTCACCCCCAGAAAAGCCTCCGGAGGCCAGGGAGGGTGAAAAATGATCCCAACAAGCCAACTGGAAGTTTGGGAACGTTGGGCCTATTTTTCACCCTCCCCAGCCTCCGGAAGCTTTCTTGAAGCTTGGGGAGGGTGAAAACGACTCCCCAGTTCCCCCAGAAGCCCTCCAGAAGCCAGAAACAAATTGTTTCTGAACTTTCAGTTGGCCCAATGGGGCCATTTTTCGCCATCCCCAGGCTTCAGGAAAGCCTTGGAAGCCTGGGGAGGTACTCCTGCTTGGGCAGAGTGAGAGACTAGAAGACCTTCAAGGTCCCTTCCAGCTCTATTCCATTCTGTTCCATTCTGTTCTGTGCTCTGTGTTCTGTTCTGTATTTTCTCTCCTCTTCTCTTCTCTTCTCCTCTTCTCTTAGCTCTGTGCTTTCTATTCTATTCTATTCTATTCTATTCTATTCTTATTCCACTATTCTATTCTGTTCCGTTCCGTTCCATTCTCTGTTCTGTTCTGTGCTCTGTGCTCTGTGTTGTGTTCTGTATTTTCTCTTCTCTTCTCTGAGCTCTGTGCTTTCTATTCTATTCTATTCTATTCTATTCTATTCTATTCTATTCTATTCTATTCTACTCTACTCTACTCTATTCTACTCTACTCAAAACCTTTCGGACCAGAAAGATGCCAAGAATGGCAGAGATGCATCCGTGTACTTAGCAGAACCACGATCCCTTCATACTGTTTTCATTATTTGCTTCCAGAGCGTTCTCCAGAAAAAAAACGTGGTGGTGACCTTGGTGCTGCCGAATGCCATCCCACAATAGAATGCCAAACGAGTTGCACCAAAGAAGTTTTTTTTTTTTTTGCAACTGGCAGCTATCCGCTCTCTTCTTAAACACACCCGCTTGGGAGGCACTTCTGGAACTAACCTCCTTGCCACGTTCAATTTCAAAAGCCAGGGTGATTAATTTATTTCCCGTACATCTATGTCTGATATCGCCTTACATGATAGGCCCACCACGGCCGAGGCAAAATAGCAAATTCATTCTAATTCCATAATTGGTGACATGGCCACAGGGAGCCATTGATCTCTGCTTTCCATTTGCTCCTGAATGTTTCCACTTCAGTGAATTACAGAAATGGGCCTATGGGGATTCCGCCCTCTGCGTGTTCAGATGGTGCAAATCGCCAGATACAGGGTTTCGCTGGTGACAGGCAGCCCCTTCTGTCTGTCGAGGGAAACCTCCTGCCCATCCTTCCTTCCTCAGAAACATTTTAGGCTTTTTAAGGCGAGATACCGATGTCCCTCCCCCCTGCAAAAAAAACCAATCTTCCCTTAGAAATAGTGAAGGGTAGTTTGGAGGGAGGGAGCTAAATGCCATATCGAAGTTTAAAGCATGTATATTAAGAAGTCAAAGAATAAGATGTATTAGAAAGTTTTAATTTTTTTTAAAAAAAAGTGATTTTTGGGGTATGTTTTTAAAAAGTTTAGTACTTTGAAGGAAAGAGGAGGGTGAAAAAGAAAGCAAAAACTTCCCCCTCCCCCTCTTTTTTTTCCAATAAGGCCAACAAATTTGAAAGAATACAATCAATTTTGTAAATAAAAATGCTGACTGCCCACAAAGATTACTTACTAAATGCCAATAGAAATACACATTATTTCATAGCCAGGAAGACAAAGCAGGAATGGTGAACTTCATTACTTTATTTAAAGAGGAAAATATGTTCTTATTTAGATATCACTTCTGAAATTTGTGATTGTAAAGAAAAAAAAATGAAACTTCAATTTCGAGGAAAGCATCGCTGAAGACGAAATTAAATCAGGATGGCTATGCACGTCCCACCAACTCCATATGATTCAGCCACCGAGCATTGGGAATCGTACATGTTACGATTCACGTGTTTCCTCGTAGCGAACGATCTCATGGGCATTCCAGAAGCCCGTAAGAAGAACATGTTCCTGGGTTACTGTAGCCTGGAAGTGTTCGAAATGGCAAAAAACCTCTCGGAACCAACTCCACTCCAAGCAGTATCCTGGTCTGCACTGCAACAAAGGCTAAAGACTCACTACGCATCCAAGCCATCCAAATACGTTCGCCGGCATGAATTTAACATCTGGAACCAGATGGAGGGCGAATCTATCAATGAGTATGTAGCAGCACTCCGAAAGCACCCATTGCCTTTTATTCCAGGACATTGTCCACCGCAGAGAGGAACTACAGCCAATTGGACCACGAGGCTTTGGCTGCAGTGGCTGGAAAGGTTCCATGAATACTTTTACGGCCGGGATTTTGAACTGGTTACAGACCATTAGCCTTTGTTGCGGTTACTGGCTGGGATCGCTCCACCCCAGTATCATTATCCTCCCGAATGACCAGGTGGACTATTTTCCTGGCTGCTTACTCCTACCGCCTAATTCACTGACCCAGCTCCACTTTATGGCATGCGGATGCCTTGAGCCGCTGTCCCTTGCCCGAAGTTCTCACCGACCCCACCCCCGAAACGATGGTCCTCCGGATTGACTGCCTGGAAAACGGACCCATCTCCTCTAGGGACATTGCACTACTCTGCAAAGGACCCACAAATAAAGCAGATTTTGAACTGGGTGTGGAGGGGGTGGCCCAAGGGGCCTGTTGGAGCTGATTTCAAAATGTATTTTGCCAAACGTGATGAATTGTCTGTTATTAATGGGTGTTTGTTGTGGGGGGATCGAGTAATTATTCCCAACAAACTGCGCATCGCAGTACTAGAAGCATTACATGTAGGGCATCCTGGGATAGTCAGGATGAAGTCTCTGGCAAGGAGTTACATATGGTGGCCTAACATGGACAGGGAGATCGAGGAATGGGTGGCCACATGCACACCCTGTCAAGAATCCAGACCGGTCCCTCCAGAAGCCCCGCTAAAGAGTGGGAGTGTCCACAAGCACCATGGTCCAGGGTGCACATTGATTTTGCTGTACCGGTACATGGCAAACATTCTTCATAGTTGTGGACGCTTACTCAAAATGGTTAGATGTAATCCTAATGACTTCAACCACAGCGGAAGCAGTAATCAAAATACTATGGAGACTTTTCTCCACGCATGGGTTTCCTGATGTCTTGGTCTCTGACAACAGCCCCCAATTCACGGCCATGCCATTCGAAACCTTCCTAGCATCTCTGGGAATCAGGCATGCCGTTGTCGTGCCATTCCATCCGGCCTCCAATGGGCAGACGGAGAGAATGGTGAGATCTGCAAAGGAGGCCCTTGTTAGGATGGGACCTGGCAATTGGCAGACACGAATCAACCACTACCTATTGATCCAAACATCACACCCATTGCTACCACTGGGAGAAGCCCCTCTGAGCTCCCCAAGGGCCGCAGTCTAAGATCTCACCTAGACCGGCTACATCCAAATTATTCCACCACATCACCCCCCGACTCCACAAGCAAGGTTTGATCCTTCTCCATAGGTGATTCGGTATACGCACAAAACTACACAGGGGGAACGTTGTGGATTCCTGCCACGGTAATCAGAATTAGTGGTCCTCAGTCGTATACAGTAGAACTCAAGGACAGTAGATATTGGAGAAGGCACATTGACCAACTCCGTAGCCGGATTTCCAATTCCAAATGTAGGCAACCAACAGTAACTCCTGCAGGAGATAGTCAAAGCCACACGAAAAAAAATAACAACTTCTCCACGTCCAACTCAAACCCAAGAGTTTCGGAAGACTTATCTGACTTCAATGTAGGCCCGCAGCAAGCTCTGAGTGAGTTAACTCCAGAAGCTCCAGCCACGGCCTGTGGAAGGTTCCAGGAATTTCCATCAGGCAGAACCGCAGAGCAAACAAGTCCGTCTGACTTGTCCGAAGGAACCACTCGCATTGAACTGCGCAGGTCAGGCAGAGCTATGCAAAAGCCTGCCTACCTGCGTGACTACATTACCAGCTGGGTTCATCTATCCTAGAGGGGAGGGGTGTTAGATATCCCTCCCACTGATAGAGGTTTCCACCAAGGTCCTCTGTTCTGGCGGGAACAGAGGTCGAATCCCATTGGTTAAGAGGTCTGACAGATCCCTTTAAAAGGGGATGCTGTCCAACCCGTTTCCAGCTGGATGTTTACTTGATTTGCAATAAAGAGCTGTTGTTACTGGAGCTTTTGTGTGTCTTCCTTTACCCGATCTAACACTTTCGAACTGCTAGGTTGGTAGAAGCTGGGACAAGTAACGGAATCTCACTCCATTACGCGGCACTAGAGATTTGAACTGCCCCATAAGTAAAGGAACCAAACTAGGGAGTTTTCCTGGCTCATAAATCCTTAAAGCATTTTGCCGAAAAACAATTTGGCAAAGGGGGGCTTCCACCCCCTACACAGGGCCATAGGAATACTCCAGAGATAAGGTAGACAGAGACAGGAGCTTGAACAAAAGAAGACTATGTTGGTAACGAATCTTGGTCTCTGATTGGATAAACTTTGTTTCTAAAATGTAGATAATGCTCTGAGCCACTCTTGCAGGGTGTGGCTATTCCTTACATGCATTTGTTTGTATGTTTTGGATATAGTTTTGTCACCTAGCTTTTGCTATGGCCATAAATAAAAGCTGATACTTTTGCAAGCCTTGTCTCGAGTCTCACTCTCTTTGACATTTCAGTGGCTCAAGGGAACTGCTGGAACCTTACAGTTTCATGTGCCAAAGTCCTGACCGTGGGCAGAAGGGAGCGTATTTTGCCAGCCGGAATGGGTTGAATAAATCATATTAGGACAGGGGCTAATCAGGACTGCTCCAGTTCAGGGGAAGAGAGAAATCTGATCCTTCATAAAGTCCACATTAAAAAGGTATTGGCACATTAATCTTCTTACTTTCTTAGCCTTGGTTGCCTTTTCATACATGAGATTGTTAGTGGAAAGTAAGTTGCAACTTGGACAAACACAGTGAAAAGTAGGTTCCTGGAAACTGAGACCACAGGGTGATCCACCCACCCCAATACTACTGGCAATTGATGCTCCTCAGATAGCAATGTTGTATACCTCACACTTAAAAAAATATTCAAGGCAATTAACCAATTGTAAAATGGTAGTTTCAAAACTTAAAACATAACATGAACAATGAATAAAGTAATGATAGATAGTGGTCATGCCAGTTGTTAAGCTGACACTGAACAGCTGCAAAGCACAGTCATGAGGTGGCAGCTAACACCAATCTGAATTTTTCAAATTCAGCATTTTTAAAGCAAAGATAGTAGTATAAATAATAGCACATATTTACATGAAGCTGTGTGCATCTATGTATAGTGTAGAGTAGTATAGCACAGCACATTCTCTCTCTCTCTCTCTCTCTCCTCTCTCTCTCTCTCTCTCTCTCCTCCCTCCCTCCCTCCCTCCCTCCTTCCTAAGTGTACATAATGCCTTCTAAAAATAATTTGGAAGCATGATTATATACTTTTTTCTCTCCCTAAAAAATTCCCTGGTATGGTTTCATTTTTTCTAACAATGTACAACAGCTTCATTTTATGAACAAGACCTGAAGAAGATCCCCCCCCCCACATGACATCCTGCATGTAGATATCCATGATACATTAACATTAGTTTACAGTGGCTAATGAGACTTAAACTCCATGAAATTATCTCATCTCTTAACACACAGCTATCTAGCCTAGTTCAGTGCAGTTGTGGGTGCTCCCAACACTGGAGGCTTTCAAGAAGAGTGTCTGGAATGGTCTTCTGCTGTTGTGGCCCACCAGTGGCCAGCGGAGCTGGTGGCAGACTCAGACAGTAAGGAGGTTGGGGAGGAACATGGGCCAATCCTGGAGTCTGGGGAAGGCTCTGATGAGGGCTCTGTGTTGGAGGCAGAGATGGAGCCAGGGTCATCTGATAGCTATCAGCTGCCTTCGGAGTCAGAGATCAGTGGGGCAGAAGAAACAGCTGGAGCCTGTTCCCAATATGCGCATGACAGAGCTGCCAGGAGAAGGGAACAGTTAAGGAACAAGGGCCAACTTGAGAGTAAAGGCACAGGTGGATGGTGAATGGCCCCTCCCATAGGGAAGAAAGAGGAGCGAAAGGGGAGTGGAGTTTGGCAGGAGACAATTAGTCGCTTCATTAGCGTGAAGATTTAATCGTGACTCTCAGAGACTCCTTGCCAAGTATTTTCTTGTACAGCGTTGCATTGGAAGATATTAGCCTGGCAGCTCTCCAAGCCTGATAAGGTCTGTGGTTGTAAATTCACCCTTGAAAGATTGTTTGCTGGGACTTTGCTGGTGTGAATGAGAGGAATTCACATTAGCTTAATAAAAAGGGTTTTTGTCAGGACAAGGAGTCTGCTTTGGGATTTTGTGAAGCCTAGGTCAGAGCACCTGCTTGACTAGGGGATTGGACTAGAAGACCACCAAGTATTTAGAAGTTGACCTTGCTACAACATCCATGTGGGTGATTAGTTTTATTCTATACCTGTTGGATTTAATCATTTTAAAAAATGGGTTAAAATTCTACATCTTTGGTTTTAAAACATTCATTTTTGTGTTATTTCATTTCACTTTCATTATGTTTTACAAATTATTGGTCTACAACATACAAAAACCTAATCCATCAACACAGTTAATTTGAGTAGACAATGGCCCAGTGGTTATCATTTTGACTGTAAAGTATATCTATTAATTATGCAGGGTGTGAGGAATTTTGTTATTAACTATTATTGTGTGAAAAAACATATATTGACCACATTTTTCTACATCATTCATAATTTATGAATTACCACGCTGTAGCGTATAAAAGGAGCTTACTGTATATGGCTGAAGAAAATATACATTTGCCATCTTAAAGGATTTGGTTTTTTTAAAAGTGTGTAGTTGTTTTGATTGGCTGATTGGTGCTTTCAGATGTCCATCCCCTATTAAGTATTAAAAGTTCAATTAAACTACTTCTTCCACTTGAATATTTAAATAAGGTTCATGGGCATAAGGATCTCCAATCTTGGCAACTTTAAGACTTGTGGACTTCACAAATCTAACCCTTCAAATTTCTAGGTACCATCCAGGGGTGGGGTTTCTCGCCCCATTCCAACCAGTTCGGTTGGAACGGGGCCGGCGGCGTCCTCGCGCACGCGCGCGGAGCACACATGCATACTAGCATCTGTGCGATGCTCCAGCTGCTCCTGGAGGATCGCGCAGGCGCTGTATGCGTCCTGCGCATGCGTGGAAGCGTAGAACTCGTCAAAACGGGTAAGGAGCGCGGGCGCGCGGGTGGGCCCTTCGCCGTTCCCGGAAGTTACTTACTTCCGGGTTCGCTGACCAACCGGTTTCGCAGGGACCGCCGCGAACCGGTTTTGAATACCCACCCTGGTACTATCATATCTGAAGACTTAAAATGGACATCAAAAAAGCATAACAGAGAATGTTATTTCTGTGCCAGCTCAGGAAGCTCAAACTGCCCAAGGAGCTGCTGATTCAGTTCTACAGAGGAATTATTGGGTCTGTCATCTGCACCTCCATAACTGTCTGGTTTGGTTCTGCAACCCAACAAGACAAGCACAGACTTCAGAGGATAATTAGAATTGCAGATAAAACAATTACTGCCAACCTGCCTTCCATTGAGGACCTGTACACTGCACGAGTCAAAAAGTGGGCTGTGAAAATATCTACAGACCCCTCACATCCTGGACATAAATTGTTTCAACTCATACCCTCAAAACAACAACGCTATTGGGCACTGCACACCAGAAGAACTAGACACAAGAACAGTTTTTCCCCGAATGCCATCACTCCGCTAAACAAATAATTCCCTCACCACTGTCAAATTATTCACTACGGCTGCATTATTATTACTATTAGTCTTCTTATCGTTCCTATTCATTGTGGGTTTTCACTACCTATTCTGTGAGTGTGGCCTCTTTTTTGAGCATGGCTTGGTGGTCATATGACTGGGTGGGAGTGGCTTGGCAGTCATGTGACCGGTGGGTGTGACTAGGTGGGCGTGGTCATATAATTGAGTGGGCATGGCCAATTCAATGTCACTCACATGGAGGGGCACCTTGCCTGGCTTCTCCTTGCCCCTCCCCTCCCTACCAGTCCTCACCTCGTCTTGCATGTTATGGTGGGAGAGGAAGCATTTTCAAAGTCATCTTCCCCTTGATACTAGCCAATAAGATGAGATTTTGCTGTCAGAAAAAAAACTGCCTGATGTACATTTCCAATATTGTTTATTACCATTCTCTTGGTAAGACTGAGTGGAGAGATTTATAAAGAATAACAGAGTTGAAAGGGACCTTGGAGGTTTTCTAGTTCAAACCCCTGCTGAAGCATGAGCTGAGTCCCTATACGATTATGGACAATTTCTTCTTAAAAACTCCAGTGATGGTATACCCACAATATCTGAAGGCATTCCATTTCTCTAATTGTTCTGTCAAGAAATTTCTCATTTCTAAATTGGATCTGTTTGATAAGTTTCCATCTCACAGATCCGCCTCACAATTACTTCCTGTTGAGCCAGGCACCACCTATTTTATACATTTTTTCTTGCCTGTGTAAAATATTACTTTGCTCTCAATTAAATTGCATTTTGGTGAGAAATGATGTTCTACAGTGGTATTCAGTTTATTATAATGATTTTTGCAAACTGCATTAAAGCTTGAAGAATACACCTTTGCTTATACTGATAAAGATTATTCTTTTGAACATTAAAGCATACAGTCAATCAAATATTTCCATTCCTACAATTGAAAACACATTAGAAAGGCATTTCTGAAGCAGTTAGTGGATTTTTTTTACCATTCTTTCGCTTCTCCTTTAATTAAATCTTTCTGCTTTATTTTTGTTCTTGGGTCATATTGCAATATTTCAAAATTATCACAGATCCTTCACAAAGAACCAGTTCTAATTTACTGGAATACAAAACAATCTTTCTGGTCTGGAATTCCCTGACTCACACCCACCACCCCTCAGCTCCTCACACTGCTCAATGCTTTCCTTTCCTTTCTCTTATGTACAGAAATGTGCTTCTCTTTCATTGCTCATTTTCAAATTAACCCCCCCTGATGCCACCACCTGAATTTCATTCAGGTAAACCCAAAAGACAACACTTGTCAAAATGGAAAGTGTTCCAAAGGGAATTACTCAGGACGGGTGATTTTAGCAATTCATAAACATAATTATGAATTATGAGGACTTAACATATTTTTCGGAGTATAAGACGCACCTAGCTTTTGGGGAGGAAAACAAGGGAAAAATATCTGCCTCTGGCCTCCCAGCAATTTGCCTCCTTACAACAAACAGCATAGATAATATACACTGTTTTTAGTGTTATATTTCAGACTATACTTGTACAGATATTGTTAAAATTGATGTACATTCTGGAAGTATAGTTATACTCTTGCTATTTAAAAGAATAGCTCTTTTTAAAACAATAGCACTGGGCCTCTTCAGATCAAGCATTTATTTTAAAAAGCTTCTTCATTTTGTTAAGTTGTCTAGAATAATAAAGCAGCCTTTAAAAATAAGTCTAATAATTTGAACATTCTATAAACATTTATAGTTATTGACTTACTTCCTTGCAGCAAACATCCTGATTAGCACAAGGGGAAAAAAATCTGCCTCTGCCCTCCCAGCAATTTTCCTAGTGGAGCAAACTGCAAGTTTCACTTTCAGTTTCTTCAGATCATCAGATTTTTTCAGGCTGCAGGGATTGCTATAGCCTATTGCAGCCTCCGCAAGCCCCATTTTCCCGTTTGCTGCAAGGAGGTAAATTGCTGGGAGGCAGAGGCCAAAGGGTTGGGGCCAGTGGGTAGGTGGGGCTACATTCAGTGTATAAGACGCACCCAAATTTTAACCCACTTTTACGGGGGGGAAAAGGTGCGTCTGAAAAATATGGTAACAAACGAATTAAGCATGAGATTGAGACCAAACAGTGATACAAACAAAAATCAGTCTTGTTAGGAAAGGCTGTCTAATAAAAACGTACCTGGCTTTCTCTTATTATAAAATCAACCTGGACAGTGGGGGAACTTCCTTCACTCCTCTTTTGAGGAGATTTACAAACAACTTCCAATCAGGTTTGCCCTGCAGCCTCACCCACCCCCCGCTGGCAGCTCTTGCATGGGCAAGGTTTGGCTTTACTTTCCTCCCAGGGCTGGTGGCAGAGGGGAAGGACAACCCTTCAGCTCCAGCAATGCCCTGTGTGCCAAGTCCCAATCCGGAGCGCTCCATACCTGGGTTGTGTGTGTGTGGCAGTGGTGGGAGGCATGGTCCGAAGTTTTAGCATGTGGCTTGAGCGACTGATGGCTGGCAGTAGTGGCAGGGCATTCCCGAACTCCCAGAGATTTTTAGTGTCACACGTGCCATGGGTTTGCCATCACAGCCTAGAGTTCACAAATTACAGAGTGGTTAAAGTTATAGCAGCTATATTGTGAGTAATCCACATAAGGTTTAGCTTAGTCTGTATGTAGAGTGCAAAAAAAAAGAAATTGTTTATTTTTCCTCTTCCCTCCACTCCATTTTTCTTCACCACATGGCTAGGTGTTTCCCTGACCCTTTAAACTAAAGAAAAGCACCACTTTTTGCATCCAGGAAGCCCTGAACATTCTACTATTTCCCGGCACAAATTATTATTTTTAATTCAAACAATAAGAGTACGTAAAGGCAGAAAAAAATGTTCCAATCCATTGGGTAGATTAAATTGATGGTATTAATTAAACTGACATTAGGCAGAATACCACTTCACTGTAAATAAATAATTATCGCATTATAAATAAAAAAGCTTAAATTAATCTTTGGATTATTATTATTTGATTCAGATTAACTAGTGCTTACCAGATCTTGTGAAATTACTGCATAGTTGATAGTTTTGAAACAGTATTTAACACATAAAGTGGATTGCACACATCTACTTACGTAAAACAATTAAAAAACCGTACGATCTGACATGCAAGGCTTCACAAACATGGAGCAATATGTTTTTTACATTCTTAAAAAGATTATATGGAACTTTAGACAATTTTGTATGGTCCAAAGGACCCCTTCTGTGAACATTTCTATGCAGTCCGAAATGCAGGATTTTGGCGTGTGCTGGGAGGAAAACATTCCCTCCCCTAGGCCTTTTTTTTCCCCAAAAAAGAAAGTGGCGTATTTGTGCCACTGTACTTAACAGATTAACAGAGTTGGAAGGGACCTTATAGGTCATCTAGTCCAACCCCCCGCTCAAGCAGGAGAAACTACACCGTTTCTGACAAATGGCAGTCCAGTCTCTTCTTGAAAGTCTCAAGTGATGACGGCTCCCACAACTTCCGAAGGCACTTCTGTTCCATGGGCTGATTGTTCTCACTGTCAGAAAATTCCTCCTTATTTCTAGGTTGAATCTCTCCTTGGTCAGTTTCCATCCATTATTCCTTGTCTGGCCTCCTGGTGCCTTGGAAAATAGCTTGACCCCTTCCTCTCTGTGGGGGATATTGGAAGATTGCTATCATGTCTCCCTGGTCCTTCTCTTCTCTAGACTAGCCATGCTCAGTTCCTGTATCCGTTCTTCATATGTTTTAGTCTCCAGTCCCCTAATTAAACCCCTAATTAAACTTAAATGGATTGAATTCCAAAGAGCAACATGTTTAGCTAACAATAATTATTCTTCTCTCCCAAAAAAAAGACACAGGTGCCCTTTGATATGGAAAGCAGGAACTGCCCCAGGACCTCTTCACTTCAGTGCCCCATTATCTGCCCTTTGCCCAATCCCTCAATTAATTATCCTCCTCCATCATGGGAAAACTACTTTTAACATCCATTAGCATCAGATGCCACTCAAGTGTGGGCGGCAACCCCGGTCAAGCAGGTTTACATTAGCTATAAATTATCTCCTTGAGCAGTTGGCTTCTCCTTCCTGACAGGTTGAGTTGTCTTATTTTGTCTCTGGCAGCCCTGAGTTTGGGAAACAGATAGCGTCCGAGGCAGGCGCATTGGCCTTTTTCCAAAGCATGAGCCAGCTGGCTATGTGAAGATGGATTGCAAAGTAGATTAGCAGACAGGTGGCCACCCAACAATTTTCACCAAGAGTCTTCAACACACTCTGTACTTCACTGGGGGGAGGTTTGCTCCTCAGTGGAGGGAGAAGTAAAGTCTTGGAGTTAAGATTCAATTCTGCATTGTTTTTCTACTGATCTGATGCCCTTATTTATAGGTGCCAACTCTCCTTCTCTCCCTCTCCCGCTCTTCTTCCCTTCACCTCCCTCCCTCTTTCATGTGAGTGTGTTTTCTGTCCCCAGACTGCTTATTGTATGTTCCATGCATTGCTTGGGTGATACTTGCCATAATTTTGTGTCTTCACACCAAATTAAAATTTGCAGTTGAATGTTGAAAATTTCCTTCCTTCCTTCCTTCCTCTTCCTTCCTTCCTTTCTTCCTTCCTTCCCTCCTTCCCTCCCTCCCCCTCCCTCCCTCCTCGTACCCCTCTTTGTTTCTCGTCCCTCCCTCCTTCTATCCCTTCTTTGTTTCTCTTTCCTGTCCTTCCTGCATCATTTTTATTCCTTCTTTATTTCCTTTCCTTCCTTTCTCCTTCCTTTCCTTCCTTTCCTTCCTTTCCTTCCTTTCCTTCCTTTCTTCCTTCCTCCTTTCTTCCTTTCCTTTCCTTCTTCCTTTCCTTCTTTCCTTCCTTTCCTTCTTCCTTCCATCCTCCATCCGTCCCTCCTTCTTTGGTCTCCTCCCTCCCTCTCTTTGTTCTCCTCCTTCCCTCCCTCCTTTGTATCCCTCTTTGTTTCTCCTTCCTTTCTTCCTTCTTCCCTCTATCCCTTCTTTACTTTTCCTTCCCTCCTCCTTTCCTTTTGTGCCTTTCTCCCTTCCAGCCTCCATCCCTCCATCCTTCTTTGTTTCTCCTTCCTTCTTCGTCTATCATCCCTTCTTAGTGTTTATCTTTCCCTCCCCTCTTTCTGTTGCTGTGACACATAGGATGCATCAGTCCACAGTTCTGCCAATGTATTTGAATCACACGTATCTCAGTAAATGCACATGGTACGCTCCAAACTGTTTGTAGCAGAACTCTGCAGTTTGATGAACTATAGTTTCTCCTCCTAGAACTTCGCCTGGCAACTGCTCCCCTGCTTGTTTTGACAGCTCTCACCTTTCTGCCTTGCTTGGTTCATCCTCCCTCACTCCAACTCCTCCTGCCCTACCCACACCTGTTTTCTCAAGCCTCCCCGAAGTAACATTAGTTATGCCTCCAGCCACTGAATTGAAAGTCTACAGATGAATTATGAGGATGTCATGATGCTAGCTTTTACGTGAACAGCCCAAGCCGGAAGAGGGGAGGAGGTCACCATTAAACTTAGGAAGGGAAAGAAAGGAAAACACTCAGGTTGAGTGTTCAACAGATGTCCTGGAAAATTCCTGCAGAGAGGAAAGCTAGGAATAATTCCGTGTTCCTTATGAAATGTGTTCTGGTCCAAATGGGAATATATTGAAAAATTTTCCATAAGTCTTTTCAACCATTTAAGAATGAATTGGAAAATGTCTCACTGATTTGAGTGTCCATGGTTCATCAACATTATATGTGCCTCTTTTGCATATGTAGCCCCCCCCCCCCAGCTAGGAGACCCCAGAATTGTTCAGAAGTTAAGAAAAATAGCCAACCAATCATTACATGGTTTACATTGGTTTTTGAGGATGATCGGCCCAGAATTAAAAGAGAATTAAATACATTCCTTTCAATATTGCTGAGACAGAAAAAGTAAGGTAAAGGTTCCCCTTGCACATATGTGCTAGTCATTCCCAACTCTAGGGGGCGGTGCTCATCTCTGTTTCAAAGCTGAAGAGCCAATGCTGTCCAAAGACATCTCCATGGTCATGTGGCCGGCTTGACTCACGCCAAAGGCTCACAGAACGCTGTTACTTCCCACCAAAGGTGGTCCCTATTTTTCTACTTGCATTTTTTACATGCTTTCAGATTACTAGGTTGGCAGAAGCTGAGACAAGTAATGGGAGCTCACTCCATCATGTGTCGCTAGGGATTCGAATTGCCGAACTGCCGATCTTTCTGATTGACAAGCTCTGGGTCTGATTATTTTGCTTCTGAGGTACACCTTGTTTTGGCAATTGAGCGAGATTAGAGCTATAAAAGAATGTTTGTGCAATGCTAACGTTTGCTAGTTGCTAATAAAACTATTACCAAGAAGAACCTGCTTTTTAATGGAGGACAGAATCTTTAGGACATTTTTTTAATATCCTGCAACCGCATCCAGAGACAAGGGTTTTATAAAAACAGGTTTATTTGAAGCGAGTCCACAAAACTGGAAATGTGGGAGCAGAATTAGAACATAGAGCAGAATAATTGGATTGGCGGGGACCTTGGAGGTGTTGGAAATTAAAACCGACCTCTCTGCTAGAAAATGAAATATTTTAGGAATATTAAAAAGCAGAATATTTCTTCTAAAAGGGAGGCAGAAACTCAGCTTCCCCACACCTTTGTCAATGGTCTGTTAAGGCTTGAGCCAGTCTATTCTACATAACAAAGATCTACCTTCTTCATCTAGCAAACAGAAACTCACCACAAGGCACCTGGGAAAATTACATCAGCCAGCAAGGCAAACAAGCTTGGGTTTCAGGACAGCCTAAAAATTTAGCTAAGACCCCTCTGCCCCCTGGGAGTCTGACAGCCAATTAGAGTGCGTTTCTTGCACAGGAGCGGGAAGCCTCGGGGTGGAGCCCAATGGAAGGCATAAAACCAAGGCACTCTCAGCATTTCTGCCTCTTCCCCCCCCCCTTCACTCAACATCTTGAAGCATTTAATCCTTATCTGTTCAGGAAGTCAAGCCATGTGATCAGTAGTGAAATTCAATTGTTTTTACTACGTTCTTTGGGTGTGGCTTGGTGGGCATGGCAGGGGAAGGATACTGCAAACTCTCTGTTCCCACCCCACTCCAGGGGAAGGATACTGTAAAATCTGCATTCCCACCCACTCCAGGGAAGGATACTGTAAATTCTCCATTCCCTCCCCACTCCAGGGGAAGGATAGTGTAAATCTCCATTCCCCTTCCCACTCCAGGGGAAGGATAGTGTAAAATCTGCATTCCCTCCCCACTCCGGGGAAGGACACTGCAAAATCTGCATTCCCTCCCCACTCCAGGGAAGGATTCCATAAAATCTGCATTCCCCCCTCCCACTCCAGGGGAAGGATAGTGTAAAATCTCCATTCCTTCCCACTCCAGGGAAAGGACACTACAAAAATCTATATTCCCTCCCCACTCCAGGGAAGGATACTGCAAAAATCCCTATTCCCACCGCACTCTGGGACCAGCTAGAGGTGGTATTTACCGGTTCTCCACAATTTCAAAATTTCCTCTAGTTTAGTTTACTGTCATTGCACATGGTACAACAAAATTAAATGCCATTTTCACTGTACATTACAATTATAAAAATAAAAAACAGAAATATACTTCCTTTACATTCTATATGACTGAAATTGAAAACCCAACATTGCACAATACTGTAGAATTCAGTATGGTTACTGCCCTGGGATAGAAGCTGTTTTCAGCCTGTTTCTCCTTGTTTTTATTATCCTGTACCGGCTGCCAGATGGTAATAGTTCAAAAAAAAAAGTGCGCAGATGAGATGGATCTTTAAGTATGTTTTGACTTTCTTAAGCAGTGGGAGCTATAACTCTCTTCCAAAGAGGGGAGAGGCAACCAATGATCTTCTGGCAATGATGTTGACTCTCGTGGAGTGCTCTCCTATCTGCCACTGTGCAATTGGCAAAAGATACACAGGTGCAGTAAGTTAAAATACTTTATGGTGCAGTGGTAGAAGGTCACCAGGGGTTTTTCATTCAGTTGTTGTTTCCTGAGAAGTCTCAGGTAGTATCATCTCTGATGGGCCCTTTTGACGAGGGCTGCAATGTGAGTTGCCCCAGGTCAGTTCCTCTTTTATGATGACGCCCAGAAACTTAAAACTGGCCACTTGCTCCACTCGCTCTCCATTGATAAGCAAGGGCTGGATGCATGATCTATTCCTTCTGTAGTCCACTATACGCTCCTTGGTCATTATTGGTGTTAAGGATCAAGTTATTGTCTCCACACCACGAAAGCAACCGTTCCACCTCATTTCAATAGGCAGACTCATCCCTCCAGAGATGAATCCAACCACTGTTGTATCATCTGCAATTTAGTAATAGTATTACTAGTGTGAGTTGAAATGCAGTCATGCAATAAAGACTATAGAGTAAGGGAATCAGCACGCAACCCTGTGGTGTACCAATGTAAGAATAAGGCTGAAGAGATATGATTACCTAATCTGGCCCTCCTGAGCTCTGTTTTTCTGGCAGAGGGTTGCAGGAGGCCGTGGCAGCTGAAAACGGACCTCGGGAGCTTTTTTTTTTGCTGGAAGAGTGCTTGGGCCACCACAGGCGCCTCCGAAAGGAGTGATGTCAAGCTGGCCATGGCCTAACATGGCCACACACATCCCAGCCCTCCCCAAGGTCAAACACATCCCTGATGCACTCCTCAATGAAATCAAGTTTGACACCCCTGCCCTATACCATCCAAAACATGTACATATACACCAGGGGTGGCTTTCAGCTGGTTCGCACCGTACGCTAGAACCGTTTGTGAAATTTAGCATACCTTTTGGAACCTGTTCATCCGATGGGCACAGTACCAGAACTTCCCTCCTGCTTGTCCCCCCTCGCTTTCCTCCCCCAGCCCATCCAGTCGCGGGCTCGCTCACTCGCCCTACCTGTCCGCACCATGCTCTGCCACTTCACTCATTTGGGGAACAGAGAATGAAAAGAGGTCGCGTAGCCAAGGCAAAGGAGCCTGCAGCTTCTTTTCTTCACATGTTCGGGCAGTGGGGGGAGGGATTTCTCACACATCTTCTTTCTTCTCTGAGGCATGTGAGAAAGCGCCCCATTGCCTGAACGTGGAAGGAAGGAAGCTGCAGGCTCCTTGCCTTGGCTATGCAATCTCCTTCATTCTCTATCTGCCTACTTCACCTCGTTCGGGCAGCAGAGAAGAAAAAGGAGGTCACGTAGCTGAGGGCAAATGAGCCTGCCTGCCTCCTTCATCCTTCCTTCCCTCAGTGCTCACCAAAGTGCTGCCCCTGCTCGGCTGTCCTCGCTGCCATCATGCCCCCTCTGTGTGCCCAGCCTCCAGCCTGAGTGGTAGCGAGCGATGCGGCGTGTGGTGGGCTGGCGGGAGGCAGCGGCTATTGCTCCTGGGCCAGCTGTGGGTCATGCTGCTCGGCGGGCAGTGCCCCGACTCCCCCACTGCCACCACCACCACTGCGCCACCTTAGCAGCAGCACCTCCGCCTGCAGAACCAAGTTGGGGAAGAAGATCGAGAGATGTGGAGCCATAGCTTCCCCTCTTTCCCCCACCCCACAGCTCACCTCCTTGGGTGGGACCAGGTGCACGCAGGGTAAGTGGAGTTTGCAACCAACTTTAAAGTGAATGGGGCTGTTTGTGACTAAATGAGAGAGAGAACATAGAGGGATGCAAGGGAACATGGAGGTAATCTAGTCAAATCCCTCCCAAGGCAGGAGTCCTTCCTTCTCTTTGAGAGCTGTCAGTGGCAGACATGAGGGAAATGGTTTGTGTATGTGTGTGTGTGTGTGGTGTGTGTGTGTGTGTATGAGAGAGAATGAGAAAGAGAAAGAACGAAAGTTGGAGAGAGAGAGAGATAAGAAAGAAGGAAAGAAGGAAGGAAGGAAGGAAGGAAGGAAGGAAGGAAAGAAGGAGGAAGGAAGGAAGGAAGGAAGGAAGAAGGGAACTTATGATCACATTGAGCCCAAAATTTGGTTGCTAAGCAAGAGCGTTGTTAAGTGATTTTCACCACATTTTCCAACTTGGCCACTCCCACCTGGTCACATGACCACCGAGCCACTTCCACAAACAGGCCACACCTACCGAATAGGTTCTAAAATTTTTTGAAACCCACCACTGATATACACCATGTGATATCCTTTTTTAAGGCTGTATTTTTCAACTGTGATTGTTCATGCTTTCAAGTAGAAAGAAGGAAACCCATTTTCAGGTCTGCAGCCATCTTTTCTTTTGGATCTTTGGCCTGTCACACTTTCTATAATTCTGCTATGCATTTTCTATTGTAGGAAAATGGGAGAGGGGATTGTACGGAGTTAGATGATATGTAGCCATAACAAAATTCTTTCTAGAAAGCCAAGATCATCATTTGTCTTTGCACCTCTGCACCTGACTGGAACTGGATAGGAGAAACTGCTAGCTTGGCAGTGGAAGATTGGACCATGTGATGGACTTGTGGGTGTGGGGGCAAAATCTTGAACTTTCAACTGGGTGGAGGAAACCGGGAAGCTTTCAGATTTGGGTTTTCCCAGATGTGCCAACATGGCTCTCTTAATAAATTGGAACTTTGAAGATTACTTTGCCTTGGACTCTGATTTACTTTTGGATGCTATTTGGAACCCTGACACACAGAGCAATTTAGTGATGCCCGTATACATTAGCCTGAGGATTACCACGGTGGCGCAGTGGTTACAGTGTAGTACCACAGGCTACTTCTCCCAACTGCCTGCAATTTGGCAGTTCAAATCTCACCAGGCTCAAGATTGACTCAGCCTTCCATCCTTCCAAGGTTGGTAAAGTGAGGACTTTTTCTGCCTTTTGTGTGAGAAGAATTAACCGAACATTCATTACTATAGGACCCGGCTGTCAAATTCGATTTCATTGAGGGCTGCATCAGGGTTGTGTTTGACCTTCGGGAGAGTGGGGGCGGGGCTGGCCTGGGTGGGGGTGTGGCCAGCTCAATGTCACTCATGTCCAGGGTGCCTGTGGTGGCCTGAGTGCTCTGTCAGTGAAAACAGGCTCCCGAGCTCTGTTTCCAGCTGCAACAGCCTCCTGCAACCCTCTGCCAGTGAAAACAGCTCCTGAGGGTCACACACAGCCTTCCCAAGTTCTGTTTTCACTGGCAGAAGCACCGTGGTTTTGGTCCTTTTCAATGGTGGGTTGCAGGCGGTACGCCCCAGTATGGGCATACTGGAGCCTGCCTAGAGCACCAGGTACTGTTCTGGTACGGTGCTCCGGAGGGCCCGCCCACCCACCCGAGCTCCTTACCTGTCCTTTAAAGCCTTCGGTGGTTCCATGCACATGCATGGCATGTACATCACCTGCATTATGCTCTGCCGAGCAGCTGGAGCATCATGGAGGCTTGGGGAGGCCTCGCTGGAAGGTAAGATGCATGTGTGCGCGCGCTGCACACGTTCATGTGAGGACGCCAGGCCCCGTTGCAACCGTACTGGGTTGCAACGGGATCCGGAACCCAGCACTGGTCCTTTGCTTTTCCAATGTGGCCCCATGGGGCAGATCTAAGCACCCCGTGGGCTGGATCTGGGTCCTGGGCATGAGTTTGACACCCCTGCTATAGGATGCGGATGGATATTGGACTAAAATGCCTTAAAAATGACCAAATAATTCCATTAATCATGGAATTAATATCTTTGTAGATCTTTGTGCTAGGAGAATCTACTTTGGACAGCAGGATTCAAGACAACTGAGAGAGATTCCTGGGTGCTGTTAGAAACAGAATCCTTGATAAATCACCCAGCAATTTGTGGGCTCTTAATATCGCACGAGTTCTAATAAATTTATTTCATTAGCAAATGTTTCATTAAACTCTGGAAAACTTGTTCTATATAAATAAATACACCTGAAATGGTGTTATAAAAGTAGCACTGGGTGCTACTAAGATATTGAAGTCTCTTTGAAATTGTTCTCTTGGGACAGTCTTTGTTTTAAAGGGTTTAAAAAAACACACAACAACAAATTGGTAGATTCAAATATAATGAAAACATAAGAAGGTGCTAACCCTAACATTTTACAGAAATCAACCCGTCTTTCTCTATAAAGTCAAAGCTTTTATAAATATCCTCTTGAACAAATTTGTACTAATGAAGGCACTTGTGAGGTTTAAATACTGATCCTGATTCCTTTGCTTGGGTAAGACACATTTTATTACTGGAGCATTGGGAAAATATTGAGATATTAGACATACAGTATTCTTCCTCACATCCAGCAGAGGGTGATATTTTACAGCGTGATTGAAAATCTTTGAGGAATATAGGCACCAAATGCAATGTGTTCTCCCTTCAGACAAAACTACAGAATGGAATAAATAGACATCACCCGTTAGATTCCCGTTAATAGAATTACATACTTAGCGGTTGCCATCAAATAGAGTTTCTTCCATTTAAGCCCATTAAAAGCAACGGATTTAAGCCTACGCCAAGCTTATTTTTGATAGAAAGTCATTAACACAAACATACACTTAAGCATGCAGTGAATACATCCAGAAGATATTGCTGGTAAGAAGATACAGATAACTCAAAATGATCACAAATTGTATTAAGCGACTCTAAATCTACTTACTTACTCAGAGTTGTTAAATGTTAATTGTATGAAGTAAATAAGAAATTGGAAAGCCGCTACTAGGCGAAAGAAAAACAAAGCCGAAGGATAAATCTATTTGAATAATGGAAACAGAATCAAGACTTAACATTAAAACTGTTGCATTCATTCAGAAACTATTAAATGAGAGTAGTTTTATATTCAGTCTGAGAACATTTTTTTTGACCTTTGTTTATTTGACTGGATATCACAAGGACTTCTCAGTTGATATAAAACTTGCTAAAAAGATTCAGGCTTGGCCATTTTTAATAAAAAATCCCACCTTTATTATTTTTAGAAATTAGAATAATCTGTCTAAGAATATATATCTGTGATGGCGAACCTATGGCACACGTGCCACAGGTGCACATGGAGCCATATTTGCTGGCACAGCAGCCTCAGCTCTGGTGTGCATGCATACACTGGCCTGCTGATTTTCGCCTTCCGGACTGCCAGAAGAGGCTGTTTTCACCCTCCCACGGCTTCAGAAAAGCCTCCAGAGCCTAGAGAGGGTGAAAAACAGGAATTTTGGAAATGATCCATTTCCGCCTTCCAGAGGGCATCTGGGGACTGGGGGAGGCCGTTTTTGCCCTTCCCCAGCCCCCAGAGCTTGGGGAAGGCAAATCTCCCCCCCCTGCGCAGGGGTGTGTGTATCGTATGCGTATGCACAGGTGGGTGGGGCATATATGGGCGCACAATAGCGCGCACACACACAATTTTGGCATACCTTTAGAAAAAAGTTAGCCATCTATTTAATATTCTAATATATCTAATATTCTTTCCTCCTCTTTTCCCCACAACAAGATCCCCGTGAGGTGGGTAGGCTGAAAAAGAGAGACTGATCCAAAGTTACCCATCGATGTTTATATGCCCTAGGCGGGACTAGAACTTCCAGCCTCCTGGCGATTAGCCTAAAGTCATCCAATCCTCGTTCATGCCTAAGGCGGGACTAGAACTTACAACCTCCCGGTGATTAGTCTAAAGTCATCCAATCGTCGCTCATTGCCTAAGGCAAGACTAGAACTCACAATCTTCTGCTTGCTAGCCTGGGGCCTTAACCACTAGGCCAACTGACTCACTAGGAAGACATTCTGCAATAGCTTCCAAACTGCATGCTCCATGTATTTCTATTCCTGTTGTAGATGGGGCTGCTTCCATGAAGAATGTGACACTTCAACTGCCAGTAGGCTACCAAATATATTTCTGGATTACAGCCTAAAAAACACACACACTCAGAATGGGGGCATTTCAAACTCCACTTTCTCCATTGCAATTACAACAGATTCTGGAGAAGTATGGACAATTTCTGATGATACCAATATCAGACCATATTGATGGGAAACAGTGGTGGGATTCAGCCAGTTTTGCAACCGGTTGTTAGTTTTCTAGGCAGTCCGGAGAACCGGTTGTTTGTTGGAAGAGATCTCATTTTGTTTTTTTCCACTTTACGGGGCTAATCCTCTAAGGAAAGCAGGAAGGAAACACAGTGTTGTGTTCTAGTCTAATCTTTCTACAGAAACTGCCTCTCCAGTTAATCCTTACTACATTGTAACAGCTTAGGTGAAGCACCCATCGACCTGCGTGAATGTTGAGTTGGCCACGCCCATCCAGTCACATGACCACTGAGCCATGCCTACCCGGTGGTCATTAGGGCAGAGAACTGTTTTAAATTATTTGAATCCCACCACTGGATGGGACCATTGTGCAGAAATGCACAATGGTAGTTTTGACATTCTTGTCTAGGAAAGTCATCCTGGTTGCCTCCCTATTAATCATCTACTGGAAGGAGATAGACTTGTTATATGTCAGAGTGGGCCCTTAGGGATGCATAGTATGTGCTGAGTTACTACAGGGAAGAAGCCCAGAAAGTATCACATGGTGTTCAAAAAACAACTTACATCTAAATACTAGCAAGACAAAGGAGATGGTGCCTGGATTTCCGGAAGCACAGAGAGGAACCTGCCCACTGTATTTCAAGGGGTGGGTGTGTGGAGAGAGTTTCCTCTTTTAATTCTTGGAATGATCATTGGTCCTCACCTGAAAAACAACATGTCCCTGGTGGTTAGTAAGGCTCACATGGACTTCATTTCCTTAAAGTCCTGCGGAAAAATCAGGTGGAACAACGCTTATGAATTCTTTCTATCGGTCCACGATAAAAAAGATCTCTATCTACATCTATATCCTGCTAGTTTTGAAACATCCTTCAAGGCTGACCTTCTGCTCATAGCAGGAATCAAATTAAAGCCTTCCAGATAAATGGCAGTCCAGCTTTGCTTGAACTCACCCAATCATGGGGAATCCAGCAACCTCTGGATTATGGCTTCTGCTGTAAAATTGCTCTTACTCTTAGGATGTTTTCTTGCCTATTCAGGTGGGAGAAGTCTCTCTTGTATTTTCAGAACTCATACTAACTACACCCTGCCATCTGGCATGCCATAATTTTTGACCATCTCATGTTGAGACTTGGGAAGGCTATCGGGGATTTTAAAAGTTGTGCCGTATCTCCCTTATATCAACTTCTTATTTTTAGCATTGTTCGCTTACTTTAACTCATTCTGAGTTGAGTAGTATTTTCCTCTCTCTCTCTCTCTCTCTCTCACACACACACACACACACACACACACACCAGCCTCCTTCTGACCTCTTGTATATTATGTATCCTTTCTGATTATTAAATCAGAAGGAAGGAAGGAAACCAGCTTCTGACAGTTCAGAAAGTTTTACTTTAAAAAAAAAAGTTTTTATTAAATACACATTAAAACATTGGACACAGAGCACTCTTCCTGGCTTTGTCATCTCCATACATATTTTGACATAACCACAAATACAATTCATTCTTTTCGTATACTGCGACTTTGATCTTACAAACATATCCCTTGTCCTCATTTGTCTATTTGTCTGAATACAGTCCGATTTCAGTTCTACTAATCGTCATTGTTTTCTGTTTCGGCTCCTTTTTCTCATTTCCAGGCATTGGTACATTTTGTTCCACCTTTCGTAAAATTCTGACCAGTGGGGAAATCTAATCCCCCCTCCCCGGTTCTGTGGGCGTGGCTTGATGGAGGTGTCATGTGACTGGGTGTGGCAAACTTATTTTTCACTTTTTAAAGCATTTTTTTCACCCAAACTGGCAGGAAAAAATGCCTTAAAAAGCACAGCTGAGCTGTGTGATCCTCGGAAGCTTTTTTTTAAATTACTGGTTTGCCCTTATTTTTAAGTTCTAATGTCAGCCTTCCCATTTCTGCACAGATTCCTAGTAAGACTCAAAGACCCAAAGGTGCTTTTTCAAGAGTCAACATGACTTTCCTGTGAGAATGAAATGTCTTCAAAGAAAAATCTCTCTCTGTGTCTCTCTCTTTTCCTTCCTTCCTTTTCCTTCCTTCCCTTCCCCTTCCTTCCTTTCTTTTCCTCCCTCCCTCACTCTCTCCTCCCTTCCTCTCTCCCTCCCTTCCTTCCTCTCTTCCTCCCCTTCCCTCCCTTTCTTCCCCTTCCTTCCTCTCTCCTTCCCTTCCCCTTCCTTCCCTTCCCCTTCCTTCCTTCCTTCCTTCCTTCCTTCCTTCCTTCCTTCCTTCCTTCCTTCCCTTCCCTCTTCCTTCCTTTCCCCCTTCCTTCCTCTCCCCCTCCTTCCCTTCCCATTCCTTCCTTCCCTTCCCTTCCTTCCTTTTCCTTCCCCCTTCCTTCCTTCCTTTCCTTCCCCTTTTCCTTCCTTCCTTTTCCTTCCCCTTCCTTCCTTTTCCTTCCCCTTTTCCTTCCTTCCTTCCTTCCTTCCTTCCTTCTTTTGAAGTCAACAGTTCCATTCATGTTCATTCTCCTTTTCCATGAATAGATGCTAAAGTTCTGATTTCTTATGGGCTCCGTAAAGTCATTCCAGCACTTGTTGGAATGGTGGAAGTTTATAGCTTAAGAAAAAAAAAGAGAATGAAGAGAGGGGAGAGACTCCAACCGAGTGTTTGCACCACAATTGGTTGTTATGAGAAGAAGAGCCCAATTTCCCCCTTGCCTTGAAAAGCCTCTCGCAAGCTATTATATTGGGATGTCTTTCTCTCAACTGTTGTCACCATGGTGGCCTGCAGCTACATCATCTGGACTAAGGGGAGAACGAGGTGCTTTTCACAGCCAGAGAGCTGGGAAAGGACACAGAAGCTCAGCTGGGGGTGGGATTGGAGACAAATGTCATGACAAAGAGCCAAGGCAGGGAGGTGGGAAAATGATTGCAAGGGGGGAAATGACTCACTTGTAACACTGGGGGAATTGTAGCGTTGCTAAGAGGAAAGCCACTTTGCTCTGGTTCAAGGAGCTGTTTCGGCTCTGCAGATACCAAAGGAGAAAGATACTTAACAACCTTTTCACCCCAGACACAGTGACACCCAACCTCCTGAGAGTTCTGGCAATGAAGGAAACATTGACAGTAACTGTAACATGTCTACAACTAACCCTCCCCTTCATTGGTAAGTTTTGACTTGTCGGACTTCAATTCCAATTTTTGGAAAAGCTTGATATTTACAATGGGAACAGAAAGAAAGAAAGAATTGGAGCAGTGGGTATGAGGCTTACTTACCAGTCATACCATGGCTATGAAGATCAGTTCTCTCCCCTTCTCTCCTCTCCCCTCCCCTCTTCCACCCCTCCCCACCCCTCTCCATTCCTCCCCCCTCTCCTTCCCTTAACCCTAACCCTAATCGTACCCTTTCCTTTCCTTCTTCCTTTCCTTTTCCTTCTTCCTTTCCTTCCTTTTCCTTTCCTTTCCTTCTTTCTTTCTTTCTTCTTCTTTTTTTCTTTCCTTTCCTTCTTCCTTTCCTTCCTTCTTCTTCCTTTCCCTTCCTTTCCTCTTTCCCTCTTTCCTTTTCCTTCCTTCCTCCTCCTTTCCTTTCCTTTCCTTCCTTTTTTTTTCCTTCCTTCTTTCCTTCCTTTCCTTCTTCATTTCCTTTCCTCCTTCCTTTCCTTCCTTCCTTCTCCTTTCCTTCTTTCTTTTTCCTTCTTTTCTTCCTTCTTCCTTTCCTTCCTTTCCTTCCTTCTTTCTTTTCTTTCCTTTCCTTCCTTTTTCCTTCCTTCTTCCTTTCCTTTCCTTTCCTTTCCTTTCCTTATTCCTTTGCTTCTTTTCTCACCCCTCCCCTTCCTCCCCCCCTTCCCTAGTTTCCTTTCATAATATCCTTACAGAAGTATTTGGATTTCTGTATTCACCTGTAGCTCATTTTCAAAAGCTAGCCCTACATTTACTTGAAAGACACATCATCCAAGGTGCTGGATATTTAATTTCATTTCTCTCCCACCCCCCTCAAGTTCTTGGCTCTTGTCCCCCAAGGATGAGGAAAAAATGTGTGTGGTGGCAGAGGTCTAAAGTTTTACAAGGTGTATTGATTCAGTTTGGGGCACCGCAAGGCTCAGCTCTGAAGATAGATGTCAGAGGACTGGCATGGAGTAAAGATTTATTTGTAACATTTGCAGCAGGCATAGATCTTCTGTACCTTACTAAGCATTTACACAGCCGCTCTCATTGGATTTCTTCTGTTCACAGTGCCTCCTCATTAATTCTTCCCTGCTACTTTCCTAATCCAGTGACTTTTCCATGCTACCATGAACTCCTGAACTTTTACTTGCTTTGACCTGGGACAGGCCATGTGGAAGTGTACCTTCATATCAAAGGCTCCTGGATTCGGTGTTTAAGCGAAGAAAGCTTTAGTGAAGTTGGATTTATGTTGAGTTTATGATAAGATATGATAACTGTTTCCAACACTTGAAGGACTGTCACAAAGATGAGGCGGCCAGCAGTGTGCGGCAGCAGCCAAAATAGCCAATGCAATCCTAAATTGCATTAATACAGGGATTCAATCAAGAACAAGTGAGGTACTAATACCACTCTATAAAGCCTTAGTAAGATCACACCTGGAATACTACATCCAGTTTTGGTCACTACACTATAAAAAAGATGTTGAGACTCTAGAAGAGTGCAGAGAAGACCACAAAGGTAATTAGGGGACTGGAGGCTAAAACATATGAAGAATGGTTGCAGGAATTGGGTATGTCTAATTTAACAAAAGAAGGACTAGGGGAGACATGATAGCAGGGTTCCAATATCTCAGGGGCTGCCACAAAGAAGAGGGTCAAGCTATTCTCCAAAGCACCTGAGGGTAGAACAAGAAGCAATGGGTGGAAACTGTCAAGGAGTGATTCAATCGAGAAATAAGGAGGAATTTTCTGACAGTGATAACAATCAACTAATGGAAATTGCCTTCACAAGTTGTAGAAGCTTCATCATTGGAAGCTTTCAAGAAGAGACTGGACTGCTATTTTCAGAAATGGTGTATGCTCTTCTACTTGGGTAGGGTGTTGGACTCAAGGTCCCTTTAAACTCTGTTAATGAGTAGAAGATGATTAAGGAGAAATCCAACCTAGAAGTAAGGAGAAATTTCTTGAGAGTAACAACAATTAATCAGTGGAACAGCTTGTCTCCTGGAGTTGTAGGTGCTCCATCACTGGAGATTTTCAAGAAAAAATTGGACAACTCTTTGTCTGAAATAGTATAGGGTCTCCTGCCTTGGGCTGAGGGTTGGATCAGAAGATTTCCAAGATCCCTTTGACCCTATGATTCTATGACTATACAAGAGAAGAGATTTAGTTATAGGAAATATATGATAGGGATGGGCAAATCCATTAGGAAACTAGACAGACATTTATTTATTTATTTATTTAGCAAATACATGACTTAGCTCAAATGTTAATCTCCAGTCCACCCAGCCATTCAAGGACAGGGTGGTCTATGTTGAAAGAATCAGACATTGGGCTGGTGTAAGCTCTTAATGGACACTCAGACACAACGTGATGGATATTCTGTCAAGGAGCCCCACAGTCACACTGAGGAGGTAGAGACAAGATCCCACTTAAGCAATGAGTCCTAGCAGACACCACGTTGGGTATGGATCATGTTCAGAGTTGACCAATGCTGGCAAGTAAGGTCAAAACTTGGCACCTTTCATGTAGGGTCGTCTACGTACTGCCAGTATCTGGGCGTTCAGCAGCCCATTTGGCTTTCCATTGTATGTTGATGTCAAAGTTGTTAGACAGCTGTTGAGTGAGTTGTAATTTTATTGTACTCCTTCACTAAGGCTTCCTGCCTTCGTAGAGCTGGTGTGCAATGTGGCTCCAAATGGGAGCCATTTTGTTTAGCCAGGAGTTCTACAAAGACCTCTGGCTGCCAATTGTCATTAACTGCCAATTCTTCAATGTAGTCTGGCTGCCACTTTGCTAGTTGTTTGGTTCACACTTCTGTGCTACGCAGGTGCACCATGAGGAGGCGAACTAGCATCACACCTCACTAGACATAGAAATTTAATAAACAAACAAACAAACAAATACATACATATAGTTCAGAGGTGGTATTCAGCAGGTTCTGTCAGTTCTGGAGAACTGGTAGTGGAAATTTTGAGTAGTTTGGAGAACTGGTGAACACCAGCTCTGACTGGCCCCACCCCATCTATTATCTGCCTCCTGAGTCCCACCTAATTGGGAGGAAATTGAGATTTTGCAGTATCCTTTACCGGGTTGGGAGGGAATGGAAATTTTACAGTATCCTTCCCCTGGAGTGGGGAGGGAATGGAGATTTTGCAGTATCCTTCCCCAGGAGTTGGGAGGAAATGGGGATTTTGCAGTATCCTTCCCCAGGAGTTGGGAAGAAATGGGATTTTGCAGTATCCTTCCCCAGGAGTTGGGAAGAAATGGGGATTTTGCAGTATCCTTCCCCTGGAGTGAGGGAATGGAGATTTTGCAGTATCCTTCCCCAGGAGTGGGGAGGAAATGGGGACTTTCAGTATCCTTCCCCAGGAGTTGGGAGGAAATGGGGACTTTGCAGTATCCTTCGCCTGGAGTGGGGAGGAAATGGGGATTTTGCAGTATCCTTCCCCAGAAGTTGGGAAGAAATGGGGATTTTGCAGTATCCTTTCCCAGGAGCTGGGAGGAAATGGGGATTTTGCAGTATCCTTCCCCAGGAGTTGGGAGGAAATGTGGATTTTGCAGTATCCTTCCCCTGGAGAGGGGAGGGAATGGAGATTTTGCAGTATCCTTCCCCTGGAGAGGGAGGAAATGGGGATTTTGCAGTATCCTTCCCCTGGAGAGGGGAGGGAATGGAGATTTTGCAGTATCCTTCCCCTGGAGTGGGGAGGGAATGGAGATTTTGCAGTATCCTTCCCCAGGAGTGGCGAGGGAATGGAGATTTTGCAGTATCCTTCCCCTGGAGAGGGGAGGAATGGAGATTTTACAGTATCCTTCCCTTGCCACACTCACCAAGCCACGCCCACAGAACCAGTAGTAAAATTTTTTGAATCCCACCTCTGATATAGTTAAAAAAAAACACCTTGTCATGTTATCCTGGGAAGAAAGATTAGAAGTCTCGAAAAACAAAGAACAACTTGAAAGGTAGAAAAAGAACAGGGACAAATTCTTAACTCCCTATCTACACACTACTGATTTTTTATGGCCAGGTGACCATGAGGTGCTGAAGAAGCCGTTGTACCTTCTATCTTACTAACTTGATATTCAGGTTTTGAAATCTGAGGGGAATCTTCCTTTACAAACCACTTGAGACCAACGGAAGAAAGCAGCTTGGATGAACGATGGATGCTTTTTCACTTCCTGGGGATTTTTACCTATTTTGTTATAAGCAAATAGTTTTTGCTCTGATTCTTGTTCACCCATACAAGTGGTTCTCAAATTATGACTGCCATTATGGTTGGAACTCAAGAAGGTTGCGAAGCAGGTTGTCATGTGACTGGACCCAGCTTTATGGCCTCTTTTGTGGCAGCCATTAAATGAATGCAGGGTTGTTGAGTGATCCCACCGGTGGTTGTAGGTGGAGAACTACCTGCTCGCTTCCTACTCCTTTCCTGCTTCTCCAACTAGGTGGTGGCAACATCTTATAGCTAATAGGTGACCAAGGGAATTGAAATGCCTAAACTACCAGGTTCATTCACAGCTTGAATGATCCAATTATTATGCTCAACATTCCTCTTGTAGTCTTAATCTCCTGAATCAAAAATGAGGGTTCATAGTCACAAAAACCAAAAGTTTAATAATACCCTTTCAGGAAAAGGACGGGAGAAGAGAAAGGAGGAAGCCAAAGAAATAAGTAGGGAAGGCCTGAAATTCTTGCTCATTTATGCCAAGGCAATTCTCTCATTGGACACTCATAAGCCAAGGCTGCCCATAGAATTAGCACAGCTGGAGACAGCCTCCCAAGCAAAAGAAAAAACAAACCTATGATCAGAAATAATTACCGAACACAATGTCAGTCTGATGGAAAACTTCGTTTGACTTCTGACGTGCTTCAAATCCACATTGATTAAACACTTTCGGGCGTACAGTTTGGCCACAGAAATTTAAGAAGAGCCTTCAAGGGCCTTTGGAAAAGACTGTGAGCCAAAAACGTCTCTGGGTAACGTCCCGACAATTTGGGCCAAAAAAGAAAAGAAAAAAAGGAAGTGATTGATGGAGTCAGCAATAAGCAAGAACCTCAAAACCACAGGCTATAATTTGCTTTGGAAACTGCTGGCCAGAAGGTACCTTGAACACATCTTGATTGCATGTGGCCAGGAAGAGAGAAAACGGAAAGCTGCAATTTTGGTATATGTTAAAATATGTGTCTTCTCTATTTTAAATCATTACGCCTCAAGCCAGCACGGATCCTGTGGATCTCAACTGGTTTATTTATGCTAGTTTACTTTGGTAAAAGAAGTCATGTTTTGGGTACTCCGATTCCAGCCATAAGAATGTAAAGTACATGTAAAGCACTACCAAGAGAACATTCAGCAGTTTTAAAGAAGGATCAATCAAGCAACCAACCAACCAGAATAGAGCTGGAAGGGATCTTGGAGGTCTTCTAGTCAAGCCCCTTGCTCAAGCAGGGGAACCTATACCATTTCAGACAAGTGATTGTCGAATCTCTTCTTAAAAGCCTCCAGTGGTGGAGCACCCATAAGTTCTGAAGGCAAGCCCTTCCACAGGTTAATTGTCTCCACTGTTAAGAAGTTTCTACTTAATTCCAGGTTGCTTCTCTCCTTGATTAGTTTCCATCCATTGTTTCTTGTTTTTCCCTCAGGTGCTTTGGAAAATTAATTGACCACCTCTCTCTTTGTGGCAGTCCCTCAAACACTGGAAGACTGCTATCATGTTCCACCTAGTCCTTCTTTTCTGTAGACTAGATAAAGGTAAAGGTTGCCCTCGCACATATGTGCTAGTTGTTCCCAAGTCTAAGGGGTAGTGCTCATCTCCATTTCAAGTTTCAAGTTTTCAAGTTTAATTTTATTTATAGGCCGCCCAATCCCGGAGGACTCCGGCGGCTTACAGAGATCTTTCAAAGCCGAAGATCCAGTACTGTCCAAAGATGTCTCCATGGTCTTCTGGCTGGCATGACTAAATGCCGAAGGCACACAGAACGCTGTTACTTTCCTGCCAAAGGTGGTCCCTATTTTTCCACTTGCATTTTTACGTGCTTTCAAACTGTTAGATTAGCAGAAGCTTGGGACAAGTAACAGTTCACCCCATTACGCACCACTAGGAATTCGAACCACCTAACTGCCGACCTTTTGATCGACAAGCTCAATGTCTTAGCCACTGAGCCACCACATCCCCTTCTCTAGACTAGACACACCCAATTCCTGCAACTATTCTTCATATGTTTTAGTCTCCAGGCCTTTAATCATCCTAGTTGCTCTTTTTTGCACTTTTTTTTAAAAGTCTCAACACCTTTTTTTGTAATGAGGTGACCAAAACTGGATGCAGTATTCCAGATGGTCTTACTAAGGCTTTATAAAGCGGTACTAATATGTGATTTTTATTCTATGCCTCTCTTTATATAAACCAGGATTGTATGAGCTTTTTTGGCTGCCGCTGCACACTGCTGGCTGACGTTTAACTGATTGTCCACTAGGACTCCAAGGTCCCTTTCACAGTTACTGTTTTTGAGTCAGATTTTGCCTAATCCATATTTGTACCTTTGGTTTTTCCTGCCCAGGTGTAAAACCTTGCTTTTCTCCACCTTAAATTTCATTTTGTTGGATAGGGCTCATTTTTCAAGTCTGTCAAATCTTTTTGGATCCTGAGATTGTCTTCTGGGGTGTTGGTTATTCCTGCCAGCTTAGTGTCATCTGCAAATTTGATGAGTTCTCCTTCTATTCCCTCATCTAAGTTATTTATGAAGATATGAAGTGTATTGGGTGTAGGAGAGAACCTTGTGGTACCCCACTGCTTACTTCTCTCCATGTAGATGTAGTATCGTTAAGGATTACTCATTGAGTATAGTTTGTTAGCCAATTTGTCTAGCCCACATTTTTCTAGCTTACCAAAATAGGTTGTGGTCTATTTTGTCAAATGCCTTGCTAAAGTCTAAATATACGATGTCCACAGCATTTCACTAGTCTACTGATTTAGTCACTTTGTCAAAAAATGATCTGTTTTTAACAAACCCGTGAATAACTTGGTTGGTTTCTAGATGTTCACAGATCTGTCTTTTGATTATTTTTTCCATTATCTTTCTAGGTATTGATGTTTGGCTGATTGGTCTGTAGGTCTGTGCCCCCCTCCCCTTTTTTGAGGATGGGAACCACAGAATAACATGGAGGTCTTCTAGACCAACTCCCTGCAAGCTGTTTCACTGGTTAATTGTCCTCAAGTTCAGGAAATTTCTCCTTAGTTCTAGGTTCCTTCTCTCCTTGATTAGTTTCCATCTATTGCTCCTTATCCTGTCTTCAGGTGCTTTGGAAAATAGGTTGACGCCCCCCTCTTCTTTGTGGTAGCCCCTTAGATATTGGAATGCTGCTATCATATCACACACACCCCAGGCTATTGAGTGAATGCTTTGAATTGCTATGGAAAGTTGAAGTGATTCAATTTGGACATTTGAATCGAATCCTTGAGTTGGGCCAATTTGCTTTGGATAATGTTCTGACACAGCCTTAGCAGAAAGAAGAACAGACTCCTTGTCATGGAAAACCCCTCTCTATTTCCCTCTTGTGAATTAATGGCATTCATACACCAAAAGGTCCAGGCAATAGTCCTTCAAAGAGTTAACAGCAGTAACACACTTTATCAGTTCCTTGCAAGGTCGTGGGTTTCCAGCCGAAAGGCTGTAAATCAAGTTCTGGGAAGTAGTCTCTGTGGCACAAAACACAATGAGCAAAATATTCAGAAATACAAACTGTTGTCTCCTATGACCACCACTCCCCTTTCCTTCTATTTATTCCCTATGCAGGGAGGGGCCATTCAGTGTCCATGTGTGCTTTGCTTCCTGAGTTGACTCCTTGTCCTCCATTGTTCACCTCTCCTAACAGCTTTGCACATATGTGCATTTACAACAGGCCCCAGCTGTTCTTCCTCCTCACTCATAGCAGCCTCCAGAGGCAGCTGCCTCTTCGGTGGCTGGGAAATTTTGGATGGTCCTGGCTCTAACTCTGTGTTCAACACTGAGCCTCCATCAGAACCTTCTCCAGTCCCCAGAATTGGCCAAAGTTCTTCCCCAACCTCCTCCTCATGTGAGTCTGCTGCTAGCTCTGCTGGCAGCTGGCAGGCCAGAACAGATAAGGAGAAAACCACTTCTCTTGCTCTTTCTCTCCATCACTCTGTGCATAAATGTTCAAAATTATCAGTTTGAAGATTCTGACAGTTTGAATTAGTCTTCCAGTTCACTTTGGAGCTTTTATACAATCACCTTGGAATCCAACTTCTAATTGAATATTCACTGAGCCCCAAAAGAGATGTGGTCAAGGCAGTGAAGTGATGTCAAGCCAACATTTAGTGTTATTCTTGCAAAGTGCTAACTTTTCCCAGAGTTTGTGGATACTTCAGAGCCTTCCCCAGACTCAAGGTAGAAATTGAACAAAACGTATCTGGGATCCCCTCTCCAAGGCAATGGTGACATCAATGGCGAGGTCTGTGCAAGAGTGAATGTAGCCTGGATGCATTGGCGAGAATTCATCGGTGTGTTATGTGACAGATGAATGCCAACCTGTCTTAAATCTAAGATTTACAAGACAACCATCTGCCCTGTCGCCCTGTAGGGCACTGAATGTTGGACAGCAACAACAAGGACTGAAAGCTATCTTCATGCGATGGAAATGCAGTTGCTCCGCTTTATATCGGGCATTTCCTTTCTTGACCACATCACGAATGACACCATCCGACAGCATTTCAGTGTTGCACCAATTATGAGAGAGAGAAGACTGACTCTGCTGGTATGAACATGTCCAGAGAGCAGCACCTTCCACCATGGCCAAGACTGCCTATCAACTAGGAAACAATGGCCGGTGACCCCGTGAGCATCCAAAACGGAGATGGCAAGACAGCATCAATAAAGACATGCAAGCCACAGGCTTGTGCTCTGGAGACACAGCTGATCATGCAAAATGGCATTCAATGATCTGAAAAGGGGACCCTGCACCTGTGGGAATAAGCTAGAAAAGAAGAAAAAAAAGAAGAGAAGAAGAAGAAGAAGAGAGAAGAAGAAAGAAGAAAAGAAGAAGAAAAGAAGAGAAAAGAAGAAAGAAGAAAGAAAAAAGAAAGAAAGAAGAAAGAAAAAAAAGAAAGAAGTGGTGGGTGGTGGTGGTGGTGGTGGTGGTGGTGGTGGTGGTGGTGTAGTAGTAGTAGTAGTAGTAGTAGCTGGATAGTGTGTCTTTCTCTATTTTAATCTTTAATCTGTTTCCAGGGTGGCCCCATGGGCCAGATCTAAGCACCCCACAGACTGGATCCAGCCCACCAGGCCTTCAGTTTGACACCCCTGGTCTAGATCAGTCTTAGGTAAGGTAAAGGTTCCCCTTGCACATATGTGCTAATTGTTCCCAACTCTAGGGGGTTGCTCATCTCCATTTCAAAGCTAAAGAGCTTTCTGAAGATGTCTCCATGGTCATGGGGCTGGCATGACTAAACACCAAAGGCGCACAGAATGCTGTTACCTTCCCACCAACGGTGGTTCCTATTTTCTACTTGCATTTTTACGTGCTTTTGAACTACTAGGTTGGCAGAAGCTGGGACAAGTAATGGGAGCTCACTCTGTTACATGGCGCATGGGATTCAAACCGCCGAACTGCCGACCTTTCTGATCGACAAGCTCAGCGTCTTAGCCACTGAGCCACCGCGTCCCTTTTAGATCAGTCCTCCTGAAAGGCAAAAATGTAAAACTGGTTTTCTCCCATCAAGCCGCACAGAACAAAAGAATTAATTTTCCTTTCCCATGTAAAATCTGTAGGTGACTTTGAAAGCAATTCTTTAGTCAAAAACACATTATTTCACATTCTTTGCTCTGCTTGCTGGATGCGACACAATGGGGAAAGGTGGGCTGAACTGTTTTCTGTTGTTAATCCTAGAGACTTTTTTTAAAAAAAAAAGTTCTTGGAAAATTAGCCAGGATTAAAAAGTTCATCCCCAGGCTACTGTTTTGTACATTCTTGAAAGGTTACACCTTTAAAAAATAAATAATCAAATTGAAATCCATGGGATCATATCCCATTTGCAATTAAAAATGGCTGCTAGGTTATCCGGGTAGCACAGCAAATATGTATGATTTCTTCAGAGGAGAAGACAAAAGACGTGGGAAGACAAAAGAGGAGAGGAAACAGTTATAATCTGAGGCGAAGAGCCATGCATCACAGCCTGGAAAAGAAAAAAGAAAGAGAAGGTATAGCCAGGTTCTGTAGAAAGTTAGCACCTGACCCTTCCCTAGAAGAATGAAATATTCTAGGAAATAATAAGAAGGCAGAATATTATATTTCCCTGGATGAGAAAAGGAGAAACAGGTTTTAAAAACAAAGAGCAGCTCCCTGCCACCCAGCAGATATTTGTTGCATATTAAGACTGGGCCAGCCTATCTACAAGACAGAGGTGGTATTCTGCAGGTTCTGACCAGTTCTGGAGAACCAGTAGTGGAAATTTTGAGCAGTTCAGAGAACCGGTAAATGCCACCTCTGGCTGGCCCTGCCCCCATCTATTCTATGCTTCCCCAGTCCCAACTGATCAGGAGGGAATTTTGCAGTATCCTTCTCCTGTAGTGGGAAGGGAGTGGGGATTTTACAGTATCCTTCTCCTGTAGTGGGAAGGGAATGGAGATTTTACAGTATCCTTCCCTGGAATGGGGAGGGAATGGAGATTTTACAGTATCCTTCTCCTGGGAGTGGGGAGGGAATGGAGATTTTACAGTATCCTTCCCCTGGCGTGGGGAGGGAATGGAGATTTTACAGTATCCTTCTCCTGGGAGTGGGGAGGGAATGGAGATTTTACAGTATCCTTCCCCTGGAGTGGGGAAGGAATGGAGATTTTACAGTATCCTTCTCCTGGAGTGGGGAGGGAATGGAGAATTTACAGTACCCTTCCCCTGGAGTAGGGAGGGAATGGAGATTTTAAAGTATCCTTCCCCTGGAGTGGGGAGGGGATGGAGATTTTACAGTATCCTTCTCCTGGAGTGGGGAGGAATGGAGAATTTACAGTACCCTTCCCCTGGAGTAGGGAGGGAATGGAGATTTTACAGTATCCTTCCCCTGGAGTGGGGAAGGAATGGAGATTTTACAGTATCCTTCCCCTGGCGTGGGAGGGAATGGAGATTTTACAGTATCCTTCTCCTGGGAGTGGGGAGGGAATGGAGATTTTACAGTATCCTTCCCCTGGAGTGGGGAAGGAATGGAGAATTTACAGTACCCTTCTTCTGGAGTGGGGAGGGAATGGAGTTTCTGTCGGTGTGGCTTGGTGGGGGGAGTCATGTGACTGGGTGGGTACTATTTACTTTTGTATTTTCTTCGTATGTTACACTATTAACTAATAAAATTGATAATATATATAAATTATCCAAGAAATAGAAGAGGACTCAACTTCTAGAAAGGAAACATGGTCAGTTACATACATAAATAAATCAACTGGTGGTGAAGCTAATTTTTCCCCTAGAATCTTGGCAAGCAGGGGAGTGGAGTTAATAGCAACTGTTTGGAGGAGGTTAATGAAGCTATAAAAAGAACAAAGATCTTGCCACACAGGAAGAAAAACCAGATTAAAATGACCCTCCTGTAAAGGAAGTGCAGCTGGTGCAGCCTGCTATTTTGGGCTTCATACTTTCGTTTCCATGCCTCACTCGCTGGTCCTGGAGATGTTTTCAAACACCTGAGCCTAAGGCTGGACTAATTTCCTTTCAGCTTTTCATTTCCTATGAATTACATAAGGCCAAGTCAGAGATATATGTTCTCCTCAACCATTCCAGGTAATTAAATTTCTGGTTGGAAGAAATAGATCAGGGGTGGATCTGGCCTGATCTCAATAAAATGAAATCAAAATTAAGTTGGAGATGTGAAAAATGCAATATTGAGCAGTATGGACATTTATCGTAGATTTCAAATTTAGAAATGCAGTACTGTTTTCTCCTTGACATTAAAACAGAACATAGAATAATAGGATTCGAAGGGTCCTTGGAGGTCTTCTAGTCCAGCCTTCTACTCAACCCCTTACTCAAGTAGGAGATCTTACACCATTCCAGACAAATGGTTGTCCATTCTGAACAAATAGTTGTCCAATCTCTTCTTGAAAACCTCCAGAGATGGAGCAAAGTTTTTCTGAGGGGGTCTTGGCAGAAGAAAATTGCAAGAAACAAAGTGTTAAAAATGTGTGCTGGACAAACAACCTGAAAAGTATGTGTATGCAAGATTATATTAGGATAAATGTAAAGGTTCCCCTCACACATACAGTATCTGCTAGTTGTTCCTGAATCTAGGGGGCGGTGCTCATCTCTGTTTCAAAGCCGAAGAGCCAGCGCTGTCCAAAGACATCTCTGTGGCCATGTGGCTGGCACGATTAAACGCTGAAAGCACATGGAGCACTGTTACCTTCCCATCAAAGGTGGTCCCTGTTTTTCTACTTTTACATGTTTTTGAACTGCTAGGTTGGCAGAAGCTGGGACAAGTAATGGGAGTTTACTCCATTATGCGGCATTAGGGATTCGAACCGCTGAACTGCCAACTTTTCTTTTGACAAGCTCAGTGTTTTAGCCACTGAGCCACTGCATTCCCCTATATTAGGATAGGAAGTTCTAATAATCACGAAGGGCTAGAGAATTCTTGAGAATATTCTTTCTGCTAAAATTCTGGTCAAGGAACCACCTGAAAATCATTTTGGGGTACTGGATTTCAGGGAGGGAGAACAAGAAGCAATGAATGGAAACTAATCAAGGAAAGAAGCAACCTAGAACTAAGAAGAAATTTCCTGATAGTGAGAACAATTAACCAGTGGAACAATTGGCCTCCAGAAGTTGCGAATGCTCCAACACTGGAAGTTTTAAGAAGAGATTGGATAATCATTTGTTTGAAGTGGTGTAGGGTTTCCTACCTAAGCAGGGGGTTGGATTTGAAGACCTCCAAGGCCCTCTCCAACTCTGTTATTCTATTCTATTCCAAGAATTTAGTGACAGCAAGGGCAGTCAAGGCTGGATCAAATCAATCAATCCTAAAGGAAATTGAAGCCTGACTGGTTTTTTGGGGAAGGACAGATATTAAAGCTGAAACTCAAATAATTTGAGCACAAATGAGAAGAGAGTACTCCTCGGGAAAGACCCAGAGGTGGGCTGTTGTCGGTTCGGACCAGTTCGCCGGTACCAGTAGTTCTGACCCGCCCTGGTGCTATTCCGTTCTATATATCTCACTCTTTGGCTCACTTGTCCCATCCATGCAGCCCAGCTGATTTTCATGCCTCACCTGCTCTACTCACAACGGCTGCCCGAGAAGGTGTGCTGGAAGCCACGTGCATGAAATTGCCGTGTGTTTGAAGCTGCATGCAAGCATGGAAGGCGCGCATGTGTTCATGTTTTCGGTTCTGCGCTAGAAGAATCAGTTATTAAATTATGTGAAGCCCACCTCTGGAAAGACCCCACTGTTGGGAAAGATGGAAGGTGAAAGGAGAAGGGGATGGCAGAAGAGGAGATGGTTAGATAGTGTCAACAACACAATGAGCATGGATTTGGACAAACTCCAAGAGACAGTAGTGGACAGGGGTACCACATGTGATGTCATCCATGGGGTCACAAAGTGTTGGATATGATTTTGCAACTGAACAACAACAAATCACTATGGTTTCTGGTAGCGGACACCCAAACTCATTGTCAGGCCTGCAGCCATCTTTTCTTTTGGATCTTTGGCCTGCCACACTTTCTATTAATCTATTGCATTTTCTATTGTGGGAAAATGGGAGAGGGGATTGTACAGAGTTAGATGCTATGTAGCCATAACTAAATTCTTCCTAGAAAGCCAAGGTCATCCTTTGTCCTTGTACCTCTGCACCTGAGTGGAACTGGAGGGGTGGAATTGTCAGCATGGCAGTGGAAGATTGGATCATGTGATGGACTTGTGGGTGTGGGGGCAAGATCTTGAACTTTCAATAGGGTGGGGAAAACCGGGAAGCTTTCAGATTAGGGTTTTCCCATATGTGCCAACATGGCTCTCTTAATAAATTGGAACTTTGAGGAATTCTTTGTCTTGGACTCTGATTTAACTTTGGATGCTATTTGGAGCCCTGACACCCATCTCACTCTTGCTTTGCGCCTTCCTCTTTGTCATCCCCATTTGCTGAGGACTTCCTCAGTTCTTTTATCTCCAACCTGCAAACCCTTTTCTAAGCAGCCACTTCAAAGACTCTTGGCCTGCTTATATCATAAACATGATTGTCTTCTGTCCTCAGGATATCATCAATCCAGAGAGACGCACCAGGGTATTGTTGTCAGCAGCACAGATGGCTGAAAGGTATACATCTCTTCCATATTTTGCCGAGCAGTTTCAATGTGGCAGAAGAAAACTCGGCTTCTGAATAAGAGACTTGTGAATGGGAGGAAGGAAAAACAGACGAAAGCCAGCAAGGAGTTTCTCTATGAAACAGGAAGCACCTGGCATTCAAAAGCAATAATCCAGGAATTTCTGCCTTCCCTTCACTAAATCCACTTGGGAAGAAAGGGGTGTATTAAAAAATGCCCTTAATAAATACATAACAGAAAGATTGAATGAGGCTGGTGACCGTAGGTCAAATACCAACAGAACTTCCAACATTCAGAGGTCAAGAAAATATTGTTAACCCATATGTTTAATATGGTTCTAGGCTAAATTGCTTCTACCGTTCATACCTATTTCCACCTTCCTTTTTATGGATGCATGGATATATTTGCATAAACCAGAGGTAGGTTTCACATCATGTCACCACCAGTTTGCCACGCACTGAAAATGTGAGTGTGTGGACCTTACGTGCATGAATAGAATCAAGATCACGCAAAGTGTTACTAGCACCTTATAATGCCTTAGTAAGACCACACTTGGAATACTGCATTTTGCCACTATAATGTAAAAAAATATGTCGAAACACTGGAAACTGTGCAGAGAAGAGCAACAAAGACAGTTAGGGAGCTGGAGGCTAAAACATACGAAGAATGGTTGCAGGAATTTGGTTTGTCTAGTTTAACGAAGAGAAGGACCAGGGGAGACATGATAGCAGTCTTCCAATGTTTGAGAGGCTGTCCCAAAGAAAAGGGAGTCAAACACACCTGAAGGCAGGACAAGAAGCGATGGGTGGAAACTAATCAAGGAGAGAAGCAACTTGGAATTAAGGAGAAACTTCCTGATAGTGAGAATAATTAATCAATTGAACAGCTTGCCTTTTGGAGTTGTGGGTGCTTCATCCCTGGATTTTTAAGAAGAGATTGGACAACCACTTGTCTGAAATAGTATAAAGTCTCCTGCCCAAGCAGGGGGTTGGACTAGAAGACCTCCAAGGTCCCTTCCAACTCTGTTATTTACTACTCCAATCTTTGGTGCCTAATGCATTGTATTTTCTCCATCAAATGCCACTCCTCCACCTTCAAAGGACTTCAGATTTATTTACTTCTATTTTGTTCTCAAGTGGATTCAACTCTTGTCATTGGTCTTTATTGTCCTCAACAGCCCCTACCTCTGAAATATGTTTATTTATTTTTTAGAAAAGTCCTGGTGTTTAGACTGTTTCCTTCCCAGGTCTGGGAGGTGTGGAAAAAGACAGTTAATAGAGTATCTCCATCCCATTTCCACTGACTTGGCTTTTAATGTATTTTCAGAAGACTTGAGCGTTCTGCTCCAGTAACTCACCTGAAGGTTTTGATCTGGGAACCTCATCAATCATTAATGAAAACAAAGTGACGGATGCCTAAATCCAAGGTAAAACTGCTTGAAATTTTAAACAAGCCAACAAGTGAAGTAGAGCAATGCATTTTATCTACACGGCTCATTTTTTATCTTCCAGAGGCCTTGCAAAAAAAAAGAAAAAAAAACAAATCTTAGGCTAGGAAGAAATTAAGCTGAACATTTCACACGGTTGCAGAATCTTTCAAGACGATAAGTTAAATGGCGTGACACTTCCAGCAGAGACATCTGTAAGATACTGGGTCAAAAAGTCAAAATGGCAGCCAGCACCATATGATATAAACCAGGGATGAAATCCAGCAGGTTCTGACAGGTTCTGAAGTACCGGTAGCGGGTTTAGGTAGTTGGGAGAACAGGCAAATGCTACCATTGGCTGGCCCCAGACAAGGGTGGGAATTGGGATTTTGCAGTATCCTTCCCCCGGAGTAGGGAGGGAATGGAGATTTTGCAGTATCCTTCCCCCGGAGTGGGGTGGGAATGGGGATTTTGCAGTATCCTTCCCCTGCCATGCCCACCAAGCTATGGCCACCAAGTCACACCATGCCCACCAAGCCACGCCCACAGAACCGGTGGTAAAAGTTTTTGAAATTCACCACTGATATAAATCCTGCCCCCCACTATTTTTACATGGACTGGGAATGAAGATACATGCAAGAAAAAGGGCAGTCTATAGACCAGTGATGGCTAACCTTTTTGTGCTGAAATTGTGCACGCACGTCACACTAATAATGCAATGTGTGTGTGACACCCTCCTGCATGCCCTGTCCCCTGTATGCCCCCCCCGGGGGCCTGCGGGCATGACAACCAACCATGCTACCCCATCCATGCACATGTGACCTCCCCGCTCCCTGTTTGGGCCTGGCAGGCCTCCTTGAAGCCTCCTGTGACCAAAAACGGGCTGCAGGGGAGATGAGGTGCATGTGCATTGGAGCTGAGCTGGCCGACGACTCACATGCCCGCAGAGAGGGCTCCGCATGCCATGTGTGGCACCTGTGCCATAGGTTTGGCATCATGGGTATAGACTGTGTGGTGGAGCCCAACATCTGACTTATTTAACAGAATAACAGACTTGGAAGGGATGTTGGAGGTCTTCTAGTCCAACCCCCTGCTGAAGCAGGAGACCCTATACCATTTCAGACAAATGCTTGTCTAATCTCTTCTTAAAAGCCTCCAGTGATGGAGGGTCACCAATTTCTGAAGGCAAGTTTTTCCACTGGTAAATTGTCCTCACTGTTAAGAAGTTTCTCCTTAATTCCAGGTTGCTTCTCTCTTTGGTTAGTTTCCCTCCATTTTTTATTGTCCTGCCCTCAGGTGCTTTGGAAAATAATTTGACCCCCTCTTCCTTGGGGCAGCCCCTCAAATACTGAACTATTGCTATTATGTCACCCTTAATTCTTTTCTCTAGACTAGCCAGACCCAAAACCTGCAGCCATTCTTCATATGGTTTAGCCTCCAGGCCTTTGATCATCTTAGTTGCTCTTCTCTGCACTTTTTCCAAAGTCTCAACATCTTTTTTGTAGTAGGATGACCAAAAGGTTTGGGAATAAGAGGTTTTCGTTGTTCCAGGAACTGTCAAATTCAAGGAGTGGAATATGGTTGGATGATTTTTCTATCAGTTGGTTGGAAGTTAGCTCGGATGGGCCCTCATGTATTCTCAATGTTTTAAGGCTGGCAGATGATTGCTGCTAATTATCTCCAGGTTTCGTGAGAGATCAAAACATTTCCATGTGAAAGTATCCAAGTGATTTTTTTCTTTTTCTTCCTGGAGTAGTATCAGGTGCCTGACAAACTCAAGCAACAAAGAAGATACCAGCTAGGCATAACCATCCCCACCACATACTTACAACTGCATATTCTCAAACATCCTTCTCGGTCTGGTGTTATCCAGATGGGTTATCAATTACAACCTCTAGAATTTCTAGCCATCCCGGCTCAAATAGAGTTCCAGTAGAACAACACCTTGGGGGAAAGAGTTGTATTGTATACCAAAATACTAACTCCAAGTATTCCAAATTCTGGAAATCAGATGATCCCAGGAGCCAGGCTGCATTACTTCAAGTTTTCTCCCGTTACCTTCAGCCTGGACAATGTTTATTCTGATATGAAAACATGACAAATAGTGTTGGAACACTGTTATAATTCCTATGTGGAGTGACGTTGGAAAAATAAAAGAAGGAAGAAATATTTTCAGGTTTGCAATCGATTCCGTTAACGTAGCTTTACAATGAAGTTAATGTGAGCGCTCACAGCTTGTGCTTCTTGTTTAAAGTACCTGGAGGAACTAACATCAGGTCTCACTCTGCCTGGAGCTCTTTTGATCAGCCAAGCTTGCCCTGGAGCTTTCTCTGCCCCAAAGCAGGGTCAGACCTGATGTTAGTTGTGAGCTGCAAGCTGTGAGCTCTAACAGGATCTTCATTGTAAAGCTACGTTAACAGAATCTATTGCAAAGTTTGGATAGATAACTGTAGCTTAAACTTGCCAGGTCAGGAATGATTGAAAGAAGGGCCCTAGATTTAACTACTCCAAATGAAAACATATTTCAGAACTATGGGCCTCGGTCTGCTTTCCTGCTGGTCATTTTTAGAGAATCTGGACAATTTTAGCTCTTCATTTAGCCAAAGCAAGGAGAATCCACATCTATTTTGGAATTGCCTAAAGTCCTCCTATACACACACACACACACACACACACACACACACAAAACATACCTATTTCCCTGGCTCAGCTGATAAAGGAGGAGAACCTTGTGGCTTAGTGGTTAACACAACTGCCTAATATGTAATACAGCACAGGTTCAAATCCCAATAAGGGTATGGCTAGCTGATGAGAGCTAAATAGCTTGAAATAGATCTATACTAGTCTCCCTTTATTTATTTATCAGCACAAATGCAACACACACAAACACAGACACACACACATGCAGGTTTTGGCATTTTCGGGTCTTTTCCCATGTAAGATTGAGAGTATCTTGGCAACGTTTCGATGACGTCCCATTCGTCATCCTCAGGCTGGTGTCTTCGGCCTCGTGCCTGTGCGAGCAGTTAATAAGTTCACTAACCTGGTCGTTAAGTGAATCTGGCTTCCCCACTGATCTTGCTTGTCAGAAAGTGGCAAAAGGGGATCATGAGACTCTAGAACACGGCAACTCCGTCATAAATACAAGCCAATGGCCAGGCGTCCAAATTTTGCTCGCGTGGCTAGGGGGAATGCTCTAACGGTCATTAAGTGTGACAGACCATCATAAGCCACATGTCAGTGCTGTTGTAACTTTGAATGGTCACTAAATGAAGTGGTGTAAGTCAAGGACTATCTTTACAAGAAAAAAGTAAATAAGTAAAAAAATAAATAAATTGAACTGAAGTTTCCAAAGGAAGCATCGTAACTAGTGGTAGGTTTCTAGCGGTTCGGGCAAACCGATAGTGGCTTGGCAGCCTGGGTCGCTGGAACCAGCAGCGCCCCAGGCCTGCCACGCCCCCAAACCGGTTCTCATACAGCGGCGGCAACTTGATTTTCGGTTCTGTGCATGCGCAGAACAATTTTCATTGCACACATGTAATTTTTTTCCTTTTTAAAGATTTTATGCATGCGCAAATCTATTTATGGAAATGCACCAGTGGTGGGTTATGACTGGTACGCCCCGGTACGGGTGTACAAGTGCCTGCTGGGAGCACTGGGTACCATTCTGGTACAGTGCTCGGGAGGGTCCACCTGCCCACCTGCACTCCTTACGGGTATTTGAGCTCTTCGGGTCTTCCGCACACGCGCACGGAACATACGGTGCCTGTGCGATGCTACATCGAGCAGTTTGAGCATCGTTGAGGCATCACGGGCGGTAACTATGCATGCGTGTGTGCATGCACGCTGCACACGTTCATGTGGTGGACGCTGGGCCCCGTTGCACCATTCCAGTTGCATAAAGATCCGGAACCACAACTGAAATGGCCATGCGCTCTGGCGTGCACGTGAGTGAAGTGAGTGTGCACGGGCAAAATTTTTGTGTGCACCGAACAAGCAGTAATGCCTGCAGCATCCCACCCCTGATGGAACCAAACATAATTTCTCAGATAACGTGGTTGGGAGGATTTGCCTTTCTGGAGGGTGAGTGAGCCACAACACCTTGTCTAAATCTACCTCAAATTGTTCTTATAAGCCTAAAAAAGCTGCCATGAAATATCGATGAGATTTATTTATTTACTTGAGAAGGTGGGGCAGAAGTAGCTCTCTTGAGTTGTTGGTAACAGATGGAGCTTCTTTTGAACCAACAGAGAGAGGCAACACCTTGTTATCTAGAGGCCTGTGATTTCTCCTTGCTGACATATCTCACATCCCTCATTTTGAGTTAAGACGTTTTTCTTCTTTTGTTAACAGCTTGCAAACAGCAATCAATCCACCAGAATAGAGATGGAAGGGACCTTGGAGGTCTTCTAGTCCAACCCCACTGCTCAAGCAGGAGACCCTTTACCATTTCAGACAAATGGTTGCCCAGTCTCTTCTTAAAAACCTCCACCCACAACTTCTGGAGGCAAGCCGTTACACTGGTTGATTAAATAGCAATAATAATGAAAACAACTATTGTTCTTATCACTCTTTTTATTGTTGTAACTGTTTGGGGGGTGTGCAATAATCTAAAAGCAAACAAGCAAGGAAAGAAGGAAAAAAAGAAGAGAGAAAGAGGAAGGGAGGGAGGAAGGGGGAGGAGGGAGGGAGAGAAGGAAAAAAAGAAAGAAAGAAGAAAGAAAGAAAGAAGGGACTGATAGAGACAGAAGGAAGGAGGGAGGGAGGGAAGAAAGAGGGAGGAAGGAAAGGAAGAAAGGAAGAAAAGGAAAGAAGGGAAAAGAAAAAAGAAAGGAGAAGGAGAGGAAGGAGGGAGAGAAAAGGAAGGAAAAAGAAAGGAAAGTGAGAAAAAGGAAAAACAGTCATTTGCAATGTCCCATATTTTAATACTCCTGTTTGAAGAACAAATCTTCCTTTGACACAATTTGCTTGAAAAAAGAATGAAAACCAGATTTTTCTGCCCAGCCCAGCCTAGATTAACAACTTACATCTTTAGCTAAAGTAGAACATTTTTGATTTGTAGAACATATGTAGAACATATCTTAATTTTGGATCTCTGCAGTGACACTTCTCACCCACTGGAGGGCATCAAGCAGGTAAATAATGTAAAAGTCTTGAACTTATCATAAGCCCTTCCATCATGAACCCAAGTTATTACATCACTGGTTTGGGGAGGTTTTTTTGACTTGTTTATTGCTTATTTCCTTTTTTGAGCCATAATTGTTTTCAACTTTGGATTTTTCTGTTGGAAGAACTATTCATTTCCATTTTTGAGATGATATAAATACTTCTTATGAATAGACATGCAACTTAATTAAAGCAAATGTTACTTGTTTCCATTGTACATTTGCTGTTCCATGAATATAATGCAATTTTCAGCTTAAAAGCTTTAAGCCTAATTTTTCTTATATAGGTAGTCCTTGACTTATGACCACAACTGAGGCCAAAATTTCAGTTGCTAATCGAGTGAGGTTTGCCCCACTTTATGATCTTCTTTGCCACAGTTGTTAAGTGAAACATTGCATTTGTTAAGTTGGTAACAAGGTTGTTAAGTGAATCTCGTTTTCCCAGTGACTTTGCTCGGTCACTAAAGGAGACCTCGGGATGCTGAAACCATCATAAATGTGAACCCGTTACCAAGCATCCAAATTTTCATCCCATAGCCATGGAGATGTTGCAATGTTTGTAAATGGGAAAAATGGTTGTAAGTCACTTTTTTCAGCACTGTCGTAACTTTGAAAGGTCACTAAATGAATCATTGTAAGTCGGGGACAAACGGGATTTGAAACCTAAACTTTCTTATCCTTCCATGCTAGTGATCCCTACTTAAATCATTATCAGTAATTTCTTGTATCTGGAATTTTAAAAAAGCATTCTGTAGCATTCAAAATAGAATGTTTTGTAGAGTCCACTACTCAATGGATTCTACATTGCTCAAACATTACTCAATACCAACAGAATCTGTTGGGTTGTTTTCCAAAGCATTGCATTGTTGGGTCTGCTGTGAATAGAAAACCCTATTTTCTATTTAAAGAAAATAAAGGATCAAACTATTAAAGAGGTCAACCTATTTTCCAAAGCACAATAGGACAAGATGAGAAACAATGGATGGAAGCTAACCAAGGAGAGAAGAACTAACCTAGAACTAAGGAGAAATTTCCTAACTGTGAGAACAATCAACCAGTGGAACGGCCTGCCTTCAGAAGTTGTGGGTGCTCCATCACTGGAGGCTTTCAAGAAGAGACCGGACAGTCACTTGTTTGGAATGGGAATAGGGTCTCCTGCTCAAGCAGGGATTGGGGTTGGACTAGAAGACCTCCAAGGTCCCTTCCAACTCTGTAATATGATGTTCTATGTTCCTAGATGAAGCCAAAAAGGAGGAGTTTGAAAGCAAAGAGGAAGAGGCAAAACGTTTTCCTTGTGTATTCACAAGCACAAATATGCACAGAGCAGGGAGCTTCTCCATTCAATCATTTCTTCTTCGGAAAGAAGTTTTAGAATGAGGAAAGCATCCCTTTCCCTCTTTGCTACTTGCAGGTGTACAGGAGGCACGCTAGGCAATTGAACCACTTCCATGTGACCTGCCTCCACAGACGTCTGAGGATCTGGGGGCAGGACAAGGTGCCAGAGACAGAAGTCCTCTCCAGAGCAGGCCTGCCATCAGTTCACACCCTGCTGATGAAAGCCCAGACACGCTGGGCAGGCCATGTTGCAAAGGTGCCAGACCATCACATTCCCAAACAGCTCCTCTATGGTGAGCTGCCTCAAGGAAAGCGATCGCACGGGGGACAGGAAGGAAGAGATACAAAGACACGCTGTAAGCCTCCTTCAAATCCCTGGATATTGACACCACCACTCGATACAAGATGGATCTGGTGCACGCTGATCCACCAAGGCTGCCAGACATCTGAGGACAGAACAACCACCACAGCACAAGAGAAGTGAGCACTACACAAAGCCAGAGCTGCAAATGTTGCAACAATGGTGCCCACACATGTCTGCCCGGCACGTGGCAGAACATTCTGTGCCTGTATAGGCCTTAACAGCCACCTGCGGACACACTGTGGGCAGCCCACAACCTGTTAGATGTCAAGGTCCTCTTCAAACACGATGGACGAACATCACTTCTATGTTCCAAAATAAGTCATTCGTTGGCCAATTCCCACCTTCTCACATGTGGTGAACAACAGAAAGACTTTCTCCACAGGGTGGTGTGAGCCAAAAGAAAAAAGGATCTAAATCCCTTTGATCAAAATATAAGTTGTCCGGCCCTCAAAAGGTTCTTTTTCTAAAATGTTTTTTTTGTTCTCTGTATGCAATTATAGGTATACATTCACATAGTTATTATTCTTTTTCACATTCATCGTTCTTATACATTTGTCATTCCATTTACAGGATTCTAACATACCATTTGGGTTGCTTTGTTTACCATCCCTCGCCTGTTTTGACACCACCTTATCCCTTTCTTTTCTCCCTCCATCCCTTCTCTACTTCCTTCCTTCCTTCCTTCCTTCTTCCCTTAACTCTCCCCTACTCCTCTCTTTCTCTTCCCCTTCCTACCCTTTCTCCTTCTCCCTTCCATCTTCCTCTCCTCACCTGTATCTTCCTTCCCTCCTCTCCCTCTCATCTCTTCTCCTTCTCACTTCCTTTCTTGCTTTCAAAAGGTTCTGATCTGCTTATGCTTCTTGACAAGGAAAGAGGATTGTTGTGAGTACACTGACATGATGCTTAGAGACCCTTCTACCCCCTTTCATACCATTGCAAATTAAATGTTTAACTGAAATGGACAAGTTTCTTAGCACAAATTATTGTCTACCTAGGGATGCAGTGGCTCAGTGGCTAAGAGGCTGAGCTTGTCGATCGGAAAGGTGGGCAGCTCGGAGGTTTGAATTCCTAGCACCGCATAATGGAGTGAGCTCCCGTTATTTGTACCAGCTTCTGCCAACCTAGCAATTCTAAAGCATGTAAAAAATGCAAGTAGAAAAATGGGGACCACTTTGGTGGGAAGGTAACAGCGTTCCATGCACCTTTGGCGTTTAGTCATGCTGGCCACATGACCATGGAGACGTCTTCGGACAGCAGTGGCTCTTTGGCTTTGAAACACCCCCTAGAGTCAGCAACGACTAGCAAATATGTGCGAGGAGAACTTTTACATTTACCTTATTGTCTACTTTCAACTCTGTTTCTCAGCCATGAGGGTGATGAGGTTGTTATGTGGCAGAGATTCTCACTTCATCCATCGGAACATCCCCATAGGAACAAAAGCAGCCTCTAATTTCTGGGGCAAGAAAATATCATCTAGAAAGATTTGTGAGTGGTGCACATGCCTTTAACCTTCTAGGGAAGAAGGGAATCTCAGGCTCACTTATCTTCCCAGGAAGAAATAATCAGCTGGACTCAACTTTAGAGCTTTTAAATGGACAGCCTACAGATTTATTTAAGGGTAGGTGGCACTCGGACTACTGTGAGTAAAGTTTTGGTTGAATAATGCAGATTTCCCAGATGGATAGCAATGTTTTGTAAAATACCCTTGTCTGTTTCAGTCATTGCTGACTTGAAAACAGAGTGGTCCTTCAAAAGCATGGTTGAACTCAATAAGCATTTGTCATAGCATCTTCAGAGTCTATGAAAGCCTTCATTTTCTGTCTGGTGTAATCAATAAGCACATGTGTGAGTGGGAATTTGCAGCTTTATGGGTTTCCCCCCCAGGAGTATTAATCTCTGATGCTCTAAAATAACAAATCACATTTAAATCCACCCTCTCACAATTAGAATAGATAGGAAGGGACCTTGGAGGTCTTCTAGTCCCATCCCCTGCTCAAGCAGGAGAACCTACACTATTTCAGATAAGTGGCAGTCCAGTCTCTTCTTAAAAACTCCAGTGATGGAGCACCCACAACTTCTGGAGGCAAGCTGTTCCACTGGTTGATTAAATAGCAATAATAATGAAAACAATTATTGTTCTTATCACTTTTTAAATGTTGCAAACTGTGGAGTGGTGCAATAATCTAAAAGCAAACAAGCAAGGAAAGAAGGAAAGAAAGAAAGAAAGAAAAAGAAAGAAAAAAGAGGGAGGAAGGGAGGGAGGAAGGGAGGGAGGGGAAGGAAGGGAAGGAAGGAAGGAGAAAAGGAAGAAAGAGGGAGGGAAGGAAGAAGGAAGGAAGAAGGAAGGAAGAAGGAAAGAAGAAAGAAAAAAGGAGGAAAAGAAGAAAGGAAAGAAAAAAAACCCTTCTCTCTAATGATGAAGTAACAACAATTTCTGAAGGCAAGCTGTTGCACTGGTCAATTGTCCTCACTGTTAGGAAGTTTCTTCTTAATTCTTCTCTCTTTGAGTAGTTTCTAACCATTTTTCTTGTCCCGCTGTCCGATGCTTTGGAGAATAATTTGACCCTCTCTTCTTTGTGTCAGCACCTCAAGTACTGGAATACTGCTATACTTTTCTTTAGACTCGCCAAACCCAAATCCTGCAGTGGTTCTTCATATGTTTTAATCTCCAGGATTTTGAACATCTTAGTTACTCTTCTCTGAACTTTTTTCCAAAACCTCAACACCTTTTTGGTAGTATGGTGACCAAAATTGGTTGCAGTATTCCAGGTGTGGTCTTTCTAGGGTTTTATAAAGTGGTAGTAATACTTCACGTGATCTTGATTCTATGCCTCTGTTGATACAACCCAGGATTGGTTGTATTAATTAAATTAATTTAATTTAATTTAACAGAAGCTGCATGCCCTTAATTTCAAGGACCAACTTAACTGCAGTTTCAATTGGGACCTGGGAACATTATAGACAAAGCCAAGTCCAAAATACTAGAGCATTCTTGGAAGATTTGTCTTTTTCATTCAGACAAATCAGCCATCCAGGCACATAGAGATAAACAACAGCTACATACCATTCAAAACAGACATTCAAAAAGCCAAAAAGGAAACAAAAGGCCAAAACATCTCCTCATCAGCAATCAACATCCAGATGAGCTTAAATTAACACCAAGATTAACATCTGATCAACAATCAAGGAGTAAACAATACCCCAATCAAGGAACTTAGACAAACAACCTCACAGTGAACAACAGTGCAATCAAGGAACCAGCAAGACTACTTCCACCAACACTGACAGGGCAAAGCCACTTGTATATAAAGAGCAAACCTCATTTCCTTATAGCCTGATGATGTTACCTAGTGTAGTAATGAAAAGTCAGCAACAAAACAGCCAACCTCAGAGAGCACCAAGGTTCCTTCAGAAGATGAATATGAATATTGGCTAAAACATTTAGCCTATAAATAAAGAAGTCTAGCTTGATAACCCAGCGCTACCTGGGTATTTATTTATCCCAGCCCTCCTTCCATGAATGTCGCCACAATTTCTAATGTTGGATTTTTCCCCCTTACCAGAGGGAGCCCCCTTGTGGAGTACTGTGAAGCCATTACCATGGCAACTCAACAACGCTGTACAGTAGAATCCATTTTAAGGTAGTATGGTAGAAGCCGTTTTAAGGCACAAGAGGTTTTTAACAGAACCCCCCCACACAAGAAGTGTTGAGGGTATCTTACCCCCACAGTATTTGTGTCCAGAGTAAGTAATCTGTCTACCAAATTTAGTTGAAATTGCTTGAGGTGTTCCAGAGTTATGCTGGAACATACTGTACGTACGTACATACATACATACATGCATCATATAATAAATATAATATAATAAATATAACATAACATAACAACATACATAACCTAATGATACGATACGATACAATATAATACAATATATAATAATAAATTGATAGATTGAAAGTAGCCACACTGAAAATACCTGGCTCATGAACTGTAGATACAGTGGTTATCAAGCGTTTTTGGAGTGAGGTTCAGTGCCAAATAAAGTCCAATTTATTGTTGAACATGTAAAGTGATCCCAAAGTCCCAGAATCAGTTGTTGCTAACTAATGGCTGTTTGGCCTCAGTCAGAAACTTTGGTTTAGGTTTGTTATTCATCAAATACCAAAGCTCTAATTCATTTTTCAGCATAAAGGTGCGGCAAGCACTGCAACATCCAATTGAATCACTTTTTACGGAAATTTGAAGTACAAGTAATTTTCTCCTGGTAAAGCTGAGGAAGGGATCCTGTATTTACCATGTAACTAAAGCAAGTTAAATTAGCGCAAGTTTTTGTGATGGTGGGAAGGGCATTTTTCTCCTTTTTTTCCTCCTCTCCAGGAGAACATTTTTTCTCCCCAAGACAAAATCCATCTGGAGGAAATAATATAGCATGAATTTCAGCACGTTGTGTGTGTTTGGCATTTAGGAATGGTGAGATGGTTGGGCAGCTCAAGCTCTCTTAACGACCATGTGCTTTTTCTTAGAAAAACACCACTTTTCATACCACTAAATAATAATAGTAATATTCACAGAAATATCAATGGATGTTTTGTATAGCAATAACAATAGCACTTAGATTTATACTGCTTCATAGTGCTTTTACGGCCCTCTCTAAGCAGTTTACAGAGTCAGCATTTTGTCCCAACAATCTGGGTCCTCATTTTATCCACCTTGGAAGGATGGAAGGCTGAGTCTACCTTGAGCCTGGGGAATTTGAACTGCCAAATTGTAGGCAGCCAGCAGTCAACAGAAGCAGCCTGCAGTACTGCACTCTAACCACTGTGCCACCACGGCTCAATGCATTAGACACTGAATAAAAAAAATTAGAAGGAGAGGAAGATTCAGTTGCAAAATTCTGGCCTCCATCTTGACTTTTTTGATGTACCCCCACCCCAAACATCCTTCGTTATAGCCAACTGCTTTTGCTGGAAGTGCACTCACCTGCCGTACACACACATACATACTTATATATATACACACAAACACACCAGAGGAGGGTTGCTCCCGGTTCAGCCAAACAGGTAGTGGAATTTAGGCCTGGGTCGCAGAACTGGCAGTGACCCAGGCTGGCCACGCCCCTAACCGGTTCCCCAGTCGCCATTGCCGTTGCCAGCATGTTGTTTAGTAGTGCACACTCATGCGCAGTTCACTGTAAATTGTTCTGCGTGAAGTGCGTGCACATGTGAAGCCAACCAGTAGTAAAACCGGGAGCAACCCACCTCTGAAACACACACACCCAGTATCTCGAAGAGCTTAATGGATGTGAGAGGGGCAAATGTACCAGCTTGACATCTGATAGACACACATTTGGGGCTAACAGGACCACAATTGCAGCCATTCTGAGACCAAGTAAGTCCCCATGGCTGCCATTTTGTGTGAAGAATCCCTAACGTTCGACCTGTATTGTAAAGTAATCCACCTCACTGAATGTCAGTGCAGACTGTTAACAAATTAAGGAGCTTTAGGGAGGGAAAGGCCCTCACAGTTACTTCAAAAGCTCGGAGCAGATGTCTCCACAGCCCCCTCTCCATTCTGTTTGCATCATTGTAGGATGAGATACCAGAATGTGACGGCCCTCAAACAATTGATTGCATCCAGTTTTAGAGCAAGATATGCCAAATAAAACAAAGAGCTTTGAAATGTACTCCGTTTCAGTTAATTTTTAGAAGAAAGCTCCCATCAGCAGTTTCTGCCAGAGTTGGTTAGAAGGTTCCTCAAGGAAAGTTTCCCAGGAATAGCATGCAGGTGAAGAAGCTGGAAGACATGTGTTTTCTGACTGTCATTTGACCCGTGTTTAGGCATGTAAATCTTCCTTTATTCCCATCCCGCCTAATCCTTGGATAAAACTGAAGGCATCAAGCGGAAACAACAGCCAGAAGTATGTAGCCCTGACAGTGTGCAGGCCTCAAGTCATCTTTTCTGGCTTTCATTGTCCTTCGCATGGCAGCGAGGAGTGAAATAAAACAGCCACGGTAGAGTGTGTGAATCCTCAAGTTCAACAAAATGATGTGTCCCAGGAAAAGATGAAACAGAAGGAAGATTAGCATTGAAGCCTATTTCGCCTGAGGCAAGCCAGCTATTTGGCTTTCCAGAAGTCTGGATGAGTCTGGACCAGCCCTGACGAGCTGAAGGATTCTTGGTTTCCTCCTCGGGCCGATCTTTGGACATGGAAATATTCACAAGGCTATTATGTTACTAACGTTTTAAAAAATGGCCTAGCAATACGTAGAGATCCTGTCAGTGATGAGAAGCAGAACTTCCAAAGTGTAAAGGAGCCTATGCTTGCTTTCAGGCATTTTTTTTTTAAAAAAAAAGAGCTTTTAAAACATCCCTAATAATTTAATCCAGTTTTCCTCCTGTGGTCCGTATAAATTCATTGAGCGATAATGTTTGCTTGCTTTCTCTTTGGCCAACGAGGAAGAAACAACTTGGAATAGATTCCTTAAAACCTCTTCTTCCTGTTCTGCATGCTGGAGAAATCCATCCACTCCATTTGTATAAAATGGATCAGTAGCACCATGAGTGGTCTCCATTAAAGTACAGAACATGTTTCTACGGCTACGGAATAAACAGGGCCCACATATGATGCCTGGTTTCTGTTCCTTCTGCCTCATCTTAGAATAGAACAGAATAACAGAGTTGGAAGGGACCTTGGAGGTCTTCCAGTTCAACCCCCTGCCCGGTCAGGAAACTCTACACCACACCAGACAAATGGTTGTCCAATCTATTTTTAAAAACTTCCAGCGTTGGAGCATTCACAACTTCTGGAGGCAAGTTGTTCCACGGATTAATTGTTCTAACTGTCAGGAAATTTCTCCTTAGTTTTAGGTTGCTTCTTTCCTTGATTAGTTTCCACCCATTGCTTCTTGTCCTGCGCTCAGGTGCTTTGGAGAATAGCTTGACTCCCTCTTCTTTGTGGCAGCCCCTGAGATATCAGAACACTGCTATCATGTCACCCCTAGCCGTTCTTTTCATCAAACTAGACGTACCCAGTTCCTGCAACAGTTCATCGTATGTTTTAGCCTCCAGTCCCCTAATCATCTTTGTTGCTCTTCTCTGCACTCTTTCTAGTGTCTCAACATCTTTTTTTACACCGTGGCAACCAAAACTGAATGTAGTATTCCAAGCGTGGCCTTACCAAGGCATTATAAAGTGGTATTAACACTTCATGTTAATACCACTTCTTGAGATGTTTCCCTGCAACTGTTGAAATGGAAGTCAACATGGGATAATCACAATGTATACATTGTCCCTCTACTTTGGTGTACAGAAGCAAAGTGGACTATGGAATTCTTAAGCCCCCACCCAGGCTGATTCCTATTCCTAGATTTGAAAAACAAGAACCATGAAAGAAAAAACAACAACTTGACATCTGGTTCATGTCAATGAACCAGTGATTTGACTTCATCTAGTTCACACGCTTTCAGTTCCTCTTGACTTAGATCTGTAATCCTGAATGTCTCTTACATTTTACATTGTTGGCTTCAATTCTGTTTGACCTCTGTACCCAATAGTGCTCCTCGGGAGGATCAATACATTTTATTAAGCGCATTCTTAATGGCCTTGTAAACTAAAGCACAAAACCAACCAACCAAACCGAAGCCCACTCTTTATGTCAAAACAGAAGATAAAGCCTCAAGCAGGTTGGAGACATGCTTCTTTTCTAAATAGGTGAATGCATCATTCAGTGCTGTGGCTTTGTGTGCTGAGCATATATTTTGTGAACACATTTGCAACTTGGATGTTTGATGTCAACAGAAGAAGCTCTATCAGCGATCCTCATGCATTTACCTTTTCGACCGTGCTTCTAAAAACAAAACGGTGAAGATCAGGGGTGTCAAACTCGAATTCACTGAGGGTCAGATCAGGGTTGTGTTTGACCTTGGGGGGCCGGGATGGGCATGGCCAGGGTGGGCATGGCCAGATTGACATCACTCGTGTCAGGGTTTCCTGTTGTGGCCCAAGTGCTGTGCCAGTGAAAACAGGCTCCTGAGTTCTGTTTCAGCTGCAGTGGCCTCCTGCAACCCTCTGTCATGAAAATGCAGCCCTCTTGAGCTCCTTTTTGTTGGCAGAGGCACCACGGGCCAGTCCTTTGCTGTTTCCAGGGCCAGATCTAAGTACCACCGGGCAGGATCCAGCCCCGGGCCTTGAGTTTAACACCCTGGTGAAGACAAATGAACAAAAAAGCTGAAATGAAAGTTCCAATGCACAGATCTTTTTCCCCCATTGAAAAGACTAGGCAGCCTAGACCTTAGAAAAGCAATTAGATGTACAGTATCATCTACAATATATTTGTTTAATTTTAGAGTGCAGCAAGAGCTCTGCTAATAAAATGATTAGAATAAAACAGTAAATGATTACAATTCAACGAACAGACAGAGGGACTTTAGCAATAAGGAAGCTTTTTCCATATCTTTACACAAATAAATCAAAATTAAACAGAACTTAGCAAGAAAAAAACCATAAACTAATTGAGCAAAGCTGTACACAGTAAATCTCCAGAGGAAATTGTATAGTTCATTAATGGGGGATGTTCTCACGGAGACTGACTCTTATTCTGGATAATGTTAGCTTTTCCATTTGTTCTCTGTTAGTCAGTTCAGCAAACTGGTCAACGGGCATGAAAATGATAGGCAGGGTAAGGCATTCAGTTGAGGTGCATCATGCCTGTCCCAAATTGTGTTCCTGCATTTTTAAGAAAAGCTCCCCTTAAACTGGGATCTCCTGAAGTTTCATGGTGGTGCCATGCAAGAACTAATTTAAGCACATTAAAATCCCTGAAAAGGAATTGGGAACCTATCAAGAAATGCAAGAGGAAAATGATTGCCAAACATCCAACTTTCTAAATCATTCATTCATTCATTTTCATTCATTCATTCATTCACCCATATCTAATATTTTCCGTATCACCTTTTCATCAATAGGAATCTCTACACTTTTCCAGTGTTGTGCAAATACAATTCTAGCAGCAGTTAATCATGAATAATTAAATACATATTCTCTTTATTATAAATTTCAGGTAGAATTCCTAGCAGAAATATTTCTAACTTCAGCTCAATACATTTTATTGTTTTAACAGATAATGTCAGGGTGGTGAACATAATCAACATTTCTTTTTCCTCTTATTTTTCCCACAACAACAATCCAGTGAGGTGAGTTGGGTTGAGAGGGGCTAACTGGCCCAAAGTCACCTAGCTGGCTTTCATGGCTAAGGCAGGACTAGAACTCCCTGTTTCCTGTTTTCTGGCTTGGTGCCTTAACCATTAGACCAAACTGGCTAAGAGAGACATAAATGACCTTCTTAAGTGATCTTCTTATGGTGTGGACCTTGAGACACTAGTGATGTCAACAGATCTGTCTTTCATCTCCAGAAATCTGAATTTCTTATGCACATATGTGATTCCAAACCTCTATAAAATGTATTAGAAGCTTTGAATATGTGGTCACCTGGCTGGATTTTATATTTTGTTTCCTTCTTGCTCACTTTCTCCTTCTCCTTCTCCTCCTGCTCTCTGCTCCTCCTCCTTCCCACTTGAAGCTGCTGAATTGAAGACTGACTGCACTTTCTTGCGAATGCACCCATTTACCCATCCTGGCCTCCATTTATCATTCAACTCCCTGTTTTCATCCTCTGCTGCTCAGTGGCTTTCCATCCATGTCTGTGTTGGGCAATTTTGCCTCTGCTACACCTCCCCCAACTCCACTCTTCTCTTGTCCTGGCATTACGGTGCAATCAATTGGAAAATCTTTTCCATCTTCTATCAGCAATTTGGATAAAAGACAGGGTCAATGAGAAGTCATTGTGCTGATCAATTACCCAGTGAAACAACAACTTCTGAACTCAAGGAACTCTTTCACACAGACGTGAGTGTGCCTTGATTTCTCTGCGTGAATGGTTAGCAACCGAGTGTGAACTGAGTCCATTGACAAGCATTTCATCTGAGTTGAGGCAACAGAACATAAAGCTGCCAGGGGATATTGCATTTGAGTTGTCTCTTTGTCGATATCTTCTTCACTGGCTTTGCACTTTCCTTGTATATTGGGACAAAATGCACCTAGGAGCCTGCTTTGGAGTCTCAGGTTGATAATCTCCAGAACCGTTTGGCATGTACAGTATTTGCTTCTTGGCTTCTTGGTGCTAGTTAAGAAAGGATCTTTCAAAATTACCATCATATAATTAGTATTTCTTATACAGTAATTAACACACTCTGATTCTAAGGAGTTCTACTCCCCCTCCCCAGCTGAAAAGAACTCTGTTCCAACTGCCAGTTGCCTCACATTCCGTTACCTCAGTTCAAACTGGCAGATGTTCCACTCCTTCACTCAGGAGTGCTCTGGGGCTCCTTACAGTACTGAACGTCGGTACCTCACCAGAATGTCTATGCCTTCCACCTATGGAACTGCTTCTTGATTCAAGGTGGTGGGAGCCATATTCCTTTATCACCGACCACCACTAAGCCAATGGATTGTGAACTGAATTTCTTCTGCATAGTCCGATCAAATAGTTTCGTCGTGAAGCACAGGTATCCAGCCAATACTTGATATATGCAAGTTTTTATTTGATTTTAACATGAAAGTACACACTGGATGACATGCTACAGCATTTAATAACTGACCTGAAGCAATACTCAATTCTAGACTGTATTTGATTAGAAATGCTTCATTTTAGCTAACCTGTTTTATCTGATGGTATTTTTTTTATCCAGTTAACAGCATTTGACAATTTGCGTGCTTTCCTGTTTCTATTTAGACATTTTCTGTCAAGGGTTCATATCTAATATCCATTAATCACCAACCAATCTAAACTATTCAAATGCTGAATCTGAATTTTATTTTTAAAATGCACAGAGGCCTCTTTTCATATGACCATTTTAAGGGTACATAATTCTGTCTTCAGAATTTAAACAACAACTGTTTCCTTGTCAGCTACTTGGGTTAATATTGTTGTGGCCTGCCAGTGGCCAGTGGAGCTGGCAGCAGATTCAGACAATGAGGAGGTTAGGGAGGAAGATGGGCCAGTCCTGGAGTCTGGAGAAGGCTCTGATGAGGGCTCTGCATCAGAGTCAGAAAGGGAGCCAGAGCCATATGCCAGTTATCAGCTACCTTCGCAGTCAGATATCAGTGAGGCAGATGAACATCTGAAGCCTGTTCCCAGTGTGCACATGCATAGAGTTGCCAGATGAAGGGAACAGCTAAAGAACAGGGTTGACTTGGAAGTTAGACCACATGTGGACGATGAATGGCCCCTCCCAGAGGAAATAAAAGAAGAGTGAAAGAAGAGTGGAGTTTGCAGGAGACAATTAGTTCACTTAATTGGTTCATGATTCTCTGAGACTCCTTGCCAGGTTTTGCAAATTTCGGCCTGGCAGCTCTCCAAACCAGATAAGGTCTGTGACTGTAAATCCTCCCATGAAAGACGTGGCTGGATGTGAATGAACAGAATTCACAGTCAATTAAGAAAAGGTGTTTTTGTTCAGACAAGGAGTTTGCTTCATGCTCTTGGGAAGCCTCGGTCAGAACAAATATCCAAAATGGAAGTAACATGAACTCCGTTCTGACTACTGTTACTCTGGCATATGATGGATGGATGAGCCTTGAAAATGCTCTAGTAATTATTCCTGAAAATCCTACTGTTGTTGAACTGGGCTACTCTTATTCCACCTGATGAAAAGGAAAATTTCCCACCAAAGCATCTATATTAGGGATGTGAAACTTGATTTCATTGAGGGCTGCATCAGGGTTGTGTTTTTGACCTCAATGGGATGGGGGGGCATGGCTGGAGGACCTGGCCAGCTTGACATCACCTGAGACTCCATTTTTGGCCGCGACAGCTTCCTGCAGCCCTTTGCCAGCGAAAATGGAGGTCAGGGAGGTCTGTTTTGTTGGCAGAAGCACCATGGGCCAGACCTTCACTGTTTCCAGGTAGCCCCGTAGGCAAGATCTAAGTACCACATGGGCTGGATCCGGCCCATGGGACTTGAGTTTGACACCCCTGGTCCAAGGGTAAAATCCAGCAGGTTCTGATAGGTTCTGGAGAGCGGAAATTTTGAGTAATTCAGAAAACTGGCAAATGCCACCTCTGGCTGGTCCCACAGTGGGGTGGGAATGGAGATTTTGCAGTATCCTTCCCTTGCCACTCCCACCAAGCCACAGCACTCCCACCAAGCCACTCCCACCAACCACAACACTCCCACCAAGCCACTCCCACCAAGCCACACCACTCCCACCAAGCCAAGCCCACAGAACTCGTAGTAAAAAAGTTTGAATTTCACTACTGCCCTGGTCTATATTGTGAGAGAAATGTTGCATTTTAGGACTTTGGTTTAGGATTTCAGCCAATGGCATGAAGAAAAGGTTTATGTCTCTGGTTAACCTTGCCTTCAAAATCAACCTGAGTATCCTTCTTTCAGCCTTTATTCAGGCCATGTTTTCTGTTAACAGCCCACTGCCCTGTAAGTCCATGCCTTAAATCTCATCCCCGGTTGTTTCTCCATGGATTGTACAATTAGCTTGGTTCAAGTGAAATGCAGCCAGGTAATCAATAGGCCTGAAAAAGAACGGGAACGCTAGCGGTGCTCAGCTATAAATTGTTTGGCAGCTCTCAACTGTGTCTTTGCAGTGAAAACTTTGCGTTCTTTATTTGATCTGGTTTTGGTCAGACTCTTAAGCCCCGTGGCTAAGTGCACTTTATTTTCTTTAAACAGATGTTTTATCTGTCATGCATAATGCCTGTTGGGTTAGGTAATTCCAGGTGATCATGTCAGCTTGTCCTACATAATCCTTTACGGGAAAGGCGGCCTTAATCAGCATTGCAGGAAATGCATTTGTCTTCCTTTCATTGTCATATTTTGGCTGTCACAGAAAATCATTTATCACCATAAAATATGTGCTGGAATCCCTTCTGCCACAAACAGGGTATATCACATTCATTTTATGTTGGATAAGTCTGGGGTTTTTTCCCCTCTGAGAAATCAAAGGGGGGGGGACGGACTGTTCTTTTAGACACAGAAATAGACTCTCTTCAAGGGCCACTTTACACTTGTTCTTCATAATAAAAAGGCTGAACCTGTAGACTTATCTGCCTGTGGAAGTTTTACCACTGGAGTAGCAATGAAATACCATATTTTTCTGAGTATAAGACGCACTGGAGTATAAGACACACCAAGATTTTGAAGAGGCAAATTTTTCAAAAATGTTTTTGCACTCTGCAGACCTCCCAAAACCAGTCCGTTTTACATGAAAATGGGCCCGTTTTTCTTTAAAAGGCATGAATAGTCTTTAGGAGGCTTGTAGAGTGCTCCGGGGGGGGGATGGAGGGCCCCCAAAACGAGCAAAAAACAGCCCATTGTTTGTGAAAACGCCTCCTGCTGGCCAGCTTGTTTTTCAGGTTTCTGCCGTGCATGTGAGGGGGGCAGGGCACATGTGGGAGACACCTGTACATGCACAGGGGTGCGGGGGAGCACAGGGGTTTGCACATGCATGTACAGGGTGTGGGGTGTCCACAAGGGTCATGTGCACATGCACAGGGTGGGAGAATTCAGGGGGAACACAGGTGAGTCATGCGGGGAGATCACACATGCATTGCATTATGGGTGCACGCATGTACACACTGTTGCACACACACATGCATACTTTTGGCATGCAGTGACAAAAGGTTAGCCATCACTGATTTAAGTTATGGGCCAAATGAAGTGAATTTAAGTTAAATCAAGTTACAAATGGGATTATTGGTGCTGAAACTCAATACAATGGAGGACATCAACTTGGAAAAATCAGTTTGGGCTAATTCCGCATTTGTTGCTTGTTGAAGTACTTGAAGAAGTCAAATATCTCCAACAACATTAACTTCCTCGGCAAGCCAGATTTGCTTCATGATGGCATGGCTCACTTAACGACAATAGCAATTTACTTAACAAATGTGGCCACAGAAAGTTCATAAAATGGGACAAAACTCATTTAGTTGTTTAGCAGTGGAAATTTTCAGCTTAATGGTAGTCTTAAATTGAGGACTATCTGGATTATTTTCTCAGAAAAAGTGGTACTAAAGTACACCGGACAACCAGATACATTACTTTTGACCCACCGCTGGAGAGAATGTTGAAGTTGGAGAGTTAACAATAATAGTATAACAATTTCCATCTTGTTTTCTTCTCTCTTCCCTGAGAATTTTGAAACGAATAGCTAACTAAACTGCCCAGTTCACATTTTAACTTTTACAGATGTTTTGTTTTAATTGAACAGCATGTATTTTTTCCCTCTCTGTAAATTTTTAAAAATCCAGGTCTCTCTAGACAAGTTTTAATTTTCCTTCTAGTTAGCCGGTGAGTATTGTTTCATTTCCCATAAGATTTTGTTTAGCCTCACAATATTGTTGAGAAAAAATAATAGAAGCTGATGAATGAAGCCATGTGTTTTTTGTCACTCAGATGAGTTTAGCAAATTGTTCTGGAGGTCCTTGTTTACAGAATTTATTTTGATAAATTTGATATTTTAAAGATAAAATAATTAGTATAATAAATTAAATAAATGTGGGGATATTTCTGTTCAGTTAGGTGAACTGTCTACATAGTTTGGAGTTACTAACAAATTCAACAATTAAATTGAATCCATATTTGAAAGAGAATTCCATTTATTCACATTATTTTCATACAGACACATAAAAAAATCCCCAGGGTCAAAATGAGTTTTGTTAAACAAGATATTTTTTCTTTCTGTAAAAGGTAAAGGTTCCCCTCACACATATGTGCTCATCTCTGTTTCAAAGCCGAAGAGCCAGCGCTGTCCGAAGATGTCTCCGTGGTCCAGTGGTGGGTTGTGGATCCTGTTGCAACTGGTACAGTGCAATGGGGCTGGGCATCCACCACATGAAAGTGTGCAGCATGTGTGCACATGCGTGCAGCACGCACATGCATACATACTGCCCGTGACACTCCATGACGTGTAGGCACTGTACGCTCCGTGCGCGGAAGCCCTGAAAACCTCAAATACTGGTAAGGAGCACGGGCAGGCGGGTTGGCCCTCTGAAGCACTGTACAGGAACGGTACCTGGTGCTCCCGGCAGGCACCAGTACGCCCGTTCTGGGGCGTATCGGTCATAACCCACCATTGCCGTGGTCATGTGGCCAGCATGACTCAACACCGAAGGCACATAGAGGTGGTGCCTATTTTTCTACTTGCATTTTTACATGCTTTCGAACTGCTAGGTTGGCAGAAGCTGGGACAAGTAACAGGAGCTCACTCCTTTACTAGGGATTCGAACTGCTGAACTGCCGGCCTTCTGATCAACAAACCCAGCATCTTACCCACTGAGCCACCATGTCTCTTTTCTTCCTGTAATATCTAATAATATAAATAAAATTAAACTGACAAGATTCTCTTATGTTCTCCTCAGAGATGTAAGTGCTCATATGGACTTTGATCAATATTAGAATATAATAATATGGTTGGAAGGAACCTTGGAGATCTTCTAGTGCATCCCCCTGCTTGAGCAGGAGATCCTAAGCAATTCTGGACAAATGGGTGTCCAGTCTCTTGAAACCCTCCAGTGACGGAGCACTTCAGGAGGCAAAATGTTCCACCTGTTGAATGTTCTCACTGACAGAAAATTTCTCCATAGTTCTACATTGGATCTTTCTTCCATTCATTACTTCTTGTCCTGCCCTCAAGTGCTTTGAAGAATTAACTAGCTTCTTGGAACTACTTTTTGGTTATTTGAGATTTTCTCTTTGTTGTTCATTTGTGGTGTCCTGTCACAGGTGTGTTTTTCCTCACATTTTACAAGATATCCTCTGGACTATTAGCTTATAGTAGAGAAGGCCCAATGAATATCCGGATTTATGGAGTGGTTTCCTGAGTATCTGGCTCAATCCTGTTCAGGCCTCAGCAAGTTTGAGAAAAACTTCCACTTTACGTTAATCCACTGGCATCTTAACTGAACTTTGAAAAACTGTATATTTTCTTCCTAGGTTCTGTATTACCACAGTTTCACTCTAGCATGTGAAAATGGCTGCTGTCAGCAACTATACATATGGACTTTGGATTTCATCCATTCATGTTGTTACACTCTTCATTGTGGTTAGTTCACAGAGGGTGAGATTTATTATCAACAGTCTACTTCAAAGCAGCCTGCAAAGAAATCTCATTTTTCAATGATAAAAAGATACAGGTTTTCTGGAGTCTTCGGTTCAACTCTGTTAATGAATAATAAATGTGCAAACCCACTTGCCAATTTTCCATTGCAGATTTGCTTTTTCATAGTAATTTTCACAGAGACCCCCCCTTTTTTTTGTTAACTTGGCCCTGCATTTCAACTCTATAGGTTGTCCTTAATTTGCAACCACAATAGGTATCAAAATTTCTGTTGCTAAGTAAGGTGGTTGTTACCCACTTTTTAACTCTCGTGTATTTCTACTTTTGGATGGAGGGACACAATGACTACACTGAATTCCAAACCATGACACAGCATAGATTTATATAAAGACTTTACAATCGTTTTGTTTTCCATCTCACCCTACTAATCCCTAATGATGGATTTGCCTATTTCATTGTGTAGGAAGTTTTAACTCAACTCTCTCCTAGGAAAATGAAATATTTTAGGACATATTAAAAGGACAGAATATTTCCCCTAAAAGGGAAGCACAAACTCACCTCCCACCTTTGTCAATGGGCCATTAAGGCCTGGATCATTCTATTCTACATAACAAAGATCTACCCCCTTCAGGCAGAGCCATTTCATTGCCCTTCATTGCACCACCCACCAGGTTTCAACCAAACTTAGCACATAGACAACCTACAAAGCTAGCTATGACCTCTGATAGCAACCAGTCAAGATACTCTTCCTGTGCCCCAGGAAGTTCAAAACCCAGAGAGGGCATAAAACCCAGGGACTCCCAGCATCTCTTCCATTTTTTTTACCCAGGAGCTCCAGGGCATGTGATCCTGTCCACCATTAAACCATCTTTCCAAACAGCCTCCATGTTTCCAGTGTCTTTTTCCCCACTTGGAACTGAATCCAGATGGACATTTTTTCCAACAGTTGCTACTACAAAGGGTTGATATTTTGATACAGCAGGATATCATAATTCCAGCATCATACTCCAAAGCGTAAATGTAAAGTTCAGCTTACCCTTAACATAACCCCTACATATCTTTTTACATGGAGCCTTACTTTTTACTTGTCCTGTTTTAAGACACACATCCAATTAGGTTCTTGTTTAGGTTCTTTTGACACTCAGGTCAACTTGTATTGAATAATTTGGCAATTAAAGCCAGTTTGGCCTAGTGGTGAAAGCACCAGGCTAAAGACCAGGAGATGATGAGTTCTAGTTCTACTTAAGCATACAAGCTGGCTGGATAATTTTGGAACAATCACCAGGAGACTGTGAGTTCTAGTCCCAGCTCAGGCATGAAAGCTGGCTGGGTGATTTTGGAACAATCACCAGGAGATGGTGAGTTCTAGTCCCACCTCAGGCATGAAGCTGGCAGAGTGATTTTGGAACAATGACCAGGAGACGGTGAGTTCTAGTTCACCTTAGAATGAAAGCTGGCAGGGTGATTTTGGAACAATCACCAGGAGACAGTGAGTTCTAGTCTTACCTTAGGAATGAAACTAAATTGGATGACTTTGGACACCTCCCTCCCTCCCTCTCACACACACACACCATCCAGAAGCAATCTTCAATCCCAATAATCTGGGTGTAGTAGTAAACATACACATTCTTGTGAGAATGCACATTCACTTTCCAAGCAGAATGATATTTTTAAAGAAATATATTAAATCGATTAATAGCTACCAATTAAAATGGACTGCTTGTAAAATAAGGTAACCCGTTTATAACGTTGACTGATCTTCCATCTCCAAACTCCCATCATTTTCTCATTCTTGGTTTCACACGCACGCCGACATCAACATATGTACATACAAGGATACTACCTCATAGGAGAAGAGAGCCGGAGCTTTGTGGGGAGTCAAGAGAGGAATCAGCCTGGAGTCATTGTGTTCCCACAAGAGGTCTAAGCCCAACCTCTCTTGAATTCTGTTTGGCTCTTATCTAGCATCAATTTAGTGCTAGACTGTGCAGTCCTGATTCTTCACACTTGACATTCCACACCTCCTTCCTCAAGGAACATTGAGAAGAGGAAGAAAAAAAGCCACCGGAGAAAGCCTTAAATGCAACAGGCCACCATCCCTTCCCAAACAAGGAGTCTTCAGCAGTAGTAGATCCTGCTGATTTAACAACTGGTTTGGTGATTGTGTGTTTCGCGCATGCACAGTTTTACCAAAACTTACCTTCCACGTTACTTCTTGGGCAGTAACACAGCTGAAGCACAGCAAGGATATAGGTAAATAAACCGCAAGGGAGGGTGGACCTGATCGTCAGAGAGAACCGATTCGCTCTCAACTGATTGTTGGAGCTACCAGTTCACCCGAGCCAGTCCGAACCGGCTGAATCCATCCCCTGGTTTTCAGGCTAATCTTCAAAGACATCCATGCTTTTCAGAAGAGGTGGGACTCCGTTAGGCCCTCCTCTCATTCAGCAGTTCTTCCATTCTTCTATTGTTATTGTAGGGTGGGACCAAACATCCCATATCCTCATCCTCATATTAGACTTTCCATGGATAACTTAGAACCGCGTCGTTTGCGATCAGACCTAGGTATTGCATACAAATCATATGTAGTAATGTTTCACCTGTAAACAACCCTTTTTTTGTTTTAATCACAATAATAGGCACACTAACGATCGCTTTAAACTCAATGTGAGTTGTTCTAAACTTGACTGTAAAATAGATTTCTGTAATAGAGTTGTCAAAGTCTAGAATGCGCTACCTGATTCAGTTGTTTCAGCTACAAATTTTCACAATTTCAGTCACAAATCGACTTCTCTAGGCCTTACTTCAGACTTAAGTGGTCAGTAGAGGGGACGTGCAGAAGTACACTAGCAATATCACTTATAAACTGCTTCACAGTACTTTACAGCCCGCTCTAAGTGGGTTACAGAGTCAGCATATTGCCCACAACAATCTGGGTCCTCATTTTACCAACCTTGGAAGGATGGGCTGAGTCAATAGCAAGCAGTAGCACTTAGACATATACCAGTTTACAGTGCTATACACCCCTCTCTAAGTGGTTTACAGATTCAGCCTATTGCCCCCAACAATCTGGGTCCTCATCTTATACTAACATGCCTATCGTCCTCGTTGCTGTATTTTTAGTCGATTATTCTTATTCTCATTTTTGTTTGACAAATTCTAATAAATAAATAAACATTTTACTTTACTGGGCAGACTGTGTTAAGAAGACAAGAAAGGATGCAAGAAACCTTGAAGGCTAAACAGGAACCGCATCTGCTCCATCCTGCCTTAAAATCCACATCCTTCAGGGTTCAAGGCAGCCCCTCTGGCTGGGCTGCTTTGCCAAAATGCTTCAACCACTTATTATATCTGGATTGCCCCCCAGGGATGAAACAGGCTGAGGCAGGGGGAGTGCGGAATAAATATGATTTAGTGAAAGCTTGTACCCTCGAACACATCATTGGCCTCTGAACTCCGAAACATTTAAATATTTCAAGCTTACAAGCGGAGCCTGTCACAGGAATGGACCTGTATGTTGGCCCAGCCGGTTCCTGAACATCTGCTGAGGCATTTACCAAGTTAATAGATTAGGTATGAAAATGGGGCAGGTGTTTTTCACCAAAGCCAGAGAACATCAAAATCAGATTGCCCTCCAAGTATTTCCAGCACAGGCAATTGAGGTGGAATGACTCATAGAGCCTAACAGATAATAACACACATAACGCTCGCCCGCTTTAAGATACAGGTGGGGATAGGCTCTGCTTTAGGAGAGGCAGGAAGGGAATGGAGTCCTGTTTGGGAACAAGGTAATTGAATGCAGATGGGTGGAAGCAAATGAAAGAATGTTGTGAGCCTCTCGGTGGAATAGCTAATGGGAATGAGACAGAATAGGAAATTAAAAATTATTTGAAACAGATGGACTATTCTTTGAGGTTTTTTTTTTCTTTTCCAAATTTATTAGGGCCGTGGAAAAAAGTGTCTGTTTATTTTCCACGGCCATGAAATTAATGACTTGGTGAGTTGTGCGTGCAGTTTTATGACCGCCATGTCATTTGTCATAATTTGGGTGCCGTTTGATATGGATTTATGAATGTTTCCTCTCTCTTTCCTCCTCCCCTCCAGTGTGATTTATCGGCGTTGGTCATATGTGAATTAGACTGTCACCTTTAGTCTTATGAAAGTACAAATGACAGATTATGGAAGAGTACTTGAGATCCGAGTAGAGCAAGGAAGAGGTGATGCAGTTTCTTCAGTCAAGTTGTTTATGCAGTACTAGCTGGATATCGTGCTTCGTGACGAAACTATGTGATCGGGCAATGCAGGAGAAATCCGGTTCACTCCGGTTCAATCTGTTGGCTCAGTGATGGTCTGTGATTGAAACACATAAGGGAATATTGCTCCTGCCACCTTGAGTCCGAAAGCAGTTCCATAAGTGGAAGGCGTAGACATTTGGTGAGGTATCAACATTTAATACTGTAAGGAGCTCCAGACTGCTCCTGAGTGAAGGAGTAGAACGTCTGCCAGTTTGAACTGAGGTAATGGAATGTGAGGCAACTGGCAGTTGGAACAGAGTTCTTTTCAGCTGGGGAGGGGGAGTAGAACTCCTTAGCATCAGAGTGTGTTAATTACTATATAATAAATACTAATGATCTGATGGTCATTTTGAAAACTCCTTTCTTAGCAAGCACCTATAAGCGAAGAGGAACATATGTGCCAAATTTCAAGTTTATAAGCTTTATGGTTCTAGAGATTTTGTGATGAGTGAGTGGTATTTGGCTTTATATATGTAGATGTGGGAGTGGTTTTTTTTGCTTAAAATTTGGAAACAGAGAAGGGAAAACCTTGGATATAAGTCAACCTTGCAGAATCACCAGGCTGAAGTGAGGGCTGAAGATCTCATGGGAACGTCACTTGTGGATTTCAGCCTAACTTCTTTTTGCCAGGCCATCAAGACAGAGAGATCCCACACAGCAGAGTCTGCTGTAAACCAAGGGTCTTCAACCTATCTGAGGACCAAACCAAGGGTATCTTGGCAAATGTATGGTCAGAACCCCACCAGTTGCCTGAGGAACTTGGTATGTGAAGTAAGACAAAAAGTTATATTTCTTTGGATGTGGCCACCACCATGTTGACCTCTGTAGTGGGACTCCATTTTCGTACTTGAACCTCTGTTGACAGAAGAGGATGAGTTGTCCCTGGAATTAGTCTCTTTCCTGGGCAGTTGTGTTCAAAGGCTGACACAATTCTCTGGGGAGGAGGGGTAAAGTTTTGGGCTGTCTGTCTTCCCAGCTATGCTTAAAATCTTGGTATCCAAAGGTGTAACCTCTTCTCCAGAACTGACTTCACAAATGAAGTTTGGCAAACATGACTTGGCAACGTTATTTATTATAGACCAGAATGAAACCATGTACAGGAAAAACTATTTACAGTAATTTGTCCAACACGATCCATTTCATTTTCTCTCCAGAGTTTAAATCCCAAGCTTCCCCCCCCTGCTTTTCTGACTCAAAGGACAATATGCTGCCCTTTCTAAGGCCATGGGATCTTGCTGCAATATTCTCTCAAGTCTGGAAATCACGGGATCCTGACTCAACAAATTCATTCCTAACAGATCTTTATCCTTTCCTGATCCCCATCTGAGGCTGAAAACTCTTCCTTTGCCCATCTGTAACCCCATTTGGAATTCACTGTAGCACATTTGCTTGGACAGATGATGGAAGAGACTCTCAGAGCAGACATATCACTTCCTTGCAAATATTTCATTATCCAAACTAGGTAAGATCATTGGTGCTAGTCAGCGCTTACCACCAGCACTGATGATTTTACCTAGTTTGGGTAATGAAACGTCTGCAAGAATTTGAGGAGCTGCCACAGAGAGGAAGACAGTGGCATGGTGGACACAGACAGATACTCAATCTGAATGCAGCTGCTATGGAAAAGTTCCATTATATACTGGGGATCATTAGAGAAGGAAACCCTCACGAAGAACCCAAAGGAAATGGAAAAGTTTGTCAGCTGGATCTCTAGCATGGAGTTCAAGTTTGCTGCATGCTTGCTATCAGCTGCCATAGTAATGGGGACGGAGGGCATGGCATTTGGGTTGGAAAAGTGAGTTGGTGAGTAAAGCCTGAAAAGGAGGTATGCTCTCAAAAATTATTGTGCTGCTGAATGTTGTTTTATACTTCATCAAGGCCAACTGTCCTGAGACTCCAGATGCAAAAATACCTGGAGAGCTTTCCCATACCATCATACTAAGTGTTGATTGGACTCTCAGCGCTTGATTCTGGGGGAGGGATTTGGGGGAAATTTCAATTGGTAACTTTAGCGCTTTTTGATTCAGATCTTGCCTTGCTTTCTCTACTATCATTTTAAACTCAGTAAAAGTACCTCTTCTCTATTTAAATGGAGTTGAGGTTTTCTTTCTTGGGTTTTGAATGGAGGCAGACTTTACAAAGTTGCAGAAAAAAGCTCCTTATGAGAAAGCAGTGGTTTTCTTCTAAGGTTTGGCAGTGCTGAGGCAAGTAAATGCCTAACAGAAAATTTGACTTCCTAATAATCAGTGCTAAGGTACATTTTTTGAGGTTCTTCCCAGAATTTGAAAGAACTTCCCCACCAATTTGGGGTGGGGTGGGGATCAAGGGGCAGGAGCATTCAATAAACAGAAGCAGGTAGGCATCTGCGCACGGAAGGTGTTCTGACACAGGCATCCTTAGAAAGCAAGAAGCAAAGTCTTGGTCCCAACCAAACCTCTTTTATTTATATGACTGTGAATTCCTTTCATTCACAGTCAGCAAGGCTTAGCAAGCAGTTATTCAGAGGAATGTTTATCTGCACGGACTTTATCTCATATGGAGTGCTGCCAGATAACTAGTTTCCAAACACAGGGCAAAGCAAAACTTGTCACAGAGTATCTTATAATCACAAACAGAACTTTCCATTCTTGACACAACTGAATGAATGAATTGTTTCCTACAAAAGCCCACTCTCCATTCATTCCTCTTTTGTTTCCTATGGGAGGGGCCAATCATCTCCAAAGTGTGGCTTTACTTTTAAGTCAACCCTGCTTCCTTAATTGTTCTTGTCTTGGCAGTTCTGCGCAATTGCACACTGGGAACAGGCTCCAGCTGTTCTTCAGCCTCACTGCTGCCTGACTCCCTTTCTGCCCCAATGCAGAGCCCTCGTCTGAGCTTACCTCAACCCCCAGGACCGGCCCATGTTCCTCCCCAACCTCCTCACTGTCTGACTCTGCTGGCCGCCGATGGGCCACAACAGATGGGGGAAGAGAAATGGTGGACACAACCAGGTGATCCAAGCCTCCTACCTCATCCAACCCGTAAACATGGCAGTGATTATTTCCCAATCGACTTTCTTCTTTCCAGAATGATGAAGACAACTAGAGGTCTCCTGATAGCTTGCAAAAGTCAGAGCACTGTGTAATCAATCAGATGACACTCTGTGCAAAGAGAACTGAGGTTTGACCTAGTCACACAAATACAATCTTATTATTGGGGATTTGTTTAAGGATCTCCTTTGTGTGACCACTGGCAGGACTTAGGTTGGGAAGGAGCAAGATGTTATTACAACCCTTTTTGTAATACAGCCCTGGAGTATATTCACTTACTTTCCCTACTGGTTCAAAATGTGAGCGCGCGCGCATGCAGTCACTTTGCTCACACGTGCCATGTCCACGCATGCACTCAGACTTCCGTGCATGTGCTTTGATCACACGTGTGGCTTGCATGTATGCTCGCAGCTTGAAAACATGCCTAAATAGACAGCATGGAGCCCGCAATTTCCACTACTGGTTTGAGCGAACCGGTCCAAACCAGCTGAATACCACCTCTGACGCAGCCTATTTCGATTCCCCCTGGTCTGGTGGGAGGGAAGAAGGCAGAGAAGTCATGGTGAAGAAAGGCAGGATATGAACAATCTAAATTCAGGATGTTTCTCTGGATAATGGTCTGGTCTCGTCTTTCTCCTCTCAAGCGGGAGATTAGGTTAGCTGCACCCACCCAACATGGTGTCGCCAATGCTGATGGTTTGCTTGCAGAAGCCCTTTATTTATGAAGCCCCCCCCCTCACCCAAGTCAGCCAAAAGAAATCTGTTCCATATTTTGAAAGGTTAAACACTTTCCTTCTGCTAAGCTTTTGGACTGAACTGAGTGGGATGTAAGTTTTCAACTACGTGACATGACAGATCCTTGGCATCAACTAAATGGCAAGGGCCCAGAAGAATGGACAGAGGCAGTCTAGGGTTGTCTGAACAGGAGTGCAATTAAACCTGAATGCCCAGGTGGTGTCACTGCAGAACAAAATGACAACCCCCCCCCCCAAAAAAAGAGGCCAACTGGCCTGGTAAAGACCCAAGAGCTCCTACAATCATGGCTCAGGTGGAACAAACAAAATGGGAGGAGAAGTCCATTGTAGCACGTCCTCTACATTACCTAAAGATAATGAGGGGTTAATTTAGCTAGGGAATTTAAAGTTATGTGTTTCTGACTAGCCAAACTTGTTGTTTTCCACACACACACACACACACACACACACTGCACAGCTAAGTTTCATCAAAATCTCAGCTGCTTGTTCCCCCCCCCCCCCACAGTTCACGATGATTCAAACAGCTTGTTCCTGTATGGGAGGGCTGCAGTTTGCAAATGTTTATACCACAGGGTAGAGCCAGATGGCACTTCCACGGGGTTGGAGGGAACGCGGGATGTCCACCCTGTGATGGATCGACTGATGAAACAAAAACCAGCAAGATCTAGGAGGAAGGGGAGAGGGGAAGAGAAGAAAGGTCCAAATCAAAACCTCCTTGCAAAGCCATCAGTGAAATTTCACCAAGTCCCGAGCAGTTGGGGATGTTCCTCATTGTTTTCATTAGTCTCGTGCAAGGAGATGTGGCAAAGGCAGAGGGTCATAGTAAGGGCAGAGTAGCTCTTTGCAGATGGAGCATCAGGAACCTAAACAAATGTGGTGGTGAACTCTGGTATCGCGATGGAGGAACATGTTTGTTGGTTTCTTTTTAGCTAGCCTCGTTGCTTCAAGGATGAAGCGCATATGGTTGCCTGTTTCCCCATTGCGCAGACCACAAGCTATTGTTTTCAACCAACGGTGATTTTAAGTCCTCAATGGAGTAGTTCTAAAACTGAGGTGAGTCTTGAACTCAGTCTCAGCCCTGGGAGTTAGACACCCAGGCAGATGGAGAAGACGAGCCGAGGTGGCGCAGTGGTTAGAGTGCAGTACTGCAGCCACTTCAGCTGACTGCTAGCTGCAGTTCGGCGGTTCAAATCTCACCGGCTCAAGGTTGACTCAGCCTTCCATCCTTCCGAGGTGGGTAAAATGAGGACCCAGACTGTGGGGGCATATGTTGACTCTGTAAACCACTTAGAGAGGGCTGAAAGCCCTATGAAGCGGTATAAGTCTAACTGCTATTGCTATTGCTATTGCTACCAGGACAATATGGTTGGTTTTCTAGCTTTTCCACTGGGGTCAACCTGGCTCCTTTCATTTTGGAAGGGAGAAGATCTGTAAGAAATACACCTTGGTATCTGAGATAAGGATGTTAATGAGAAATGGATCCTTGATAAGCCAGAATGCTTCGCATTCCAGTATCCTCTTCTAACCTCCCTTGCTTTGGATGGATGATGCGTCTTGCCTTTGAGTAGAGAAAGTTTGATTTCTCCTGGTTGGTAGTAGATGCTGGAGGTAGAGGGGTGTGAGGGGTGTTCAGGGAGAGGTAGCACCTCTGATGTAGGGGCATGTCATGTCCTTTTAGGGCAGCTCATCCACCTTTGTTCCCCACCTGTCACTCAGCTCTTACCTGTGGCTCCTTGGTAGCATGCACAGCAGCCACAACCTGGGCAACAGCTTCAACAGGCTGGCCAAACCAGGTTGAGAGTAGCTGTTCGGTCATTAACCTTTGGTGAGATAGTGACTTGTCTATCCCAAGCATGTGAAGACAGATTCTGGATGATTGAGTGGATGAAACCTAGAATAGGACGACGGTTATGAAGGCAGTCTCTGCAAGCGATGTGGTATGCTAAGAGCATGGCAAGACACGGAAGACGCCCGGTCAACCACGTGCCCATCTCCAACTGTCTCAACTCTTGTCCTGCTATTGGAGCAAGATGGAATCTGGGAAGAGAGTGAGGCTGACTCTCCACATGCCTCCCTCATTTAATCCAATTCACGCACAAGTCTTGACATCCCAGATGTCAAGGTCCTCTTCAAACAGGATAGACAAATATCAGTAGATGCTATTCCTTCACTTAATTTGGACCATAAGGGTATTACCTACTGTTTCCTGCATCTAAATAGACTTTGGATGGGCCTGATGAGTTTGAAGGATGTGTCCCAGTGGGCTTTAATGCCATGTGTTCCTGACCAGCTGGGATGGTCAGAAATGGACAAAAGGCCTCATCCTACAGAGTGTGGGCAGTAAAAGATCAATCAGTTGCTTGGTTAGCTGTCAAGAAGATTTGTGCAGGAAGGATGAAATGCCTGAGGATCTTTGTTCCCTTGAAACTGGTCAATGTTGAAAAACTACTTTCCCCTTTCTGTTCCTTTCTGCAGCTGTTTTCTCAGGCATGCCTCCCCCCTGCCTTTGAAGGGTGAAAGGGACATACAGGGTTCAAACAGAAGTGCCACTCAAACAGGTTTCCTTGGTCTAGTTCATTTTGGTTTCAGCCAGTTCTTAAGTTTGTCATAAAGCTTCCTGATACATATGTGCCAGGGTGGGCTGCTGGGGATTCACAGGGTTCGGGAGAACCTCTAGCTAAGACTCTATGCAGTTCAGAGAACCCGCAAATCCCACTCCTGGCTGGTGTTGCCCACACCACCCCTCCCCTCCCAGGACTCCCCACAGGGCACGTTTTGCATGCAGATACATGCAGGGTGCATGCGAAGGCTCGGGGAGGCTGGAAACAGGCCCATTTCTGGCCTCCAGAGGGCCTCCAGAGCCTGGGGAGGCCATTTTCGCCCTCCTGGAGGCTTTAGGAAAGCCTCCGGAGCACAGGGAGGACAAAAGCACCCCCCCCAGTGTCGTGCAGGAGGCTGACTAGGCCACGCCCACCATGGCCATGCCCACCCAGCAACCAGGCAGAGAACCCTTGCTAAAATTTTGAAGCCCCCCTTGCATTTGTGGGAATTAACTTCCCAGAATACCTAGCCTTCTGTTATCCTGATCAGGACTTCAAGGCATCCTGATTGAAACCCAATGGAAGATGCTAAGTAAGAAGAGACTACAATACAGAGAACCTCAATCCAGATATAATTCAAATGAAACAAAATCGAATAGAGACAGATGCAATTACATTCATCTGAAGAAATGAGGTGCATAATAAGATTAGAATATAGAGAATAAGAGAGTTGGAGGTCTTCTAGTCCAACCCCTTGCTTAGGCAGGAAACCCTATACCACTTCAGACAAATGGTTATCCAACATCTTAAGAACTTCCAGTGTTGGAGCATTCACGACTTCTGGAGGCAAGTTGTTCCACCGATTAATTGTTCTCACTGTCAGGAAATTTCTTTTTTAGTTCTAAGTTGCTTCTCTCCTTGATGAGTTTCCACCCATTGCTTCTTGTCCTACCCTCAGGTGCTTTGGAGAATAGCTTGACTCCCTCTTCTTTGGGGCAGCCCCTGAGATATCGGAAGACTCCTATCATGTCTCCCCTAGTCCTTCTTTTCATTAAACTAGATGTGCCCAGTTCCTGTAACCGTTCTTCATATATTTTAGCCTCCAGTCCCCTAATCATATTTGTTGCTCTTCTCTGCACTCTTTCTAGAGTCTCCACATCTTTTTTACATTGTGGCGACCAAAACCAGATGCAGTATTCCAGGTGTGGTCTCACTAAGGCAGCGGTTCTCAACCTGTGGGTCGTGACCCCTTTGGGGGTCGATCGACCCTTTCACAGGGGTCGCCTAAGACCATCGGAAAATACATATTTTGGATGGTCTTAGGAACCAAGACACCTACATGCCAGTGTTGGAGCCAGGGGAGTGGTGGCGGCGGTAGGCGCCACCTTGCAAAAGGGAGGGGCTATCTGACAGGAGCGGCGGTGTGAAGACAGCCGGCGCCCAGCCAATTGCGACACAAGAGGCACCGGTGGGCGGATTGGATGGGTGCGCTTGACGAGGGGGAGGAGAGGCGAGAATGGAGTGTCCGAGCACTGGCGGGCAGCACCCTGAGAGGTGGCCAGGCCGGGCTCGGTCTCCCAGTGGTGAGGGGAGGGGATGCCGGGAAGAAGGAGCCGAGAACCGAGGCGGGAAGGATGGCGACATGTCCCTTCAGTCCGCAGCCTCCTCCTCCTCAGAGACTCAGAAGTTCATGTGGGTGCTCTGCAACAGCTGGCTCCAGACATTTGGGTTTTCCCTTTTTTGTAAAAACTTCCATCCATTCACAAGGACCTGCCTTCGTTTCCTTCCCGAGATATCTATGAATGAAGTAGTTGGAAAACTTGTGAGCGAGAGGATTCCAGGAGTTTAGGGGTGGAGGGGAAAAAAGGTAGCCATCACAAAACATCTTCAGCAGCCGCTTTGAAAAAATAAATAAATCACTACATCTTTTTAGTTTTAAGCTTCCATGCTTAGAATAGAATGGAATGGGAATGGGAATTGCAATAGAAATAGGAATGAAATAGGAATAGGATGGAATAGAGTTAGAATAGAATGAATAGAATAGAATAGAAGAAATAGAATAGAAGAAATAGAAAAAGAAATGTTTATTGATGAAGTGTCATAAGACACACAAGGAATTTGTCCCCAGTGCACCAACTCACAGTGTACATATAAACAGCAAGCAATAGGTCAGTGGTCATAATAATAATTACAATCATACTTACAAACAATAATTGATAAATCATAAAGAGCCAGTAGGACAAGATGAAAAATAGGAGGGGATATCCAACCTAGTACTGATTTTCTCTTTGACTCATTTTTTTACTGTCTTTCTTCTCTGTTTTATTCTGTTTTATTTGTTACCAACTGAAATGTTTCATGGACTTTTGTAACAAGGTTAGAGGTTATATATTATATTTTATATTATATTATTTAGATAGTATAGTATAGTAAGTATTATAGTATAGTATAGTATAGTATAGTATAGTATAGTATAGTATGTATGTATTGTATGGTATATTATTTATATTATATTATATTATATTATATTATATTATATTATATTATATTATATATATATTATTATATTATATTATATTATATTTATTTTATATATTATTTTCATTAGCAAACCATTTCACAATATAATTGCATATTGTTTTTGTGATTAATCACTATGCTTGAACTATGTTCAATTTGTAATAATGAAAATACATCCTGCATATCAGATATTTACATTATGATTCATAACAGTAGCAAAATTACAGTTATGAAGTAGCAACGAAAATAATTTTATGGTTGGGGGGTCATAACAACACGAGGAACTGTATTAAAGGGTCGCGGCATTGGGAAGGTTGAGAACCACTGCACTAAGGCTTTATAGAGTGGTATTAGTTCCTCCCTTGATCTTGATTGTATCCCCGTTAATGCAACTTTGGATTGCATTGGCTTTTTTGGCTGCCACTGCACACTGCTGGCTCATATTTAAACTGTGACCCTCCCAGCCAGCTTTCAACAAGCAAAGTCAATGGGAGGTCAGATATCCATAATGACCATGTGATTCACTTAACAATCGCAGTGATTCACTCAACTGTGTCAAAAGCAGTGGTAAAATTGGTCATGACTCACTTGACATCAATGGAAATTCTGGTTTCCATTGTGGTTATAAACCAAGGATTACCCGTATCAAGGAATATTCTAGAAAAGTGGTTCTCCACCTATGGTCCGCGGTTCTCTGGGGTGGGGGCGTGATGTCATCCCAGGGGGTCCATGAAGGCTTGAAAAAATGGTATGATTTAAATCTTGGTGTTAAGTCTTGTTGGTCCATGGCTACAAAGGTATTTAAAAGTGCCCATGGATGAAGAAAAGGTTGAGAACCACTGTTCTAAGAACATGCTAGCTGGGGAATTCTGGGAGTTGATGTCCACATGTCTTAAAGTTGTTCCAGATTGGGATTCTCCAATCTAGAGAAATCTAGTTCTTCATGTTAAAGAACATGTATTTGGAATCTCCAGGAGAGACTGCAAAAATGCAAGATCTCTTTCATGGATCCCAATTACACCTCCTACTTTTCATAGAGAAGGGTGTAAACCAGAGGTGATATTCAGCCAGCTCTGACAGGTTCTGGAGAACTGGTAGTGAAAATTTTGCGTAGTTTGGTGAACCGGCAAATACCATCTCTGACTCGCTCCGCCCCCATTTATTTGTTGTGTCCCAAGTCCCAGCTGATCGGCTGGGCCTTCTTCTGTTGCCCTGCACAGGAGAATGGAGCTGGAAAGCAGGCCAGTGGGATGGGGAGAGAATGGGGATTTTACAGTATCCTTGACCTGGAGTGGGGAGGGAACAGTATCCTTGCCCTGAAGTGGGGAGGGAATGGAGATTTTACAGTATCCTTGTCCTGTAGTGGGGTTGGGAACAGTATCCTTGTCCTGGAGTGGGGAGGGAACAGTATTCTTGTCCTGGAATGGAGATTTTGCAGTATCCTTGTCTTGGATTGGGGAAGGAATGGAGATTTTACAGTATCCTTGCCCCAGAGTGAGGAGGGAACAGTATCCTTGCCCTGAAGTAGGGAGAGAATGGAGATTTTACAGTATCCTTGTCCTGGAGTGGGGAGGGAACAGTATTCTTGTCCTGGAATGGGGAGGGAATGGAGATTTTACAGTATCCTTGTCTTGGATTGGGGAGGGAATGGAGATTTTACAGTATCCTTGCCCTGGAGTGAGGAGGGAATGGAGATTTTACAGTATCCTTGCCCTGGAGTGGGGAGGGAATGGAGATTTACAGTATCCTTGCCCTGGAGTGCGGAGGGAATGGAGATTTTACAGTATCCTTGCCCTGGAGTGTGGAGGGAATGGAGATTTTACAGTATCCTTGCCCTGGAGTGCGGAGGGAATGGAGATTTTACAGTATCCTTGCCCTGGAGGGGAGGGAATGGAGATTTTACAGTATCCTTGCCCTGGAGTGGGGAGGGAATGGAGATTTTACAGTATCCTTGCCCTGGAGTGGGGAGGGAACGGAGATTTTACAGTATCCTTGCCCTGGAGTGAGGAGGGAATTGAGATTTTACAGTATCCTTGCCCTGGAGTGAGGAGGGAATTGAGATTTTACAGTATCCTTGCCCTGGAGTAGGGAGGGAATGGAGATTTTACAGTATCCTTGCCCTGGAGGGGGGGGGAACGGAGATTTTACAGTATCCTTGCCCTGGAGGGGGAGGGAATGGAGATTTTACACTGTCCTTGCCCTGGAGTGGGGAGGAAGCAGTATCCATGCCCTAGAGTGGGGAGGGAATGGGGATTTTGCAGAATATCCTTCCCCTGGAGTGGAATGGTAATGGAGATTTTACAGTATCCTTGCCATGGAGTCGGGAAGGAATGGAGATTTCACAGTATCCTTCCCCTGCTACATCCACCAAACCATGCCCATCAAGCCAAGCCACGCCCACAGAACCGGTAGTAAACATTTTTTGAATCCCACCACTGAGAAGAGATCCCCAGAAAAACAAAGGACTCTACTCCATTTTCTTAGGATTGTGCCACCTGGAATCTTTTCCCTCCAAGTCTGGAACGATGTTTAACTGACTGTAGGAAAACAACCTTGAATATTAATGGTGCAACTCTGAGGCAAATTTGAGGGAAGAAAGAAGTTTTCTTCCTGCTTCTCCTTGGTAACCAGAAGGGATTTGCCAGAAGGACAGGTGTCTAATGGTTGAAACCATCAGGACATACTGCAAAGTGATGATGATGATGCCCTGCTTCCAGCAGAGCTTGCTGCGATCGCACAATGGGCACGTTGGAGGAGCCAAATCTCATTATCCCGGAGAGAAAGAGCAGGTGTCACAGCTTCAGAGGGGGCAGTGCTCTGGCTCAACAGCCCTGTGGGTGGCAAACACATCCCCTCAGCCCTTTCAGGTTGGCTCAGGGTGCGTTTCCATGCTTTGGCTGGCCTTGAAGTCTACTTCCAGTCTCAAGTCGACAGATGGCCTGGGGAACTTCAGGCAGCCTTTGGCGAAGATGCCAGATGCCGCCTCTAAGGTTGCCCTGTTGATTGTAAACTACAGGGCCTCGAAGTTGGCCCATTGAAGGGTATCATTAGGACCTAGAGAAATGGGGTGTGGGAAGAGGCAGACTAGACTGTGGTTAGTTGGGGTGCTTGTAGGGCCAAGAGAGGGGTGAAGCCAAGTGGGAGTTATTATCGAGCCCAATAGAACCGGGCATTTAAGTTTCAGGTTACACAGCAGAATGTCCTTTTTACTGCTCCAAAATATTGCAATATTGGAAATATTGTATTCTACCACTTTTTATCATTTCCAAGTGTTAAGAAATTGTTCATATTGCCTCATACTTATGATAGTGTAATAAAAAATGCTAACTTGTTTGGGGGGGAAATCCAATCAAATAAACAAGTAATCCACAGTGTACCTTTTCAAGTTACCTGCTACTAGCATTTTACCCTAAAAGTGCTTTTCGTGGCCGAACCTGGGAATTGTGGTTAACAGAAGAATATTTTTAAAAGACAGAATATATTTTCCAAAGAAGGAAATGGAGAAACATGATTTTTTTAAAGGCAGAAAGCACCCCCACTTTCCTTAATAGCCCACAGCAGATGTCAGCACTTAAGAGATAAAGAGCTTATTGAAAGAAGATCAGTATCTAGATAACTCTATTCATAAGCAAATACCCTTACCCAAGAGCCAAAACAGGATGAAAGCAATTAAGCCACAATGGGAATTACCCAACACCCTTTCAGACATTGCTTCACCCGTCAGAGCAGTCCAAACTTCAACCAAACTTAGCTCAGACAAACACCTAGGATTTGCATTTCCTCTTTTGCCTATAGAGCCAACTATGACCCTTACATAGCCTCTACATGGCTCCATGGGAGTCTGATAACAGCCAATAGAATATACGTTCTTGCACAGCAACAGGAAGCTCAAATTCAAAGCTCAAGAGAAGATATAAATACCTCTCAATCTCAATTCCATGTGGTCAGCTGACCATCTATGTGGTTCTACCATCAATAAATAGATCCTCTTTCCAATCAGCCTCCAGTCTCAAGTGCCTTTCTCTTGGCTGGGAACTGAACCAGATGGAGATTTCTTCCCACATGTGGTTAAAGATGTGGATTAAAACTGGGGACATGTCCACAGAAGCAAAGGAAGGAAACAAAGCTGTACCATCACAAGTGCAGCTCTTTTCTGTACGTATCCTGTGACATCACACACACATTGAAAAGGGGCAGATCTTGGATTGTGACACAACAATGCTACTATTGTCATCCTGCAGATGCCTCCAACTGTGTTCTGACCTAGACTTCCCCAAACCACGAAGCAGACTCCTTGTCCTGACAAAAAACCCTTTTATTAAGTTACTGTGAATTCCTCTCATTCACATCCAGCAAAGTCTTTCCAAGGTGAATTTTACAGTCACAGACCTTACCTGGCTTGGAGAGCTACCAGGCCGATATCTTCAAAACTTGGAAAGGAGCCTCTGTGAGTCACTAACCAATTAAGCGAATCAATTGTCTCATGCAAACTCCACTCCCCTTTTGCTCCTCTTTTATTCCCTATGGGAGGGGCCATTTATCATCTACTTGTGGCCTTACTCCCAAGTTGGCCCTTGTTCCTTAGCTATTCCCTTCGTCTGGCAACTCTGTGCATGCACACAGAGAGAAGAGGCCCCAGCTGTTTGTCGCCTCACTGATGTCTGACTCCGAAGGCAGCTGATAACTGTCAGACGGCTCTGCCCCACCCTCTGTCTCCGACTCAGATCCCTCATCAGAGCCTTCCCCAGACTCCAGGACTGGCCTATGTTCCTCCTCAACTTTCTCACTGTCTGCTGCCAGCTCCACTGGCCACTGGCGGGCCACAACAAACGGGCCCATAATACAGATGCAGGGGGACCGATGGAAAGTTGCAGGGCACACTAATAAGCTCTGCATAGTGCACCAGTTTTGGTTGCCTCTGGAACTGGCCAAGGCTGCAGTGGGATGGAAGGTGTTGGTGTTAGAAGAATGACACATTTGTAACAGGCTGTATTCTTGAGTCAGATGTTGAAAGATGAAATAACTGATGAACGATTTTTCTTTCCAGACTCAGACAATGCTTAGCAACATCTTGCAGAATGTGACAGAATGTCACGATTTCTGGTACAAAGCAAAGTGATAATGATATTTTACGCTCCTTTCAACATTTGTCAGAAGTCCAAGTAAGCAGTTTCTCACACAAAGGCCACCATGAGACAACGGGTGAAGGAATTTGTGGGCTTGGTAGGGCTTTGCTCAGACTGACATTTGTTGTTGTTGGTTTGTCCCCTGGCATAAGCTGCCCTAAATGTGTGTTGTTGTGAGTTGCGAAGTCATGTCCAACCCATCGCGACCCCATGATCAACATTCCTCCAGGCCTTCCCTGTTCTCTACCATCCCCGGAGTCTATTTAAGTTCACGCCTACTACTTCGGTGTCTCCATCCAACCACCTCATTCTCTCCTTCTCTTTTGCCCTCAGTCTTTCCCAGAATTGGGCTCTTCTCCAGTGAGCCCTTCCTTCTCATTAGGTGACCAAAGTACTTGAGTTTCCTCTTCAGGATCTGACCTTCTAAAGACTAGTCAGGTTTCATCTCCTCTAGGACTGACCGGTTGGATCGCCTTGCAGTCCAAGGGACTCGCAGGAGTCTTCTCCAGCACCAGAGTTCAAAGGCCTCCATTCTTTGGCGCTCAGCCTTCCTTATGGTCCAACTTTCACAGCTGTCCATTGCAACTGGGAAAACCATCTTTCCAAGCAGCCTTCGTGTTTCCAGTGTCTTTCTCCCCACTTGGAACTGAACCCTGAAGGACATTTCTTCCAACACCACCTTTTTTTTTTTTTCCTTCTTTCCTTGTTCTTTTTGTCACGGAGAAAGTAGTTCTAATGGTTGAAAGAACCACATATTGTAAGAAGATGGGAAATCTTTTAACAAGGAAGAGAAGGAGCAAGAGTTTCCATTCTCCATTGAAGAATCACATTCTTTTCTCTTCCACTGTAACTTGAGGAAACTCCCACCCACCCCCTTGAAACATATTAAGGCAAACACAGTATGATGTATGTAGAAATAAAGCGCTACCTTAAAGCAAGGACTGATGGAAAGTGATGGCCTGTCTAAAGTAGAAAGTGGTACCTCTAGACTAACTATCTCTGGCAAAATAAATCCAGACAGAGTGAAAAAACACATGTGCCTTTTAAAGGGGAATGGTGTACATTCCCCTATCAACTCTCATTCAGTTATTCCTAACTGCTAATTCACAGCTTTGCCCTTTACTTTCCAACTGCAGCTAAGGAAAAAAAAATCTACCTGCCTGCCCCTTACTCACTGGAGAACAGTGTTCTGATGAGAAGTACCAACAGGTCTGGCCTTAGTCGAAGCAAAACTCTCTGAAAAGCATATTTTAATTGGAGCCAAACAAAGACAGATCACCTACATCCATCTCTGTTTTTGAGGATAAAAGTGGGGGATTAGAATGTTCGGAGAGAGAAGGAGACCATAAATCTAACCTTCATGTTTTATGTCCTTCCATCTGAATGCAGCCGGCTGTTTTGGTTTTGAGGGGATGGAATTTTCTCAGGGTTTTTATGGTTTTCACAGAGACTTCAGGGTGATCATAACTGCAGGAAACAAATGTCCCCCAAAATGGCATTTAACTTGGGGGGGGGACGGACTGCTAAGGGAAGGATTTGCCCTGCTCTTTCTCCCTATTTCCTGATTCCTCCTGCAAATTTTCCCTAGTAATTCCTGGAGGAGAGGAAAAGCTTCCCCCTCCCCCCTCCCCGATTTTTTTTTGTTCTCTTGCATAGCACTTTAAGTATGCATTCACATAATTGTTATTCTTCTTTACATTTATCATTCTTATACATTTGTTATTTCATTTAATAGGTTATAATATACAGTTTGGGTTGCTTTGTTTACCATCCCTTCCTCCTGTTGTAATACCACCTTATTTTCCCTTTCTTTTCTCCCTCCCTCCCTTCCCTACTTTCTTCCTTCTTCCTCTCCTTCTCCTTCCTTCTTCCCTTACCTTTCTCCTACTCCTACTCCTACTCTTCCTCTTTCCCTTATCTCCTTCTCTTTCTCTTCCTTCCACCCTCCCCTCCCCACCTCTTTCTTCTTTCCCCCATCTTCCTTTCATTTGAGCAGAGGAAAATCTTTTAGAGATGAGAACAGGGTGTTTTTTTTTTTAAAAAAAATCCAATTATCACACATGAAAGAAATGTTGACAAAGAGGAAAAAAAAGGAGGGACAGGTCAAGTCGGAAAAAAGAGGTAAAAGAAAGTAGGCAAAGAACTTTGTCCTTTCTCATCTCACTGCCAGACAGAACTCCCCACTAAGGTGAGAAGGGCTGCCACAAAGAAAAGGGGGGTCATCCTATTCTCCAAAATACCTGAAGGCAGAACAAGAAACAATGGATGGAAACTAACCAAGGAGAGAAGCAACCCTGAACTAAGAAGACACTTCCTAAAAGTGGGGGCAATTAAGCTGTGAAACAGCTTGCCTTCAGAAGTTGTGGATGCTCCATCTCTGGAGGCTTTTAAGAAGCGACTAGACAGCCACTTGTCTGGAATGGGATAGGGTCTCCGAGCAGGAGGTTGAACACCTCCAAGGTCCCTTCCAACTCTGTTATGTGTTCTATGAAAATGCCTACCTTTCAGTCCATGTTGCAACCACAGATTCTTGTCAGACCTTGAAGATGTTGGGTGAAGGGAAAAAAAGGGAAGAGATGATGAGAGTGCCCTGGTTTTATACCTTCTCTGGGCTTTTGAATTTGAGCTTGTATTCAGACTCCCATGGGGCCAGGCAGGGGCAACTCTGTAGGTTGTCCTGAGTCCCAAGTTTGGTTGAACCTTGCTGGATGATGTAATCTTCCCAGCTGGCATGTGGTGAGATGGGTAGAGGGATAATCGTACCTTTGTTGGATCTTGGGTGAGGTCATTTGCCTATGAATAGACCTAGCTATCTCTTTATCTCTTAAGTGCAGATATTTGCTGTGGGCTATTGAGGAGGGTGGGGGTTATTAAGAGCGAGTCTATTTCCTGCCTTAAAAAACATGTGTCGCCATTTCTCACCCAGGGAAATAAATATTCTGCCTTTTTAATATTTTCTAAAATATTTCATTTTTCTAGGAGAGGGTAGGTGCTAACTTCCTACAGTGGAATGGGAGAGAAAGAATCTTAAATGCTGGATTATTTGTCATGTTTCCATATCAGAATAAACATTGTCCAGGCTGAAGGTAATGGGAGGAAACTTGAAGTAATGCAGCCTGGCTCCTGGGATCATCTGATTTCCAGAATTTGGAATGCTTGGAGTTAGTATTTTGGTATACAATACAACTGTTTCCCCCAAGGTGTTGTCTACTGGAACTCTATTTGAGCCGGGATGGCTAGAAATTCTAGACGTTGTAATTGATAACCCATCTGGGTAGCACCAGACCGAGAAGGATGTTTGAGAATATGCAGTTGTAAGTATGTGGTGGGGATGGTTATGCCTAGCTGGTATCTTCTTTGTTGCTTGAGTTTGTCAGGCACCTGATACTACTCCAGAAAGAAGGAAAAAAATCATGTGGGATACTTTCACATGGAAATGTTTTGATCTCTCACGAAACCTGGAGATAATTAGCAGCAATCATCTGCCAGCCTCAAAACACTGAGAATACATGAGGGCCCATCTGAGCTAACTTCCAACCAACTGATAGAAAAATCATCCAACCATATTCCACTCCTTGAATTTGACAGTTCCTGGAACAACGAAAACCTCTTATTCCCAAACCTTTTGGTCGTCCTACTGCAAAAAAGATGTTGAGACTTTGGAAAAAGTGCAGAGAAGAGCAACTAAGATGATCAAAGGCCTGGAGGCTAAACCATATGAAGAACGGCTGCAGGTTTTTGGGTCTGGCTAGTTTAGAGAAAAGAAAAATTAAGGGTGACATGATAACAGTAGTTCAGTATTTGAGGGGCTGCCCCAAGGAAGAGGGGGTCAAATTATTTTCCAAAGCACCTGAGGGCAGGACAATAAAAAATGGATGGAAACTAACCAAAGAGAGAAGCAACCTGGAATTAAGGAGAAACTTCTTAACAGTGAGGATAATTAACCAGTGGAACAACTTGCCTTTAGAAATTGGTGACCCTCCATCACTGGAGGTTTTTAAGAAGAGACTGGACTGCCACTTATCTGAGATTGTATAGGTTATACATATATATAATATATATACATTTGTTAAGTCATTTGGAAAAAAATCTTAGTGGTTATTATGAGAGGAAACTCCCTGGCTACAAAGGTGCTATCACTCAGTTGCCTTTAAAAGACCTTGTAAGTTCTGAATTTGAGTTATGGGTTTTTGCAACCAAGCTTTTCCCTTCCCAGATTTAATTGTGGCTACTGATTGCTATTGTAATTTGAGAGGTGAAAAGGGGAGAGGAACAGGGGGGGGGGGTAAGGATATTACTGTCCAGAAGCAAAATGGCAAAGTCTTAATAAATTATTGAAGCCCAACATTATATTGCTTAAACTTCACAAATGGTACAGAGAATCAGATCTAATAATAATTTAAATAACCAGAGAAAGGAAAATGAAAACCCGACTAAGCCTGGGCTCCATAAAGCTGACTGAAGTCCCAAGGCTGATGGTTTTTGCAGGTTCTGGCAACATATGAATTAAATGAAGAAGCACATGACTCAATAATCTGAAGTTGTTTTTCTATCCTGTTCTAACAACTGTAAAGAAGGTTTAATTTATGTTGGCTGGTAAGTAATGTTATATTTCATTGACATAAAAAGAAGATTATTCCAGATGACCGCCGCAGTCAACTTTTTAAAACCTCAAAGCAAGGAATTTTGGGGGCTCAGAGGAACTTCTGGCAGCTGAATCCATTCAGGGCATATTTGCATTGGTGTCAGCTCCGTTGAGTTCAACCATGCCTGGTCTCAGAGAAACGCCTGTAAGACTGAAGTTTTCAAAAGCTAAGAAGAAGGTTGAGCTTTGGAAATGTGGGGATATACTAATAGAGTAAATTCAGAATTCTCTACATCTTCTGGTCCTTAATAGGCCCATTTGTCACCCAAATATAATAGATTTTCTTATTTTGTTACATCATTTTGTGGGTGGTGCTGATATTTGGCAAGACAGAAATAGCTGCAAATACACTGCAAAGCTTCTCAAGCCTCTTTCAATTAGCAATTGCAACCACTCAAGGCCCACGGGCCGCATCCGGAATGCAATGTGGCCGGACTCAAGGCCCGCGGGGCCGTCCTGGTCTATCCAATACGAAGAGGAAAGATCAGGCCAGCATGGCTTCGGCCCAGTCTACCCAGTGAGAAGAGGAAACGGGGAGTGGTGTCAAGCTGGACATGCCCACCTGGTTGGCTACACCCATCTAGTCGGCTACGCCTGCCCAATCCCACAAGGTCAACCACAGCCCTGACACAGCACTCAGTGAAATTGAGTTTGACACCCCTGCTCTAGAAAGAGTGCAGAAAAGAGCAACCAAGATGATTAGGGGACTGGAGACTAAAACATACAAAGAATGGTTGCAGGAACTGGGTATGGCTAGTCTAGTGAAGAGAAGGACCAGGAGACATGATAGCAGTCTTCCAATATTTGAGGGGCTGCCACAGAGGGGGGGGGGTTCAAGCTATTTTCCAAAGCACATGAAGGCCAGACAGGGAATAATGGATAGAAACTGATCGAGGAAAGATTCAACATGGAAATAAGGAGGAATTTTCCGACAGTGAGAACAATCAACCAATGGAACAGAAGTTTCCTTCTGAAGTTGTGTGAGCTTTCAAGAAGAGACTGGACTGCCATTTGTCAGGTATGGTGTAGGGTCACCTGCTTGGGTGGTGGGTTGGACTAGATGACCTACAAGGTCCCTTCCAACTCTATTAATCTATGTTGTTTTCCAACAGCACTCTCAGCACACATATAGTGAAGTACATTTTTTGTGGGGGTCTCTCTTGACTAGGACGTAGCCTTCTACAGCTGTTTCATGCTGGGCTGCTGCATCTCTTGCAATCTCTCCTGATGCTAATCAGTACAGGAGCTCAGCTCGACATGGGGAGGGAAATATTAAACACAAATTTTGTGGGGCTTTCATGTCAGGTATCTGCCAGGTGCGAGTGGAATTGAGCCAAAGATCGTTCTTTGAAGACAATCTGGGAAACCTCTGCTTCTCTCCCACCTACCCTTTTTGGATATGTTTGCCATCTGTTTTCTCTCACAATTAAATGGAATTTCACAGCTGTAGTATTACACACTTGAACTTGGAAGCAGCCCTCCTCTTAATTTAGAGAGACCAGTTTGGAATACAGATCCATAGTAGGACGCAATCCCATTTAAGTTGATCCTCCAACTCCCACCGAATTCAGGACAGGTTCAGATCTTTTAACTGTTGGATTTTCATTGGTGAACTATGTCATTGGCAAACTGTTGAAACTAGTTGGGTTCTTACAGTATCTTTTAAATGGGCCCCAACCACTTCCAGATCTTGCTATAATTTGCAGTGAAGATTTTTAAGTCCAGTGGGACTTAATATCAGATAAAAGTTCAAATATATATATATATGTATGGTGTGTGTGTTGTATTTGTGCTGATAAATAAATAAGGGAGACTAGTATAGATCTATTTCAAGCTATTTAGCTCTCATCAGCTAGCCTAGTCTCCCTTTATTTATTTATCAGCACAAATACAACACAAATATAACAAAGGCAACAGTAAAAATATTTTAGATCATTTGTCATTGTTGTTGTTATTATTATTACCCTGAGTTTGAAAGGTGTTTGGCAAAGAAGATAATTCTCATTTTCAAGGGAAGAAATACTGTTGCTGTAAAAGTCTAAAGCTGCTTCTTAGTTCTGCAAAAAACTTTTTAACAAAAAGAAGGTGATGGGTTAAATAAACTCTGCCTAATAAGTATCATGGGTGTTCCAGCAAATAAATTTCCAAGCAATTTGATATTAATTAATTTCAAACAAGATACAGCCAACAATTGAGTGCAGAGATAGATTTATTACAAGAAATGGTATCTGGAAGCCTAACATGTAATGAAGGATGTCATAAGATAGCAGCCCAACAAAGTAGAGCAATATAAATGACTGAATCATTCATTATTGTAAATCTTTCTGTCTTGGGAATGAGTTATATGTATGGTGAATTAATAAGTTATTCTGATGTACGGTCTAAAAAGGATTCAGGCTGTGGTCTTCTCCTCACTTATTTAGGGGAAAACCTCTTCCCACTCAATAGGCCAGGACTTAGATATGAATGATGGTCTGTCTGTCACATTTCCCATTGTAAATATCCTTATCTAAAGCAGAGGTCTCAAACTTCAAATTTAAGACTTGTGGACTTCACCTACTAGACATGGCCAGCTAGGGAACTGAAGTCTTAACACCAGTCTTAAAGTTGCCAAGGTTGGACACCCTGATCTAAGCAGATAAGAGGGAAGATGCAGAGAACACATTTAGAATAGCTACAGGTTCTCCATATATGCATAATGTACATGCATCTGGTGTGCACATACACAGATCTTAATTTGTTCTTTTACGTAGACTCAGTAATGATAATCTGATGGTAATCAGAACAAAAGAAAAGTGAGGAGCAAGGAAGATGTTTAACTCCCCCCCCCCCCGTAGCTCTTTGCTGAAACCTTGCTTCCTTCCAGTTGCTTTCCTTCATAGGGAAAATAGCTCAGGTTAGATTAATTTTACCTACAGCAGAGAAAGCTGTTGAGAATAACAAAACCAAAGGACTAAAAATTATGATTCTCCTATCACTCTGCAGATTAAAGTCAGAACTTTGGTTAACTGTTGTTCATAACGGCATGAGGTTCCCCCTCCCACCCCCGCGCAGTGATTGGTACCTCTAATACATTCCATGTCACAAGTAATTTGGAAGGCGCTGGCTATTCTAAATTTAAATAAATATATAATTAGTTGATACTCTGAATATTGGACTTTGTTAACTTGGGAAGAGGAGGAGGGGAGAAAAATGAGGAGAATGAAGAAAGAGGTGGAGGAAGAAGAGGTGGAAAAAGGAGGAGAAGGAAGAGGAGGAGGAAGAAGAGGCAGAAAGAGGAGAAGGAGGAGGAGAAGGAGAAGACAAAGAGGAGGGGGAGGAGGAAGAGGAGAGGGAGGAGGAAGAGGAGGAGAAGGAGGAGGAAGAAGAGGAGAGGGAGGAAAGAGGAGGAAGAAGAGGAGACAAAAAGAGGAGAAGAGGAGGAGGAAGAGAAGGAAGAAGGAAGGAAGGAAGAGGAAGAGGAGAAGAAGAAAAAGAAGATGACCTACTTGTAACCTTTTTTTGGTGCTGTTGCCTTAAGATTTACAGAATGGAATCCTTCAAGAAGCATTGTAATATTATTCCCAAGCTTTCATTTCCGTTCAGGCCAAGTCCCCTTGGTGGTTTTTTTTTTTGCTATTCCAGTTTTCTTTACCTTTATCCTTGCCACAGGGGGCAACTGAAGCTTCATTTAGATCCAATGATTTGAGAAGATATTTTTTGGCTAAGTTAAAATGCTTTAGGCTTTATGGCCTAAGCAGAGCTAATGTGCTGTCCTTATTACTCCTAGCTTCTTGTTTCATCAACGTCTCCCGTTATCGAAGAAGTTGCAGCCAAGCGGTTTAGAAGCGCACCATATTTTGCGACTTTCCCCCTTCCCTTCTTCATACTGCTCTTCCTCCTTTTTCCTCCTTTTCTGGCATCTTAACTAAGTTGGTTAATTGTTCTGTCTGAAACACATTTATCTCCACCTTTTAGAAAAAGGAATCATTAGAGGCTTCTTTTAGTTTTAACTTTCCTTCGGGGTGTTTCTTTCATTTTGAATAACATTATCGAGTAAACTGCCCTTTTCCCATTCCCCTGCAAGTAACCTCCCTGACTCATTTCAAGCGAAGGGCAGGTCAATCTATCTAACAAAATGAAATTCAATGTCGACAGTGGTGGGATTCAGCCTGTGTAACAACCGGTTTGCTGAGCATGCTTCACTCCATGTGTGCACAGTGCATTTGAAAACAGCTCAAAAACTTATCTTCTATTGCAGCCCTGGTGAGTAAAACAGCTGAGGTGTGGCAATGCATTCTGCCGCACCTAACAGCTGGGCTTCAAACAAAAGAAATATAGGTCAGTATAGTGCAAGGGTGGGCAGGTAGGCCCACCTAATCCTTGGAGCAAACCAGTTTGCTCTCAGCATATCATCGAAGTTGCCAGTTTGCCTGAATCTGTCTGAACTAGCTGAATCCTACCGAATGTAGACAAAAGCAAAGTTTTACACTTAGACAAGAAAAATCAAATGCACAGGTACAGACTAGCTGAAACTTGACTCAGCAGCGGTAACTGCGAGAGGGCTCTTGGAGTCCTAGTGGACAATCACTTAAATATGAGCCAACTGTGTGCGGCAACTGCCAAAAAGACCAATGCAATCCTAGATTGTATTAATGAAGGGATAGAATTAACATCATGTGAAATATTAGTGCCACTTTATCCAACCTTGTTGTGAGACCACACTTTGAATATTACATCCAGTTTTGGTGGTCATGATATATATATGTACAGTATACATGTTGAGATTCTGGAAAGAATAAACAAAGATGATTAGGGGACTGAAGGCTAAAACATGTAAATAACGGTTGCAGGAATTGAATCAGGGGTGGGTTCCTGCCAGTTCTAGAAGAGGTTCCACAAATCCACAGTGTCGTTTAGAACTGGTTCCAGCTCCTGCCCATCGCCCGTCTGCACATCATCAAGATGAAGAGCGAGAGGAGGAATTCTGGGAGTTCAAGTCCACAAGTCTTAAAGCTGTCAAGTTTGAACACCCCTGGGTTTTTTTTTCTAAAGGGTTAGGGGTGCAAGGGTCTTGTAACTTGACAGCTTTAAGATGCGTGCTTCAAATGCCAGAGTTTCTGAGCCAACATTTTGGTTGCTAAGCAAGAGCGTTGTTGAGTTTCACCACATTTTACAAGTTGGCCACACTCACCTAGTCACATGGCTTGCAAGCCACTCCCACCAGGTCACATGGCCAGCAAGCCACTTCTACCAGTCACATGGCTGGCAAGCCACTCCCACAAAGCAGGCCACACCTACAGAAGAGGTTCTAAATATTTTTGAAACCCACCACTGAATTGGGTATGTCCAGTCTAGTGAAGAGAAGGATTAGGAGTGACATGATAGCAATGTTCCAATATTTGAAGGGCTGCCACAAAGAAAAGGAGATCAATCTATTTTCCAAAGCATAGAAAGCAAGACAAGAAACAATGGATGGAAACTAACCATGAAGAGAAGGAATATATACATAAGGAGAAACTTCTTGACAGTAAAAACAATCAACCAGTGGAACAGGTTGCCTTCAGATGTTGTGGGTGTTCAATCACTGAAGGTTTCCAAAAAGAGACTGGGCAGCCACTTGTCTGAAATGGTGTAGGGTCTCCTGCTCAAGTAGGGGATTGGACTAGATTACATTGGACTCTAAGGTCCAGTGGTGAAATTCATTTTTTTTACTATTGGTTCTGTGAGCGTGGCTTGGCCGATATGGCAGGGGAAGGATTCTGCAACATCAACATTCCCACCCCACTCCAGGGGAAGGACACTGCAAAATCTCCATTCCCTCCCTACTCCAGGAGAAGGATACTGCAAAATCTCCATTCCCTCCCCACTCCAGGAGAAGGATACTGCAAAATCTCCTTTCCCTCCCCACTCCAGGAGAAGGACACTGCAAAATTTCCATTCCCTCCCTACTCCAGGGACAGGATACTGCAAAATCATTCCTACTCCTGTGGAAAGGATACTGCAAAATCTCCATTCCCTCCCCACTCCAGGAGAAGGACACTGCAAAATTTCCATTCCCTCCCCACTCCAGGAGAAGGATACTGCAAAATCTCCATTCCCGCCCCCTCCAGGGGAAGGATACTGCAAAATCTCCATTCCCAGCCCACTCCAGGGGAAGAATATTGCAAAATCTCCATTCCCAGCTCACTCTAGGGCCAGCCAGATGTGGTATTTGCTGGTCCTCCGAACTACTCAAAATTTCCGCTACCGGTTCTCTAGAACCTGACAGAACCTGCTGAATTTCACTTCTGCTAAGGTCCATTCCAATCAGCAGTGGGAGTCACTTACCTTCCCTGCCGGTTCGCAAATGTGATCCATGTCTGTGCATGTGCAGTGCTCATGCATTACACTGGAGCGGGTGTGACGACCTCCTGCAACCCTCTGTCAGTGAAAACGGAGCTCCGAAGGGCTTCCCATGGCTCTTGCAAGCTCTGTTTTTGGCTGTGACGGCCTCTTGAAACTCTCTTCCAGTGAAAACAGAGCTTGCAAGGGTCGCCTGCAGCCCTCCTGAGATCTGTTTGCACTGGCAAAGGCACCACAGGCCGGTCCTTTGCTGTTTCCAGGGTGGCCCCATGGGCCAGATATAAGTACCCCGCATGCTGGATCTGGCTCCCAGGCCTTGAGTTTGACACCCCTGAGATAATAAGTCCAACCCACATGTCTGATTAGGTGAAAGGGTCTTCGTCTCACTCCTCAGCCTTATTTATTTGTAGACGTTCTTCAGGATCCAGCCCTAAAACCAAAAGTTCAATTTGTTGCTAGGTTCTCTGATTTCTTCTTTTCAGTTAAGTGATACTATCAATACCACTGACAATTCTTAGAAAAATTCATCAGGCCCATGTAATATGGTTTGGTTTTTTCTTTCCAGTGACACACCATCTGGGATTTCCAGTAATATGTTCCTACCACTTTAAATTAAATTTGGATGAAACAGAATGTATTGCTTTGCACCTGTTTGTCTGCCTTTCCTCCTATTAATTTTACTTGTCACAACTGCCATCTTCGGGTGTCTTCTGAAGTCCAAGGTCTGGGAGTTCTTCTTGACGAAAAACTGACTTTCATCATTAAGCAACAGCAACTTCCATTTCTCAATATCTCGAGAATTCGTTCATTTCTTCTTATTCAAACATTTCAACAGTTCGTTCATACCTTGGTGGTGACCTGCCTGGACCATTAGTGAGAAAGTTTTCCTGACTCTCTTCTCTATCCTGGGTTTAGGTCCTCTGCAATTCACCTCCTTCCATCAATCCTTCCACTGACTAGGTTTTGAGAGCATTGTCGGTTTTAAATGGTGGATGCTAATTTTTTGAACTGAAGTTTGATTGCAATCGATGTGTCAGGTCTGGAAGCCATCTTTTACCTTTGGGACTTCAGGCCTGCCACATTTTCTGCTGTGGGAAAAATGGGAGGAGGATTATACAGAATATGGGTGATATTAGTCAAAATAACATTCTTTTCTCAGAGAATCAAGGCCAGCTTGCCCTGCAGCTGTGATAAGGTGACTGGGAGGCATCTCCAGTTTGGGATGGTGCCTGATTGGGCCATGTGATGGACATGTGGGTGCTGGGCAGGGACTTGAACTTTCACTTAGGAGGGGAAAACCTGGAAACTTTCAGATTCGGCTTTTTCCGGATGTGCCAGTATGATATCTCTAATAAAATAGAACTTTGAGAAAATTCAAGCCTTCTTTTGTTAGGGTGTTACTTGGAACCTGACATTAACCCCAATCTTTTAAAGAACTCTACCAGCTCCCCTGAACTCTGGGGTGCTGTCCGGAGGCCTGAGCCCCAGTATCAACCTGAACCCTGGCGGCGTCAAGACTTAGGAGAGATGGAGGAAGACAAGAAACCCTTGGAAGGAGCCACCGGAAATGGTTCTGATTTATGTCGAGACCAGGGGTGGGTTCTCGCAAAGATTACTGCTGTTTTGCTCAACTAGTTTCCACAAACTAATTGTCTGTCAAGCAGGTAAAATGTTGAACATGGGTCACATCTACAGAGGAGTTGAAACCTTCCCTGGGGATCATGTGTCACACATCCCCAGCTCTTCCTCCTAACAATCTAGAGGTTTTCATCAACAATGAATGCAGCTTTACAAGCAACTAGTATAATTTGAGGAACAACTCTGTTTGTGTACATTGTGCTGTCACATCCATGGCTCTTGTCCCCCAGATTTTATGGGTGGAATGAAACTAGTGGTGGGATGCCGCTGATTTTACAACCGGTTTAGTGAGTGCGCGTTTCATGTGCAGTGCTATATGATGGATTTAGAAGATCAGCTGCTTATCTTCCAAGTCAGCAATGATAAGTAAAACAGCTGGGGGAGGAATCAGCTGTGGTGATGTGATTGAGATAAGCTGGAAAGCAGGAAATAAAGGACAGGATAGAGCAGGGGCTGGTGGGCAGGCCAGCTGATTGTTGGAGCTACCTGTTCCTCCGAACCAGTCTGAACTGGCTGAATACCACCTCTGAATGAAACTCCCCATTCTGATTGGCAAATGAGCATTGGGCAGAGACATCTCAGGGCTCAGCAATTGGCCAAGAATGGAAAGTTCTGATTGGCTGTCAGCAAGCACCTGTTTCCTGGGTGAACTACATCATAGGCTCATTGTGAGGATAAAGGGAAGGAATTATTCATGCAGGCTTGTAGTCCTTAGAGGCACCAAAGCAAGAATTTGCTGTGATTGCTATTAAATGCCTCATTATAAGCAGTGACATTGTGTTTCTGACTAATAATCCATCAGAAATGCAGAGGGGGGGCAGATTTCTCTTAAATAGGACCCCTCGATTTGCCTCATATCATTTTTCCAAGGTGAGGTTGGTGTGGCAGCTTTTACAAAACTTCAGAGAGAAAACAGCACACCGTCGTCTCAAACGTTTCTCCCTCACTTGGCCTGTCTCCTTCCATCCATTCAAAAATCTGTTTTTTGATTGCCCTGATGGTGTGAACCTCAATATGCTGGGTGCTAAGCTTGGCATACAGAGGTGAATGGAGGGTCCCTGATTTTTGCCTGCAGATGGTTTGGCCCTGCCTGAATCACGTTGAGTCAAAGCCACGGAGCTGTCAACCGAAAGACAGGTTGACGTCATCCTCTTGATGTCCCTCAGGTGAGGATCTCTGGCAACAGGGAAGTTAACTCAAAGACGGGCCGTTGCTTCTGCCCTTTGAAGTTTGGCATCCTGGCTGTGAATAGGAAGCCTTGGGTTGAAAGCAAATTTTTAATACAAACAGAATGACATTAATATCACATTTTGCCATGATGGGGAGAGACTACATTGCAGGCAGCCCTTTTAAACTCCCAGCAGTGACGTTCTTTACTTGGAAAGAAGGGTAGGGGGGCAGATGCGACGGCAGCATCTAATTTTGCTTCTATCAGAATGAAAAAGGACTTGTCAACTGGATGAAACTGGGATTTCAGGAGTGAACAATTGAGAGACACGACTGGTAGAATGTTGGTGCCAGAACATTTCAGTTAATGCGACTTCCTGGTCTTTGTTTCCAGCCTCTTCTCCCGTCTTCTTTCTGTTAGAATTGGGGGCGAGGCTGGGTGGGGTGGAAGCACTGAAACTCATTAAAACAACATCAAGCCGTCGGATGCAAAACAGAATATTGAAAAGACACTCTTCAGTATTTCCACATGCAAGTTTCCCTTCGTAATATTTATCGGTATTCTGGGATTTTCCCTGCCTTTCTGGCTTCCCTGAATGGGGAGGTTAGAAATGTAGGTGCTCTGTTCAGCGTTTGCCTGTCACGATAAAAGGATATCAACATGGTTATATAGTCAAGGTTGGCACATGAAAGGGGAGCTGGAGGGATTAATTTTGGGGAAGGGAGGACAAATCATCAGTTTGTCCTTTCTTTCCATGCAAAAACAACTGCCTCATTTGTTATACTGTGGTTCCATGGGGTGGCTTAAGAATGCCAGTTGTGTGTGGCATTGGCCAAGCGTATAATCCTACTTCCAAAACATGTCAGCTCTGTTTAAAAACAATAAAATGTTCCTAATATTCTGGATGAGACCTACAGAGCCAGAATGACATTCAATAGCACATCGGGGTGGACATAAGCTTAGGCAGAAGTTACTGAATGGGACAAAAACCAATTTGTATTGGTTTGAGTCCCGTTTGGGTGGACTCAGTGGTGGGTTTCGACTCCTGTTGCAACTGGTACGCTACAATGGGAGCTGGGCATGCACCAATGGCACACGTGCTGTGCACTCATGCGCACCCACTGTCTGCGTCACTCCAGCTGCTCGGCGGAGCATCGTGCAGGTGCTATATGCTGCGTGCATGCGTGCAGATAGCCCGTTTCCTTCAATACAGATAAGGAATGAGGGTGGGCGGGCGGACCCTCCAAAGCAAGCTTTCCGGTATGGTGGCTGCTGCTTCTGGCAGGCACCAGTAAGTGCCTACTGGGACGTACCGCCTGCAACCCCCCACTGGGTGGACTCAATGAAAACAGTGGGACATTTGTTAGTGGGGAGTCGCTTCTATCCTCTTGATTTTAGCAGGTTTGCTCTAATGTTACGGAGTCTGGATATAGCTAATATTAGGTAGAAGATGGTGAGGGGGATTAGGGGCTAAATCCTAAAAGGATCGGTTAAAGGAATTGGGAAAGTTTAACCTCAAGAAGGAAAGGCTGAAAAGAGGCCTTTCCTTCTTGAGGTTAGTAGTAGTTCCCCAATAACCTAAGGATTGGCCTTGGAAAGATGGTATGCAGCAGTGGGTTTCATATTTTGTTACCACTGGTTCACCTCGCATGCGCCTGCCTGCTTCACATGAGCCCCTTCCGTGTATGCTCCCGGCCTTCCATGCATGTGCTTTGCTTGTGCACATGCCTTCTGCGCATGTGCCCAGCCTCAAAAACATGCCTAAATAGGACGACATAGAGTCAGGGCAAATGGGCAGGCCCTGCTGCAATTTCCACTATGTTGGGCAAACCAGTCCGAATGGGCTAAATACCACCTCTGATAGTATGGATTTATTTTTTTGTAGCTCCCAAGTATAAGAACACAACCCAATTAGTGGCAGCTTTATAGAGGGAGATCTTAATTTGAAATTAGAAAGTTTCCTAATCATAAGAGCTATCCAGCAGCCTGCAAATGTGGAAACAGGTGGACTCCAACACTGGAGGGTTTCAAAAATAGGTTGGACAGCCTATTGTTTGAGATGATCTGAAGAATCCAGCAGAATATGTCTAGAAGATTCTCCCAAAGTCTCTTCCAAACTTTGGATTCTCTGATTTTTCTATTGCTGATTGGTTTTTTTAACAATCAATCAATCAATCAATCAATCAATCAAACAATCAAACAATCAAACAATCAAACAAACAAACAATCAAACAATCAAACAATCAAACAAACAAACAAACAAACAAACAAACAATTAACAAATAAAAGATCTAGTGTTAATTATAATTTAAGAAGTTGAGAGCTAGGTTTTTTTGATAGGCTAGCTCTCATTCTTGACCTAGAATAGCTCACCAAATATGACATGATGGAGGAAAAATTTGAGTAAGTTATGATGCCTGATTGAGCCTGGAAAACATAATGATATGTAACCTGAATGAGTCTTTCCCTGTTCCCTCAAAATGGGCTGACTTTTGAAATGGGAGATTTCCTCTTTAGTTCCCAGATTTAACAGAATAGCAGAATAACAAGAGTTGGACAGGACCTTGGAGGTCTTCTAGTCCAAGCCCCCTGCACAAGTAGGAGACTCTATACCTTTTTGGACAAATGGCTTGACCAATCTCTTTTTTAAAACCTCCAGTGATGTAGCATCTACAAATTCTGAAGACAAGCCGTTCCACTGATTAACTCTTCTCATTGTCAAGAAATGTCTGTTAGAGTTTGCAGCAAACCAATCAGCACACATGTAAATAATTCAGCAGGATTCATTTATACAAAAAACTTCTTTATATACGATAATATAAAGCATGACACGTACCAATGCAGCAGAAGCCAGAACCAGAATCACAGAAACACATATAATACAGATAGAGGCTATATTGCAAGGACAAACTAACTCTTATATACAGATCAGTTGGCTAAGCCCCACCCAGGCTCTGAGCCATCTGAGTCACCAAACAGTCCCCATTGGCTGACCTTTTATCATGTCTATTCCAATTCATGAATTCTTATACAGTGACAATGTCTCCTTAGTTCTAAGTTGGTTTCTCCTAGTGCAGAAGCTGAAGCAAGAGAGAGACCGCCTGCTGCCAATTACCTCCAATAGACCGATTAGATCCCACAGATTAGGCCTCCTCCGAATTCCATCGCTGGCCAATGCCGACTGGCGACCACCCGGAGGAGGGCCTTCTCTGTGGCTGCTCCGGCCCTCTGGAACGAGCTCCCCGTGGAGATTCGAACCCTCACCACCCGCCAGGCCTTCCGCAAAGCCCTTAAAACCTGGCTGTTCCGACAGGCCTGGGGCTAATGAGCTTTTGTCCCCCCTCGAATGGTATGGTTGTTGTGTGTTTAAATTGTGGTATTGTTCTGTTCGTCTTTTTATTCCTTATTTGTACCCCCCCCCCGCCTGGGCTTGGGTTGTGAGCCGCCCTGAGTCCCCTTCGGGGAAAAGGGAGGCATAGAAATATAATAAATTCAATTCAATTCAATTCAAGATGCAAGACAAATGACTATCCTTCTTCCATCAAGGAAATGCATAGAAGAGGAGAAAAACTCTTGTCCTCCCTCCTGGATATACCCTTCCTCCATGAAGGAATCACAACTGACAATCCTTTGATTATCAAGAGTGCTAATCAACTGGGTAGCCTACAATACCAAACTTTAGCAATAGCACTTAAACTTATATACCACTTCACAGTGCTTCTACAGCCCTCTCTAAGCAGTTTACAGAGTCAGCATATTGCCCTCAACAATCTGGGCCCACATTTTACCCACCTCAGAGGGATGAAAGGCTGAGTGAAGCTAGAACCTGGTGAGATTCAAACTGCCAAATTGCAGACAGCTGGCAGCTGGCAGTCAACAGAAGTAGCCTGCAGTACTGCATTCTAACCACTGGGCCACTGCAGCTCCTAACCGCTCCTAACTCTCTGTTGCAGCATTCTATGGTCCCACAAGCATATGTTACAGAGCCAGAGAAAGCGTTCCAATATCTAAAAGGCTGCCCCAAAGAATAGGGGATCAACCTATTCTCCAAAGCACCTGAAGACAGGACAAGAAACAACGGGTGGAAACTAATCAAGGAGAGAAGCAACCTAGAACTAAGGAGAAATTTTCTGACAATTAGAACAATCAACCAATGGAACGGCTTGCCTCCAGAAGTTGTGAATGCTCCAACACTGGAAGTTTTTCCAGAAGATATTGGACAGCCATTTGTCTGGAATGGAATAGTTTTTTTCCTGCCTGAGCAGGTTATTGGACTAGAAGACCTCCAAGATCCCTTCCTACTCTGTTATTCTGTTATTTGCATCAAAATGCACATCATATACCTATCGTATAAACAGTGAGAAAAGTCATATAAGATGTACCAATCCAAATGTATTGCACTTCATTCCTCTGCTAGAAATGCAAGACCTTTTTAACAGCATTATGGGCCCCTATTTAATGCCTCATAAGCAGTGACAGTGTGTTTCTGACTAATAATCCATCAGAAATCCAGAGGGAGGGACAGATTTCTCTTAAATAGAACCCCTTGATTTGTTTCATCTTATTTTTTTCCAAGGTGATATTGGTGTGGCAGTGTACTGGGGCCCCTACGACAACTACTCACAGGAATAAAAATGTAAATGGTCGATAAAATTAAACATATTTATTTTATTGGCACTTCCAACAAAATTGGTGTTGAAACATTAAAAGCATGATGTGTAGCAACAAGTAATCCACATGAGAAAAATTTGAACAATATACAAGGCTTGAAAAACACAATAACACTCAGTAAGCTATACAGTTTCTGTATTTATGATACAAGGCAGGGGTGAAAACTACTTACCTTTGCTATTGGTTTGCAAATGTGAGCGTGCGTGCACGCTTGCTCTGCTCACCCACGCCACCTCCATGCATGTGCAGGATCTTCTGTGCATGCGCAGAGCATCAAAAACAGAAATGACATCCGGGAAGGTGGGTGGAGCCTGCTACCAAGCACGCCTGCAAAGGTAAGCAGAACAGCGAGAGGAGGAATCCGCTGTGACACACAATTTAGATTACTATATTTTTGGAGTATAAGATGCACCTTTTCTCTCAAAAAGAGGCTGAAAATCTGGGTGCATCTTATACACTGAAATTCAGTGACATGCGGTGAGGTTTATGGCTGGTGAGGCAGTCCTGTCCCCGACACCCTACTGACTAAAGCGCTTTCTTTCGCCTGCCTGTGCTTGCGGCAGAGCTCAGGCGGGTGAAAGAAAGCGCTTTAGTCAGTGGGGTGTTGGGGGAGAGGAGAGAATGCCTAAGCATTCTCTCCTCTCCCCGACACCCCACTGACTAAAGCGCTTTCTTTCGCCTGCCTGAGCTGGCGGGCTGGCGTGGACATAGAGGCGGGCGAAAGAAAGTCTCTTTCGCCCGCCTCTGCTGGCGGCCTGCCGCGGACACAGGCAGGCAAAAGAAAGTTTTGCCTCTCCTACCCCTTTCCCTCTTTCACTCAAACAAACTCTCTCTCAAACAAACGAACACACACACACACACACACACAAAGTTGCACCAGGAGGATTAGGTTTGAATTCCTCCCCCTCCCTCTGACCCACACGTACATGTACCCTTTCCAGCTGTTTCACAGAGGATTTCAACTCTGCTCTTGCCTGCCATCATGAAAAGAAAAAAAAATGTAAAAGGAAAAAGGCAAGAGCTGAGGTCAGGCTGAGCTAGTTGCTGCCAGAGTCGCCATGGATGACTCTGCTTAAATGTTTAAAAAAGCCTCTAAAAAAACGCCCTCTACAGGAGGCAAGAGAATGACATGCCTCATCTACATCAGGAATTTTTCGGCTTTTAACCTTTGCTTAACTCTGCTCGAGTGATTCCTGGGGGCTGGGGCGGAAATGAGTGAAAAACATGCTATTTTTTGCTTGTTTTGCCCCCCCCCCCAGTCCCCAGTAACACTCTATACGCCTCCTAAAGGCTATGCATGCCCTTTTTTTTTTGACAAAAATAGGTCATTTCCCCCCCAAAACAGGCCGATTTGTATTTGTTTTTGCCCCCCCCCAGCCCCTAGGACCACTCTATAAGCCTCCTAAAGGCTATGCATGCAATGTTTTGGCATAAAACGGGCTGTTTTTGCTCGTTTTGGGGGGGGGAGCACCCTCCAGGAGCACTCTAGAAGCCTCCGAAAGGCTATTCATGCCTTTAGGAAATCCTGCTTTCTAGCTGATTTAAATCGTGTGCCATAGCTGATTGTTGGAAATACTGGTTCACCCGATCCGGTAGCATTTTTTTTACAACAGGTTCGGGCAAACCGGTCCGAACTGGTAGCATTTCACCCCTGATACAAGGTGCATCGAAGGGTTAACATACACAAATTAGTATAGGGCCCCTATGCTTGTGGGGCCCACGGGCAAGTGTTCATCAGGCCCATGCATTAAGACAGCCCTGTAGAAATGAGGCTACAAACAGATCACCTCATCTGGATCTCCACATGCAATCCCTTGTTTGAGGTTTGGCAGTCTTTGAAAGCAAGTCAAAACCACTCCAAAGGCTGAGACAGATATGTGATAGAATTAACGTCTTTTTTTTCCTCCTACCCTCTAAAGTAGAGAGTTTCGGGAAAAATGGCCTCCCACAAATCATTTGATCATTTTCTCTTCATGGCTGTTTGCAATTTTTCCCGGGCCCTGTTTTCTTGCTGTTTCCTCTTTGTTGTTGTTTGCAGTAATTTTCTCTCCTCTCCTGCCTCCTTGAGTGATCTGAATCAGTCAGGGATCACATACTCAAAACGATGATAGCCCCAAGCATTTTGCTTAATAAATTGTAGCTGTTTGCTAATGTTATCAGAATGAATGAAGCTCACTCCGTATTTCTATTCTGATCACTCACTGTTTATGGATTTTGGGGGGGTCAAAAACAAATGGATGATTTCTAAGTTTACTAAGGGCAGAATAAGAGGAGAAGGGATTCATGTTATATTTATTTATAATTGCTGTGAAGAAGATCGGAAAAGGCACCAGGTCTTATTTTGGGGGGGGAGGGATGTTGTCCACTGATTCCAATATTTGAGGGGCTGCCACAGAGAGGAGGGGGGTCCAGATATTTTCCAAAGCATTCAAAGGCCAGACAAGGAATAATGGATGGAAACTGAACAAGGAGAGATTCAACCTAGAAATAGGGAGAAATTTTCTAACAGTGAGAACAATCAACCAATGGAACAGAAGTTGCCTTTGGAAGTTGTGGGGGATTCATCACTTGAGACTTTCAAGAAGAGACTGGACTGCCATTTGTCAGAAATGGTGCAGGGTCTCCTGCTTGGGCAGGGGGTTGGACTAGATGACCTATAGGGTACCTTCCAACCAATTGTGGGTTTCAATTTATTTTACTACCTGTTCGCTCATGCATCGATTCTGTAAATTTACCAGGGCATGCAAAGAAGTGTCCGCGCAGGGGGTGGAGCCTCCCAGCACACCACTACCAGTTCGCCCAATCCAGGGCGCACTGGCAGAAATCCACCTCTGCTTCTACCTCTGTTAATCTGTTAAAACTATCTTTCTGTTTTCTGTTTTTATTTTTGCTCTTTCTTGCTTTATCACTTTGTCCTTGCTCTCTTATCTTTCTACCTCTTTATTTGTTTTGTGTTTATCTTTGAACTTTGTAAATGAAACAAAGAATCCCACCTCTTGGATAGAGCTTACAAAAGAAGGGGAATCCAGTCCTGTTAGGCCAGTCCATTCTCAAAAAAAACAAATACTTCTGTGATGACTTGGGGTATAGCATGAAAGCAACAGAACCAGAGAACAGGTCTAATTCCCCTTTATTGCTCCAACTGTGCCCCCAAGCATTCCCACATTCACTACAAGTCCTGGAGTAAAGCTCTCACACACATCTTCAGTAGCCTCTGGCTGTGAGTAGTCCACTAAGCAAGGTTACCCACACAGAAACCAGGACCAGCAGTCCAGTAAGCCAGGTTAATCCAAACAGAAACCAGGGCAAGAAGTTCAGTGAAGCAGGCAAACCGGGCAAGCCCACAAGACAGAGCACAGTAATCTCCAAGCATCAGCAAGTACACACAATTCTCCATAGATTCAATGCTTGTTTCCAACAAATGCCCCTCCCACCAGCACCTCCTTACACCTCAGTCTCCAGATGTGCCTTGTGAAAGGAAGTGGGGCACTCTCCTCTCTCATAGCCAACTCAGTCTGCGTTGTTCTCACCTTCTCTCTTCTCTCCATGCTCTAGGATCAGGAGGGGATGGTCCTTGCTCTTTGCATGAGCTGTGTCTCCCCTGCCTCCCTGTCTGCAGGACTTTCTAATCCTGAAAAGCCTTTCCTGGACCAACTCTGCCCTTCCCCAGTTTCCTCCAAGGCCAACGGAGCCACCCTCTCAGTCTTTGTCAGCTCTTGTTCTAGCTCCTCTTCCCTCACAGATATCAGTCTCTGATGGGGCATGACAACTTCTCACAATTTATTATTTTTAATGTTGGAAGAAATGTCCTTCTGGGTTCTTCCAAGTGGGGAAAAAGACACTGGAAACATGGAGGCTGCTTGGAAAGATGGTTTAATGGTGGACAGGATCACGTGGCTTGAACTCCTGAACAGAAAAGGTAGGATCACATACTTCAAGATGTTGGGTGAAGAAGAAAAAGGGAGAAAGGGGCTTGTTGAGAGTTACTGTTTTTATAGTCTCTGTTTGGCCCCACCTCTCTGTATTCTGTTCCTGTGTAAGAATTGTATTTTCTATTGGTTGTCAGACTCCCAGGGGTGGCATGGGGGGGGGGGGGTTTAGCTAACTTTGTAGGTTAATTGTGTGTCTTTTGTGTCCCAAGCTTGGTTGAGTACCCAGATGCCCTGGGGTGAGTTTCTGTTGCAGGCTAATCCTACCTTTGTTATGTGGAATAGACTGGCTCAGGCCTTTTAATGACCCATTGACAAAGGTGGGGGCTATTAAAAGTGAGTCTGTTTCTTAAAATATAATAATAATAATAATAATAATAATAATAATAAAGTGAGTCTGTTTCCTGCTTAAAAACATGTTTCTCAATATATTCTGCCTGTTGAATATTTCCTAGGATATTTCATTCTTCTAAGAGAGGGATGGGTGCTAACTTCCTACTTATCATGAGCCAAAAGTTGCTAGTGGCCCATGGATTAAATATTCACATTATATTTAATATAAGATGCATAAGGCAGACTTGTCTTGTGCAACTCTGATTAGTGCCACAACAAGGCATTTCTGAATGTCTGTTTATTAAATAGCATGCCAAGAAAGATAAAGCAATGGGTTAAAAAAAAAAGGAGTTTACAGGTTTTAAACTTTTTTTTTTCTCTTGAAAAGAAACACAGGTGGGTTTGAGTGACATCCAAGCATAGTAGCGTGGCTTCTAATGCGGTACGATTTCACCTGATTGCTTTGAGGTTGAATGTCTAATAATGTTGGATGGTCAAGTTTTGAGTTCCAAATGGATCCTTCATAAAAGATGGGAACAGGTGAGAGGAGGAATGTCCAATTCGATCATTTATTACTTGATATTGAAAGAGACAGAAATTTATTCCTGTGTTTGACTTGTTTTCCCTCCGAGGTAATTTACAGAGTGGGAATGTATGATCTTCCCCAGTCATCTGTCTTTGAGATTTGCAGATATCAGAACGGGCAGCAGTTTTGCGACTTGTTATAAACAAATGTTTCGTTGTATTACAACCTATTTCTCTGTTAAAAGACCCATGAAATGCCTCCTGCTACAGCCGGCTAATCGGAGGGTGATTGGCTGGCAATGAAATGGAAAGAGGACAATTCGCTAAGCAGCAGAAGACGCCGAACTGATTTTCAGCCAATTTGAGACCCAGCTTGGCTGAAGTTCTTTCTCCGAAAAAACCTGCAAAGTGAAAAGCTTGAAGTGCCTCTGAATGTAAAAGCCAAAATCAATTTGATTTTAAATGATTTTCAACTGATTTTAAAAGGCGACGGCGTGGAACTTATGGGAGAGGTTAAAAGGCTTCAATTCGATTCACTTCAGATGAAGACAAGCTTATTTTTCGCCTTTATTCAATGTATTCCTCTTTCTATTGTTTTGCGAGGCTTTGTGCCTAGCCAATTTGTTTAAGAATTGCTAGAGCAGCAATAGTGAATGGTTGCTGTTTTAAACAGCCAGAATAAAATACTAAACAGCTCCCTGAAAATTGTTTAGGTGGATGTGCGATACTTCATTGATGGCAGCAGATTTTTCTTGAAAATAATCCTCTATGATGCATAATGTGAGTTTTTATACATACATACCAGGGGTGGGTTTCAAAAATTGTTCGAACCACCTCCGTGGGCGTGGCCTCCTTGGGGAGTGGCTTGCCGCCCATGTGACCGGATGGGAGTGGCTTGCCGCCCATGTGACCGGATGGGAGTGGCTTGCCACCCATGTGACCGGATGGGAGTGGCTTGCCGCCCATGTGACCGGATGGGAGTGGCTTGCCGCCCATGTGACGGGTGGGAGTGGCTTGCCACCCATGTGACCGGATGGGAGTGGCTTGCCACCCATGTGACCGGATGGGAGTGGCTTGCCACCCATGTGACGGATGGGAGTGGCTTGCCGCCCATGTGACCGGATGGGAGTGGCTTGCCGCCCATGTGACCGGATGGGAGTGGCTTGCCGCCCATGTGACGGATGGGAGTGTCCAAGACGATGTCACTGAATTCTTTCCCCCAACTACAATATGATTAAAATAAGTACAAAAACAATAAAAGAGCTACTTACAGATGGAAGATGCCTGTTCTTGCCAGTCTTCAGAATCACGGACTCCAATGAATGGGCTGCACAAAGAAGAGACACAGAAAGCAAGACTTTAATTGCATGGACTGCATTGGGATGAAACCAGCACACAAAATAATAGAAAAGGAAAATTACTCTCCTTTTTTGCGTCTTCTGCACCACCACCTCACCATCTTGCTCCAAAAACCTGCACAAAGGACAGACACAGAAAGAAACGCCTTAATTGCATGCACTGCATTGGGATGAAACCAGCACACAAAATAATAGAAAAGGAAAATTACTCTCCTTTTTGCGTCTTCTGCACCACCACCTCACCATCTTGCTCCAAAAACCTGCACAAAGGACAGACACAGAAAGAAACGCCTTAATTGCATGCACTGCATTGGGATGAAACCAGCACACAAAATAATAGAAAAGGAAAATTACTCTCCTTTTTTGCGTCTTCTGCACCACCACCTCACCATCTTGCTCCAAATACCTGCACAAAGGACAGACACGGAAAGAAACGCCTTAATTGCTGGCACTTCACTATCTCAAGGAGGAAGACAACACAGAGCACACCACACCCAGCAATAAAGACAGGTACTTACAGGGGAAGCATCTCTGGCTTGCCGGTCTTCTGCACACCACCGTATTACATCTGGGCTGATTGGCTTTGCTTGGCTTCAAATACCTGCACAAAGGACAGACACGGAAAGAAACGCCTTAATTGCTGGCACTTCACTATCTCAAGGAGGAAGACAAGACAGAGCACACCACACCCAGCAATAAAGACAGGTACTTACAGGGGAAGCATCTCTGGCTTGCCGGTCTTCTGCACACCACCGTATTACATCTGGGCTGATTGGCTTTGCTTGGCTCCAAATACCTGCACAAAGGACAGACACGGAAAGAAACGCCTTAATTGCTGGCACTTCACTATCTCAGGGAGGAAGACAACACAGAGCACACCACCCAGCAATAAAGACAGGTACTTACAGGGGAAGCATCTCTGGCTTGCCGGTCTTCTGCACACCACCGTATTACATCTGGGCTGATTGGCTTTGCTTGGCTCCAATACCTGCACAAAGGACAGACACGGAAAGAAACGCCTTAATTGCTGGCACTTCACTATCTCAAGGAGGAAGACAACACAGAGCACACCACACCAGCAATAAAGACAGGTACTTACAGGGGAAGCATCTCTGGCTTGCCGGTCTTCTGCACACCACCGTAACATCTGGGCTGATTGGCTTTGCTTGGCTTCAAATACCTGCACAAAGGACAGACACGGAAAGAAACGCCTTAATTGCTGGCACTTCACTATCTCAAGGAGGAAGACAAGACACAGCACACCAACCCAGCAATAAAGACAGGTACTTACAGGGGAAGCATCTCTGGCTTGCCGGTCTTCTGCACACCACCGTATTACATCTAGGCTGATTGGCTTTGCTTGGCTCCAAATACCTGCACAAAGGACAGACACGGAAAGAAACGCCTTAATTGCTGGCACTTCACTATCTCAAGGAGGAAGACAACACAGAGCACACCAACCCAGCAATAAAGCAGGTACTGACAGGGAAGCATCTCTGGCTTGCCGGTCTTCTGCACACCACCGTATTACATCTAGGCTGATTGGCTTTGCTTGGCTCCAAATACCTGCACAAAGGACAGACACGGAAAGAAACGCCTTAATTGCTGGCACTTCACTATCTCAAGGAGGAAGACAACAGAGCACACCACACCCAGCAATAAAGACAGGTACTTACAGGGGAAGCATCTCTGGCTTGCCGGTCTTCTGCACACCACCGTATTACATCTAGGCTGATTGGCTTTGCTTGGCTCCAAATACCTGCACAAAGGACAGACACGGAAAGAACGCCTTGATTGCTGGCACTTCACTATCTCAAGGAGGAAGACAGACAGCACACACACCCAGCAATAAAGACAGGTACTTACAGGGGAAGCATCTCTGGCTTGCCGGTCTTCTGCACACCACCGTATTACATCTGGCTGATTGGCTTTGCTTGGCTCAAATACCTGCACAAAGGACAGACACGGAAAGAAACGCCTTGATTGCTGGCACTTCACTATCTCAAGGAGGAAGACAAACAGAGCACACCACACCCAGCAATAAAGACAGGTACTTACAGGGGAAGCATCTCTGGCTTGCCGGTCTTCTGCACACCACCGTATTACATCTAGGCTGATTGGCTTTGCTTGGCTCCAAATACCTGCACAAAGGACAGACACGGAAAGAAACGCCTTAATTGCTGGCACTTCACTATCTCAAGGAGGAAGACAAGACAGAGCACACCACACCCAGCAATAAAGACAGGTACTTACAGGGGAAGCATCTCTGGCTTGCCGGTCTTCTGCACACCACCGTATTACATCTAGGCTGATTGGCTTTGCTTGGCTCCAAATACCTGCACAAAGGACAGACACGGAAAGAAACGCCTTAATTGCTGGCACTTCACTATCTCAAGGAGGAAGACAACAGAGCACACCACACCCAGCAATAAAGACAGGTACTTACAGGGGAAGCATCTCTGGCTTGCCGGTCTTCTGCACACCACCGTATTACATCTAGGCTGATTGGCTTTGCTTGGCTCCAAATACCTGCACAAAGGACAGACACGGAAAGAAACGCCTTAATTGCTGGCACTTCACTATCTCAAGGAGGAAGACAAGACAGAGCACACCACACCCAGCAATAAAGACAGGTACTTACAGGGGAAGCATCTCTGGCTTGCCGGTCTTCTGCACACCACCGTATTACATCTGGCTGATTGGCTTTGCTTGGCTCAAATACCTGCACAAAGGACAGACACGGAAAGAAACGCCTTAATTGCTGGCACTTCACTATCTCAAGGAGGAAGACAAGACAGAGCACACCACACCCAGCAATAAAGACAGGTACTTACAGGGGAAGCATCTCTGGCTTGCCGGTCTTCTGCACACCACCGTATTACATCTGGCTGATTGGCTTTGCTTGGCTCAAATACCTGCACAAAGGACAGACAAAAGAAACGCCTTAATTGCTGGCACTTCACTATCTCAAGGAGGAAGACAAGACAGAGCACACCACACCCAGCAATAAAGACAGGTACTTACAGGGGAAGCATCTCTGGCTTGCCGGTCTTCTGCACACCACCGTATTACATCTGGCTGATTGGCTTTGCTTGGCTCCAAATACCTGCACAAAGGACAGACACGGAAAGAAACGCCTTAATTGCTGGCACTTACACCTTACATAAGAATAACACAATGAAAGAGATACACTCAAGTACTTACTTGTCTTACTGCTTTTCTGGTTGTTGATATCTCCATATTGTTCTTAGGCTTCCCGATTCCTCTGTTGCAGCTTTCTTCTTCTTTACGCGTGGATCATCAGCCGTGTGGTGGTGCGCTCTGAGCCAAACTTTCACAGTAGGAATTGGATCCCATCTCTCAACAGGTATGCCAACAACACTTATCACCATCTGGTTACTGATGTTTGGAATGCTTAGGCTTGTTCTTTGGTGTGAACATATGAGGTTCATTTTTGAGAACCCCCTTTCCGCCCTCTGAACTCACAGCAATTGTCCTGACAATGTCTCTAGCTCTTCTGACAGTGTCAGGAATTTTGTAGTTCTTTGGATTTTTCAGCACATTTTCCAAAAAATCCCTGTAGTCGTTCAAATCAATTTCATAATTAAAAACGCGGCCAAATTCAACCAATGCTTCCTCTCCATCAGCCCATGGAACGACTACATCTTTCATGTCCCAGCTATCTGGCTCCAAATAGGTGATAAAGTGTAACTTTTGTGCTGCTGGCAATAGGCTACCTGTTCTTAGATGGTCGCAATCCATCAGCCTTTTCTTTAAGTTGTGATGATGCTTTCCAAAAGTTTTTCACGGGGAAGGGCAACAAACCGTTGATTTGGAGCTAAATTCATGTTTTGGTAGGCTTGTGTTTCTAACAATTTCTCAAGTTCATTCTCATATTCGCCCTTTCTCTGTAGTAGCACTTCAACACCATCGATTGCTCGCAACACTAGCTTTTCGGCCACGATGATGTTTGTTGCTCTCTCCTGTAGGGAATTGACAGGGCAGCAATCTGACGTAGGATGTCAATCATCAGGGCCAAATCCTGCAAAAAATTTAAATTTTGAAAGCGGGAAGCCATGCCTGGGAACCTTTCGTTGCCTTGAAAAAACTGATATAGCGCTGGATAAGCACGCCACACAGCCATGGTTGCCCTTAAACTACAGGCAGCCCATCTTGGTCCCAAAACTCTGCCAATCTTCACTATTTCGATGCCCAATTGCTCAGAAATGTCGAATAGGTCCCTCTGGCTCTTGCAGGATTTGTGGAAGATGGTGTGCACTTTATCCAGGAAGATTTGAAGTGGTTGACCTGCTTCACTTCTCTTATTGCATCATCCAGCACAAGTTGCAGGCGGTGGTTCAAGCAGTGCCAGATGATGATGCTTGGGAATTCTTGAGTTATTCTGGCGCTGACTCCAGATTTTCTTCCAAGCATAACGTTGGCGCCATCGGAGCAGAAAGCGATTAAGTTCTTCCGTAGATATTCGGTGGTGAATCCAACTTTGTGCAAGCTTTCCATTGCTGCGGAATATATGGTCTCCGCATCTTGTCTCTCTAATTCCAGAAGCTCAACGAAGATGGTTGCTGGGCATTCTGGATCCTCAACTCTAACAAAAACTATCAGCACTGCTGTCATTGAAAGTGTTGAGGCTTCATCAATTATTAGGCACACCTTTCGATTATTTGCAATAATCGTTGAAAACACGGTGGTCTTGATCTGTTTCGCAATGAAGTCAATAATTTTTACTGCAGTTCTTCGTGAATGCAAGCCAACTCCAACATCCACTCCAAGCGTATTCAGCAAATTTACTTGCGCTTCGATGTCTGAGAATGGATTACATCTCTGCGCCAGATCGTAAACGGTGGAAAATATTGTGCAGGTACTGGATAAATGTTTCTCAGTTGACTTATCCAGGGATTTGGTGAAAGCTTCCTGCTCCTGTTGCTTACTGGTCTCCACGCAAATAAGGTGTGCCTTTGACTGAAAATGTTCCCTTAATTTTTTCTCAGCGATGCTTGTTGTACATCCTTGCTTTTCCCTGATGTTGACACCTGGAAATGTTTCCACTCTTTGGAAACATGAATACCTTTCTCCAACGCGAACATGGGTTTTGCACAGTATGCACAACCCAGCTTCTTGTTGGATACTTCCAGTCCATCAAACCTCTCCTTGAAGTTGTGTATTGCTGCAAATTCCAGCAGTCAGGAAGTTGTAAAACTGCAGTGGAGTCGATGGAATGGCTGCTTTCTCCGACCTCAACTGGTAGTGGTTGTGCTGGCGGTGCTGGTGCGGCTGGTGGTGCTGGTGCAGCTGGTGCGGCTGGTGGTGCTGGTGCAGCTGGTGGTGCTGGTGCGGCTGGCGGTGCTGGTGCAGCTAGTGGTGCTGGTGCAGCTGGTGGTGCTGGTGCAGCTGGTGGTGCTGGTGCAGCTGGTGGTGCTGGTGCAGCTGGTGGTGCTGGCGGTGCTGGTGCAGCTGGCGGTGCTGGTGACTGCTTTGGATCAGCTGATTCATCAACTCTTGGCTTTTTGCAGAAGAAAGCGGTCAAACTCTGTTGCCTCTTCTTCATTGTGCTAAGTAGATCTAACTGCTGCCAAAGAAATAAAACAATATTGGACTCAATTGTGGTTGTAAGTTGAGGACTCTGTAGGTAACAAGAAGGGACCTCTGCTTTCAACCAACAATGTACAGTCTTTTCAGGAAGGATGAGAAACAGGAAAGATATAAACAAACAGGAAAGATATAGTCTTTCATCCAAGAAGATAGTTCAAGAATGAATGTCATATTCCCAGAGCAATACAGATTTCCTTTTTCTGAAATTTAGTTCTCAGTTCCAAAAGACAGGAATATGAATGCATATGAAATTATGAATTAGTACTTAGGTCGGTCCAAGAAGCTATTCAGAAGTTAGTGGTTAGAAGAGCAATCGTAAAGGTAGATTACGTGGGATGTGTTTGCACAACAGTGGAAAAACAGAGATATGTAAATGAATAAATATTACAATGTGCAGGAATAAATAAATTGACAATTAAAATCAAGAAGGCTTTGAATACTTTTTCACGTGGGATTGGTTTTAGCTATTGCCAACTAACGGAAACAGGAATTAGAAAGCCAAAAGTATGAAAGAAAAGACCAATTATGTAAAGAAAGGTCCCTAAAATGTATAAGGAAATATTACTAGATCATTATTAATGCGTAGATAACTGTGGGACATTACACACACACCACACACAAACTATGATGGAAAACACAAAAAAATAAGAACAACCCCCCCCCCCAAGACTGCGAATGAAACCAGGTTTTTTTTCCCTAAGCCTAAGGACAGGAAAGACAAAGCCACTGGAATAAAAACCATCAAGGCATTGCGGGCAATTTTAAAGGACAGGCATTCACAGAACCATCAACCACCTCAGAATTACCTAAACAATGAGGGTGAAACACACTAAATCTGATTTTCTAGGATACATACACTTAGCGACCATGTTTCACACTTAGCGACCATTTTCACACTTAGCGACCGTTGCAGCATTCTCATGGCCACGCGATCAAAATTTTGATGCTTGGCAACAGATTCGTATTTATGCTGGTTTCAGTGTCCTGGGGTCCTGTAATTGCCTTTTGTGACCTTTTGACAAAGTCAAATGGGGAAACCAGATTCACTTACTTATGTTAGTAACTTGTCAGCTGCAGTTATTCACTTAAGAACTGTGGCCAGAAAGGTGGTATAGTGACCAAAGTTACAATGGCATTGAAAACAGTGACTGATGACCATGTTTCACACTTAGCGACCATTTTCACACTTAGCGACCGTTGCAGCATTCTCATGGCCACGCGATCAAAATTTTGATGTTAGATCCCAAGGTTTCAGTAAAACTATTCAATCATAATTAGTTTCATGCATTAGGATTATTTCAAAGCACAAGCAATAATTCATATTTCATTTCAAACTATGCCAACACACAATAACATAAATGAAACCATTACTAATATTCCACACACAATAAGTTACAATAAAACTATTATAAAAAATTCAATGCACAATACATTCAAAGTATTGAGTGAAGAATACTTTAAAAAGGTTTATTTTAATTTATTTTGGATAGAATCTTTTTTAAACGTCTAAGACGATTTAAAAAAATATTATATCCAAAATAAATTAAAGTAAACCATTTTAAAGTATTCTACACTCAATACTTATATGTAAAACTATTATAAAAAATTCTATGCATTAAATAAAATATTTTAAAATACATTAAAATAATAATTAAATAAAACCGGGCCACTTACCAGCAGCAGGCAGAATCAGCAGCACTCCGATGCGATGGATGGATCCTCGTCGCGATGGCAGGCAGCAGGAACAAGTAAGAAACCTGACTGGAGGGACAAGGCTAGGTAAAGTCACTTAGGTTGCCTGGCATGCTTAGCAAGCCAGGCGAGGGTAGAGGGGAGGGGGGGCTTGCTTCCCTAGCGAAAACTAGACGGTCAGCCACGGCCACGCATAGTACGCGGCCGCGGCTTTTGCAGGGGAAGGCCTGGAGGACTTCCCTTTCGCAAGCGAGGCCGCGGCGGCGCCGGCGCCGCCCGCACCACACGGAGGCGGCCACGCGTAGTACGCGAGGCCGCGGCTTTTGCAGGGGAAGGCCTGGAGGACTTCCCTTTCGCAAGCGAGGCCGCGGCGGCGCCGCGCCCGCACCACACGGAGGCGGCCACGCGTAGTACGCGAGGCCGCGGCTTTTGCAGGGAAGGCCTGGAGGACTTCCCTTTCGCAAGCGAGGCCCGCGGCGCCGCCGCCGCCCGCACCACACGGAGGCGGCCACGCGGCCTACGCGAGGCCGCGGCTTTCGAAAGTGAGGCCGCCCCCCCCAACGACCAGAAGACGGCCACGCGTAGTACGCGACGCCGCGGCTTTCACGAGGGAAGGCCTGGAGGACTTCCTTCGCGAAAGCTAGGCGGCTACCGGCGCCCCCCCACCCGAAAGCGGCCACATGGCCTACTCGAGGCCGCGGCTTTCGCAAGCAAGGCCGCCGCCGCCGCCGCCACCACGGAGGCGGCCACGCGGCCTACGCGACGCCGCGGCTTTCACGAGGGAAGGCCTGGAGGACTTCCCTCGCGAAAGCTATGGCGGCTACCGGCGGCCCCCCCCCCACCCGAAAGCGGCCACCGTGGCCTACGCCGAGGCCGGGCTTTTCGCAAGCAGGCCCGCCGCCCCCACACCCGGAGGCAGCCACGCGCCTACGCGACGCCACGGCTTTCACGAGGGAAGGCCTGGAGGACTTCCCTCGCTAAAGCTAGGCGGCTACCGCGGCGGCCCCCCCCACCCGAAAGCGTGCCACGTGGCCTACTCGAGGCCGCGGCTTTCGCAAGCAAGGCTGCCGCCCCCACCACCCGGAGGCAGCCACGCGGCCTACGCGACGCCGCGGCTTTCACAGAGGGAAGGCCTGGAGGACTTCCCTCGCGAAAGCTAGGCGGCTTAACCGGCGGCCCCCCCACCACACCGAAAGCGGCCACGTGGCCTACTCGAGGCCGCGGCTTTCGCAAGCAAGGCCGCGCCCCCAACCACCTGGAGGCAGCCACGTGGCCTACCGCGACGCCGCGGCTTTCACGAGGGAAGGCCTGGAGGCCTTCCCTGGCGAAACCTAGGCCGCATACCGACCTGCTTTCCAACCCATATCCCCCCCCAGCTTCCTACAGACCGCTACCACCGCTGCCGTCGCCACCGCCCACCTATAGTCCAGCCGCTAGCGTCCCGAGTCTTGCCGCCAGGGCTTGGTTGCTTACCTGTGGGGAAAGCAGCAAGCTCCTGGAAGGCGAAGGGAAGGCGTGAAGGCGCGAAACGAGGCGTCTCGGCAACAACCAACCCTTTGGAAAAGACTCTTTGAGAGAAAGATTCTTTCAAAAGAGGACTGTTAGCCTTGGCGCCACACTTTAAACGAAGCACGCCCGCTCACTGATTGGCTGGACTCCTAGCCAAACAGTGAACGGCAGGCTGCGCTTAGTCCAGACTGGCGGGGGATGCGCGCGACAGGGCCCAGGACCGGTACCGGCGTTCCCGGAAGTTCCTTACTTCCGGGTTCACCGTACGAACCGGATCGTGCGAACCCAGCCCTGCATACATACATATACATACCATACATACATACATACATACATACATACATTGTGTGTGTGTATGTGTGTGTATGTATGTGTGTGTGTGTGTGTGTGTTGTGTGTGTGTAAAAGCCAAACCCATTAACTCATCACAAAATCTCCAGAACTGTAAAGCCTACAACTTGAAATTGGCACTTATGTTCCTCTTGGCTTCTCGATGCTTGCTAAGACAGGATTTTTCAAAATTGACCACCAGATCAGTATTATCTTATACTGGGTGTGTGTGTGTATGTGTGTGTCTGTGTGTACATACACACACACACACACAACACACACAAAACGCTCTGATGCTTAGGAGTTAGATGTTCTACTTCCCCTCCCCACCTGAAAAGAACTCTATTCCAACTGCCACTTGGGCAGGGGCGTGGCCAGCATTTTTGCTGATAAATAAATGAAGGGAGACTAGTATAGATCTATTTCAAGCTATTCCAAGATCTATTTCAAGCTATTTAGCTCTCATCAGCTAGCCATACCCTTGCTGGGATTTGAAATTGGGCTATTTTTACATATTAGGCAGTTATATTAACCTCTAAACTTAATCATTCTCCTGAAATGATTAATATAAAACATATTATACATACATGCATGCATGCATGCATGCATGCACACATACATATATACATACATACGTATATACATCTTTTGGATTAAAGAAATACTTTAATTTAACAATTTAAAGTTATGACAGACCTTTCCACAGATTCTTTTCCACCTGTTTTCAGACTTATGATAGTCTCACACACAATTGTATGGTTCACCGACAAATGCATGATAGACATAAGCGCGCCGACACAAACCGTGATGGACAATGAGCGCCGTCCAAATCGCTAATTGATTTTTGACAATAGCGCGCCGAAAATGCGCGATGACAAAATCGCCAGTGAATGTGCTGTGCCTTTAACATAGTGGAACGCATATATGTACGTTATAACCCTGGGCTTGGTGGCCAGAAATGCTTGCAGGTTCTTTGGCTCCTTCTACAGGGGTCTCTGCTGCTGCCCGCCTGCCGGAGGATTTCCTGAGCTGCAGTAAGTTGCCAGGCAGAGAACCCCAAGTCCAAAAGGCCCCCTCTCCCCTGGCTGGTTTGCAGAGACATGTAATGGAATTGATTTTCCTCCCCAATTTTACATGCTCCATGAACATTTGAATTAAGATTTGGCCTCGCCTCTCCTGGAGGACAAGGGGGGCAATGGGGGCTGCTGTGAGCTTGGAAGCAGAGGGGGAGAAACTTTCTTTGGGCCTTTGCTCCAGACTGGCCACCAGAGAGGACCAAAAGTGCTCCAGTTGTGGCCCTCTGGACTCAGTGGGCATTGAAAGGGACAGGGACGAAGCCTGGAGGATGGGCAGAGAACTGGAGTGGGGGAGCAGCAAAGCCCTTGGCTGTGCCTAAAAGGCTTGCCATGACACAGGGAAATTTCAGGTGTCTTCAAGGTGAGACCTTCTCCTGAGCAAGGAGGCTCCAGGCTGAGCTTCTCCTTGTGGTTGTCTCATCGCGTTTTTTGTCGTCGCGATTTTTATCATCGCTTTTTTGTCGGCGCGATTATGACATCGCATTTAAATTGGTGCTATTTTGTCAGCCGGATATGTCCATCGCACAATTGTCAGGCCACCGCAATTGTATTTGGTCGCTTGGCAACCAGCTTAATTTTATGGTCATTTCGCAATATCCCATGGTCACGTCATCATGGAACTTTTTTTTGCTGGTTTCTGATGTTTACTTCCAGTTTCTGGCACAAAAAAAAATGGATTGTCATAATTTTGAATCCAGTCCCATGCTACCTCGACTTACCACCACACTGACTTTCAATTGTAATTCTGGGTGCAATTACAGTTGTAGAGTAAGGGCTACCTGTATTCGTTCTTTCTATAGTTTCACTTAGTTTCTGTTCTAAAAAAACAACAAATCTTTTATTTTATAAACCGGACTCACAGATGATGATCCCAAAAAGTCTTTGCCCAATCTTTCTACTTTAGAAACCTTACTAACCAAGTTCTTTGAAGTCCAAATCACGTTCATTCTTGAAAGAGATCTTTGCCAATCCTTGTATTCTTTTTCGTTGCTTTAGCACCATGATGGCGAACCTATCGCAGGACCCCTCTCTGTGGGCACGCCAGCTATCACCCCAGAATGTGTGCCATTCCTCCTGCTGGTCAGCTCGTCTTGTTGGGGGGGGGGGGCAGGGCGCATGTGAGGGACATGCAAGGGACATGCGTACACATGTATGGGGTGGGCGCATTAATGGGGAACACTCACATTGGGGGGGGGTGTCACATGAGAATTGCATTATGGGTGTGGGGGGCAAGCGCATGAGCATACTTTCAGCACACGATGACAAAAGATTACCTATCATTGCTTTAGCAGGTGTAAGGAGGGAAGTGGAGACAGTTTATTTTCCTTTTTTTCCTTTTTTCATCTACCCCCTCCTGTGTGTGTGTGTGTGTGTGTGTGTGTGTCTTTCCCTCCCTCTCTTCTCTCCCCCGTTCCCTCCCTACCTCGTTTCCTCTCTTTCCCTCTCCTAAATCTGTGACACATCATTTATATTGTAAGGCTGCAATTTACCCTAGGAGCCTATCTGGAATTCTTTTTGGCCAACAGAGTGAGGTGAAAGTGCTTTAATTAAGTAAAATGTGTCCCTTATCAAGACCGCCCCTGCATTTTTCTCTCCAGCCAAAAGTAGATCAGGCCAAGGTAGCACCTCATTTGTCCTGCTGTCTCTTCTTTTTTTTAATAAAATTTTTTATTTTTATTTTAATTTAAAACAAACACAATCCTTTTTTACATGCTGTAGAAAGTGTATCAGTTGGTTACAAAAAGACTTTGTGCATCTCTTCCACAGTCAACAAACATAATTCATATTAACTCAAGTATTTTAACTCAAATATTTAAACATATCACCCTCATCATATCTCCATTTTCATTTGACTATGATTGTTTAAGCGTCCTTCATCATAAAATATACCAAAGTTTAATACATAACCACATACTGGCCTTTCAATTACTATTTCTAAAATCCTCCACTAACACTAAATCCTTATGTCCTATTCTAGCTAAACATCTATAATATTTAATAACAAAGTTTTCTAATCCTCCTTTCCAAATCACTGTTTAAATTTACATCCAGTTTCTATATTATACCCATATCTATATATACATTGTTATTCTTATCCCTCCTTTATTTGACTATATACTGTATCATAACATTTTCCCCCTAATAATCAGAACTTTAACTATATCTAAGTTGGCTCCCTTTTTTATTAATCTTTATGTATAATCCAAAAGGATTTCTAATCTTCCTTACACGGGTACCATTCCATATTATTATCCAATTATACTCATCATAACAGTATACATTGTATACATTAGTAACATTATCATTACTTATTTAAAATATATCTATTATCAATACATTTCACTTAGATCTATCAACCTGTATCTTTCCAATAGCAAAACAGTCTCATATCTTCTGACATTTGTAGTGCCAGTCCTCTAATCATCTCCTTGATCAACTTTGTGTGGACTCCTCTTAGCAACTCTTTGCTTATAAGATCTCTCATGTAATCTTGATGCCCTTCTTCTGTTTCCTTAATCAGCTATCTTTGATTGTCAATAGGTGTTAGCCATGCTATTGCTAATTATATTTATTTTCCACTTTGATTTTTTTTGAGTTTTAACCACCACATTTTGCATTTGATAAACATCTTCAACTTCTTCATCATATTTGCTGTTATGTGCTATAAGTCTTTCAGCTCTTCTTCTCATCCTCTCATATGTATTTGGTAATTTCTGTATTTCTGAAAATATCTTTTGCAAGCTTAAGGTTTCTGTTTGCTTTTGAAATTGTGCCATTCTCTCCAGCTAACAAACACAGCTTCTCTAGCTTGGAAGGTTAAAAAAAAATTAAACATAGATTCACAAAAACATTTGTTTTCACTTTTTTCTGGTTAGAGATATACTTCAAAGGGACATTCTGTATGCTTCCCTTCTTATCACTCTCTATAACCAAGCAGTAAGACTTGCAGTGCCAAGCCAAAACAATCAGCAAAGAAAAAAAAGTGTTCCATTTCCAATACACAAACCTCCAGCCTCTTGAGCAGCAGTGTTACCATTGCAAATCTTATTTCTTTTGTATCTTTTTGTATTTCAAGTTAGAAAAAGAGTCCAATCTTTAAATGAGTTAGAAAAAACACACAGCAATGAAAGAGGAAAACTTTAGACCATAGGGTACAGAGAACAATAAAGAAAAAATAGAAGAAGAAAACTTAATCCATCCGTGTCAAAAGGTTTGCATAAATTCCATTCATGAAGATAGCATTTAAATTTAATTCCGCGCTTGATTCTTCTGTTCTCCAATTTAAATTAATTTTAAGTTTTTTATAGGCAGTCTCTTTTTAAAACAGTAAAGTTTTCTCACCAGCTAGAACACTTTCTCTTTCCGTATCCTTCCGTTTTGGAGCCGCCCCGACTTGTCAGCCTTGGCTGGATTTTTTGTCGCCGGCTTGAAGAACTTCTCTTGCATTGATCATGACTTTGCGATGTCCCTGAGGTCAGCAAGATATAGTCTTCCTGTTCACCATCTCTGCGGGATAATTAAGGTCCAATTGGATCACCCAGCGGCAAAAGTATTGGCTGCTGTTTCGGAGCATCGAGACCGCACATCCATGTCATTTGCAACGTTAGTTCCTCCTCCTGCTGTCTCTTCTTTTCTGGGGATCAGCTGTGATGAAATATTTAATGTTTATCAAACAGTTTACCAGCATATGGTATACCTGGCTTCAGTAACAAATGCAAACATGATATATCAAGGAGGAATACATGAAATGTGTTTAGATATTTCCCATGTTGAAGAAAGGGGAGAAGAACAGCAGCTCGTTGTAGCTATCAGACAGGGATATCAACAGTCATCACCATCATTAATGACCCCATAATCCCCTTGCGGGGTGGAGAACTGAGCAACTGAATGGAGCTAGCAGAGTGTTTTAATGGCCAGATGCCCTTCCCTGTCACCAATACGGAGTTTTGTTCAGCAGATATATCTCATGATGCCCAGAGAGAGAAATATCTGCTTCTACCTAGGATTGGCATTCAGAGTTGTCAACCTTATTTATGTAGTTTTCTCTATGGTAACGCTATGCTGCTATCTGGGGCATACACAACCTTTGCCAGGACCTATCCTTGAGCATGCTCACCTGCCTGGAACCCACACTGTATTTCGGACCTTAAAACATTACAGAGGGTCCAGAGGTATTTTACAAGAAGAGCACTTAACTCCTCTGGCTCATAATAAAATTCCTTATACCACCAGGCTTGAAATTTTAGGCCTGGATAACCTTGAACTACGCCGTCTACATTCCGACCTGAGCTTAGTGCACAAGGATAATATGCCATAATATGCCTACTTTTACTTCAACTGGAATAACACAAGGGCTATCAATAGATACAAACTAAATGTAATCTTGATTGCGGGAAAAACGATTTCAGCAATAGAGTAGTAAATGTGTGGAACACCCTACCTGATCCTTTGTTAGTTCCTCTAACCCCCATTCCTTTTACCTTAAGCTGTTTACTGTGAACCTTACACATTTCTAAGAGGTCCCTGAGGGGGCGTGCATAAGCGCACCAGCATGCCTACCATCCCTGTCCTAATGTCCCATTGATATGTACTCTTTTTGTGTTTATGGCTATTTTTTTTTTTTTTTTTTTTTTGCTTATTGAACTCACAGCCTCCTAATTGTGAAGCAAGAGCTCCACCTCTAGGCCACCGCACCACTCCAACAGGGACATCAATAGTGGGGGATGGAAAAAAACACCAAAATGGCAGCCTTGACCTAATGATTGTGAAAAAGTCTTTGGAAACTTGTAGCTGCCATCTTGAATTTTTTTGACCTCTTCCCCAGGCTGTTGCTATCAGTAGCCTGGAAGATGATTGTTAAGACCAGCGTCTCTCTTTTTAACTGTGTCAATGGCAGAAAAAGGAATTACTGTATTTTTCGGAATAGAAGATGCATCCCTTTTCCCTCAAAAAAGAGGGTGAAAATCTGGGTGCATTTTTACACTGAATACAGCATTTTGGGCCTCCTGAAACTCTGCTCTCTTCACCAAAATGGCTGTGCATAGCCTTAGAGGCTTCCAGAGTGCTCCTGGGGGCTGGGGAGGGCAGAAATGAGTGAAAAACAGGCTGGTTTTTTTTGCTTGTTTTTGCCCCCCCCCCCCCCAGCTCCCAGTAGCACTCTACAAGCCTCCTAAAGGCTATTCATGCCCTTTTTTGACAGAAAATGGGCCCATTTTTTTGCACAAAAAAAATGCCCATTTTGGGGAGGTCTGCAGAATGCAAAAACCTTTTTTTTAAAATTTGCCTCTTCCAAATCCTGATGCGTATTATACTCCGGTGCATCATATACTCCGAAAAATGCAGTAACATGCTTGGTTGTTTACTATAAGTAGTCCAGGTAGTCCTTGATGTACGACCACAACTGAGTCCAAAATTTCCATGGCTACATGAAGCATTTGTTAAGTGAGTCTTGGCCCATTTTGCAACCTTTCTCACCCCAGTTCTTAAGTGAACCACTGTAGTTGTTAAGTTAGTCACACCGGTTGTTAAGCGAATCTGCTTTCCCCTTGACTTCGCTTCTCAGAAGGTTGCAAAAGGGGATCGCGTGACCCTGGGACATTGCAACCGTCATAAATATGAGTCAGTTGCCAAGCATCCAAATTTTTGATCATGTGATGCTGGGGATGCTGCAATGGGTCATAAGTGTGAAAAAATGATCACTTTTTTCCAGTGCCATTGTAACGGACTACCTTACAGGTCAAGGACTACCTGTGCTTAGATCATTTGAATGCTATTGATACACCCAATTAAAACTCTTATCAGCCTGCTCCTGCTCTTTCGTTAACCTAGCAGATAGGCCTTCCCAGCAGGGCCCAGTCTTACAAA